>NC_081406.1:218724162-219093329 GCF_030272615.1 Cryptomeria japonica | reverse complement strand
ACTTGATATACCATCATTGCTGAAACCCTATACCGACATAGTCTTGATGGTACTCTTCTTTGATGTCTGGAATAGGATGAGATAACAAAGGCCTTGGAAGAGGTACATGAAGGAATTTTTGGGACTCACGCAAGTGGTCCTTCCTTGGCAAAGAAGATCATGCACGCTGGATACTATTGGCCGTCCATGGAAAAAGACTCCTACTATTTTGTTAGAAAATGCAAGAAATGCCAAGTTCATGGAGACCTGATACATGCACCAACACAGGAATTGCAACCAATCACAACACCATGGCCTTTTTTTCAATGGGGACTTGACCTTGTGGGTAAAATCCATCCATCTTCATCCAACGGCCACAAATTCATTATTACTGCCACCAAATACTTCACAAAGGGGATCGAAGTTGTTCCACTTACCCAAGTCACCGGCAATTAGATTGCCTCATTCATCCTTAATTACATCATCTATCGGTATGGTGTACCCATGTCCATCATCACTTATAACAGTCTTTCTTTCAAAAATTAGGATGTCTATGAGCTCTGTGAGAAGTTTCACATCCAACAACGCTTTTCCACTCCATATTACCCACAAGGAAATCGTTAGGCCGAAGCATTGAACAAAAACATATTAAGAATCCTCAAGAAGATAGTCAATGATGTCGGCCGTGATTGGCATGTTCAATTAAATCCAGCATTATGGGCATATCTAACTATCATTCGAACCCCTACAGGTGCAACTCCCTACTCACTGGTCTATGGCGCAGAAACCACCCTTCCTATTAAGGTTGAGATACCATCTCTACGAGTTTCCTTGCATAACCTCATAGATGATGAAGCATATAGAGTGTCATGTCTTCAAGACTTGGAACTACTTTATAAGAAATGACAAGCTACATACAATCACCTCAAAGCCTATCAACAGAGCATGAGAAGAAGTTATAATCATCGAGTTAGACCTCATACATATGAGGGTAGGTGATCTTGTTCTTCAAGAAAATCCTTGTAACCAACCCAACAGAGAACACCAGGGAAAGTTTGAATCAAACTGGCTGGGTCCATATGTCATCATTGTTGTATTTGGGTCTGGGGCATATCAATTGGCTACTCCAGAAGGAGAACTGCTAGCAGATCCAATCAACAACATGCACCTCAAATGGTTTTATACATAAGTTGTACAGAACATCTGGCTCCCATGTATATCAGAAAAAAAACACCAAAAAAATTCAAATAAATGTCCTGAAGAAAAAAAAATAGTAAAGAAAAATCATGCATCCAAACAGTGAACAACCACTCTGGTGGCACCTTGGGTAAGTGCGAATGGTGAAAACCTGACAAACAGGTGCCAATCATAAAGGCTATGACTTCATTGTCTTTTAGATTTGTTGCCATCACATTCATTGCATCCACACATCCATCATTCAAACCATGGCTTGTTATTGATCTGCAATCAAGGATAGTACTTCATGCGTCTTGCATCCCGCTTTTTCATAGTCATGTCTAAACTGGGGGCAATGCTATTAACCTATTAATGGAAGTGGATTCTACATTACTTGTGAGTCATTGGGTTCTTAAGTTGGTAAGATGTCTCACAAAATCCCAAAAACATTTGAAAACCATCTCACAAAATCCCCAAAACATTTGAAAACCGTCTCACAAAATACCAAAAACATTCAAAACCGTCTCACAAAATACCAAAAACATTCAAAAAAACACTCACAAAATCCAAAAAACATTAGAAAACATAAAAAATTAATAAAAAACATGGCGACGCTTTTGTACATATGCGTCTAAGCAAGTACCAAACAAACATTGTGAATTACTCAAACGATGACCACTTATCATACAAACCAAACGATCAACATCGACACACAAACTGTCTTAACAAGGATGTATCCTTCCTTACCAAAACAAAGACATGATAACATTTTCTTTGACAAGAAAATTTTGTTTAAAGCTATCAAGTACTTGGTTGGTTTGTTAGTTATTTATTCATTTATATCAAGTTCCTATGCTACTCTGGGATATCCACAAGTGATTAGAGTGGCCAGGATGTTTCGTAAGCATTGTTTGCTTATCTTCTATGAATTATTCCAATGAAGTTCTCGGGCATGTACTAATGGTATCTACATGGGAAGTTCACTAAGCTATGTGATCATATGCAAAATACAGTCATGGATCATTATGGCTTGCTGACTACAACGTATACCTCGACCATATGAGCATGAACCATTATGGAGGGTCCATATTCTTTATTTCTATATTTATGCTATTGGTTTGCAGGTACAATGCTCCAAACTTAGTCCCTACTGCCTCTTCCAAGATTGATACTACCCTTACTCAATGATGAAAATAAAGTACCATCGATTGTCATTTCATCTCATTTGTTTATATTGCATTCTGTTGAATATCACCCATCCATTTAATCATTCATTATTCATATGTATGGTTTTGTATTCAAGTATGAACAAGTTTTAATATGAGACATTATTTGGTCTTAGATACAGTCATGACAAAGTTCTCTGATACATCATCAGTGCATCATGCAAAGTCTAACCAACCTTGTATTCATCTCTCATGAGCACATAGTATCATCATTTCTTTACATTTAGTTGCATTTTAAATGCACCTAGTTCATTCTCATACATATAGATTTATTAAATTCATTTTCGATATTTATTTAAATACATTTCATTTTATTTAGTTGCATTTACAATACATCTATTCCATTATCATTCTCATTAGCATCATTACATCATTTCATCATTGCAAAATCAAGACATTTAGATTCAGTTGTATCCAATTTCTCATCATTACATTTACTACCATTATTAGCCATTACTGTGCATTCATTTAATCATCTAGGTACAATTAGATGTCTTGTTAGAATCATCATTCATCATCATTTGTTTAGATTCCTAATTTAGTTGCATGCAATTATTTATCGATTCATTAGTTAAGTGCATTCATCTATCCATCTAGTATATTCTTATACTTATTCATTTCATCTTACAATGATTTCATTTAGGGTTCATTAAAATGCATGCATTATCCTTTTAATTTCATTAAGGTGCAGTTCTTCATTACCCATGAGTTGCATTATCATCACATTATCATTTCACTTAGTCATATTTTAAGTCATTTAGATCATAACAAAAACCATTTGTCTCAACATTGGTTTATACATTTTACACATGCATTCATTTCGAAGTCATCACATAAACATTTGTACTTTACATTTGCTTATCTATAATTGCATTCATTTTAACCATCTATATGCACTTACATAAGTCATTTTGATTCATTGCATTGCATCATAATCCAACACAACTGCATATCATCATCTCATCAACATAACACAAAAGTACTATCTATATCATCGTTAGCACCATTTCATTATGCATACATCATCATCATGGCATAACATACATAAAGCATTACACCAACACATCATGCATATATCAACCTGCATCCACATGTTAGTATCCTATTCATAAAACATGCATATAGACATCATACAAATCATCAACATCAAAAATGCATATAGGAATCATCTCAAAACACATACACATAGCAAGTACAAATATCCATCTAAGCATAAATCATATATCATCATCCTACATAAATCCATACATATCATCAACATGCATATCATCACAAAATATGGGATCTCCTCATATATCACATCATATCATCTTGCAAAAACATACATGTATCAGAGTACAATGATGTCAACAATATCGGCTATCAAGAGCCATCCAAGACACAGTCCAAAATGAAAATGTAATAAAATAAATACATGCTCTCTCAAATGCCACTCTAGCCAGATGCTGCACCACCATCACCACTTGTACCACTATCACCCCCTGCTCCCCCACTAGCCCCTGCATCACCTACACTACCTCGTTGTGGAGGACCCATCACACCAGCACTACTCTGCATCCTCTAAGACCGCTCTGATATCTGCCGATGCATCTGTGAATAGCTCAATGCCCGTCGAATAGATGACACCACCTTCTCATATAGACCTCGCTAATAATCAACCTCTGAACCTGCCCTCTGTAACTCTCTTGCCAGTGAATCTATCAATGACCCATGTCCCTATACTCCCTCCAAAGGCTCCACTCTCTCCTATAGCTAGATCACCCTATCCACTTCCTGATCTCTCTCTCGCAGCACTACAGTCAACTCTGACTCCCATGCAAATAGCTAAACATCTCTAGCTGCAACCTCCACCTCCATATCCTCCAACCGACTTTGCAAAACTAATATCATATGATCCCATAAATCTCCTCCACTTGTAGCTCCCTCTCCTCCTCCACTTGTAGCTCCCTCTCCTCCAGTAGCTCCCTCTCCTCCTCTAGTGGCTCCCTCTCTCGTATCCATAGGTCCCTCTCCCTCCCCCATATTACTGCTACCTAATCTAACTCCTCCCTACATCAACAGTCCCTATGACAATCGTAATGGCTGCCTGCCTCTCCCTCTTCGCTATAACCATCCACCTCCACCACCTCCACCTCCAAATCCACCACCCCTTCCAAAACCACCACCCCCACCTCCTCCTCCTCCATCCCCTCCTCCTCCATCACCTCTCCCTCATCCCCCTACTACCACTCCTCTACATCCTCTCCTCCTCCATCTTTATCGCCTATCCTCCTCAAAGGCTGGAATCGGCTCTGTCGGATCTGATATATGAGGAATAGGATGTGTCACAATGTATTGAGTGTACTCATCTATCACCCCTATATCTACAACCCCTGACCTCATTTGCCATGGTCTCACCTGTAGAGTCTCAAACTTTGCTAAAGCCTGATCATAGGGTAATACTGGCCCCCACTCGAACCTCTCTTGTACCACCCGTGCATACTCTCCTAACTCACTTGACAATCCCTGCCTCTGTCAAAACTGCCTCATCACTCTACCAGTTACCTGCCTCTCCACATTGTAGGTTGTCCTACCAATCAAGTACCATGTCATAAATACATACAACAAGGCCTCTGCATCATCCTCCCAGGGCTTGCAGTCAATATAAGGCCTCCAGATCACTGTATCAAAATCATCAAGCACCCACCACCACCACTCTAACTTCCCCAGGTGGGGCTAACTCATCATACCTCCATACATATACATATAGGGCTGATCCACTGCCCTAAATCTCAGACTAATTGGTCAGGTCACAAGTAGATGCTCCCATGCCCAGATATGTAGAAGAGTGATCCCCACTCCCAATGAGCTCGTCTCTCGGTATACTACCTCATGCAATTCTTGATATAGGTGTGACAAAATGCACGGTCCCCATGCAAAGCAGGTCCCCTCAGACATCATCTTCTCTATCACCTAGCCCCAACCCACAGCCAGTCTATGTGATCGTCGATCTGGGCATAATAGGCCCCCAACAATTCCTGATAATACCACAAGTAGTGGCTCATATAACACAGCTATATCCTCCCATGCTATCGAGCCATCATGAATAAACACATCCTCATCAAAAAATCATTGCACTATTGTTGTACCCCAAGCTTAGTCATATGTCACTAGCTCCCCTCAAATAGGAATGTGTAGGATATGCCACACATCCTCCAGTGTCACATTCATCTCCCCCATCACTAGGTGAAACGTACACATCTCACTATGCCACCGCTTTGTCAATGTTGTCATCAAACAACGATTCTTTTAAATCATGAGCATATACATCACATGGTACAGGACTCTCACTACAATGCAATCAATCTTGGCCTCTGTCAGCCGATATTGCAACTGTTGTGTGGCTGGATGCCTCTCCTGCATTTGTAAGATGGGAAGATCCTCCTACACACGCACATCAACCATCATTATCAGTTGTTTTATTTCAAACTTTCTTAAGTTTAAACCTAGACTATCAACAAATACTTTGATCAAGTATCTTCGGGTCTGAATAGGTAAGCAATAATGGCACACCTAGACTCCAACAAACATTTATCCTAATAAACTAAGTCTCAATAGGGCTGCTATGGTTCAAAACAACTAACCTCTCCATCCATCCATCATTGGCATCAGGAGATTTCTTTTTCTACAAACACTGGGGCATCTATTTTTCTAGACAATAGCGCTACTCTACTAACAACAATGCTACTCTGCTAACAATTGCGCTATAACCACTACACACTAGCGCTAAACAAACAATAGTGCTAGAACAACTACACAATAGCGCCATGTCAAAACAATAGCGCTACCAAGACTCAATAGCACTAAAACTACATTAGCACTAAAACAACTACTCAAATGGGCGACAACTTCCAAAAGCGCTAAAACCACTATGCAATAGTGCAATAGTGGCACAAAAGCATTAGTTTACTTGACAACAATGTCAAAACATAGTTTTAGCGCTATTGTTTTTGACTCAACTTGGACACTTCAAAAAAGACATAAAAAATGCATGAAAAACAAAATTTCAAATTTGCATACCACTAGCCCATAGTCATCTAGCCATTGGAATTGATGAACTCTCTCTAGCCGATGATCTGCTATCGGTATCGACATCCTAACTGTTGCTTGCTCTTTCAAAAACATCACTATCAGAGCTTTGAATCACTATGGAGATGAATGCAAATGACCTTGTTTTTACCCCTTCACACCCATATATACCCTTCGTCGTAAACCTACTTTTCCCTCGCTCACCGTTGTGGTCCCCATGAACTTCTAGCACCTCCCATTTCTCAGTTTTATCTCTAAATTCTTAGATTCTTTCACTAATATTACTTATTTCTTCTCTTCTACCTCCCTGCCATTTTTTCATTCTTTTTTGAGAGATCGCTCGATTTTTCAAAATTTTCGACCCATCTCTCGAGGGGGCATACCACCCATTAAATTAACATTTTATGGGGCTTATTTCTTCATACTTATTTTTGTTTCTTTGAAACGACGTGATAAACCGCACCGTCTCAAAGAGGGGTAAATGTAGTCACATAAATCTGTCTAGTTTAATTAAATGAATATTTGATATTTATTTGATTAAAAACTCACTAGCCATCACTTAATTAAATTAACATTTAATTAATTCATCTTCAAACATTCTCCTATTAATTAAATAAAATATTCAATTTATTTTAATTAATTCATTAAACCGAATTCACAATCGATTAAATGAATAAATCCTATTTATTTAATTTAATCCCCTTTCCTCTTTTAAATAAATAAATAAAACATTTATTTAAATCATTAAATCCCCCTCCACTCGCATTCTCCTAAAAATGCAAGTTCCACCTATTTGTTGAAATAAATGAATTTCATTTTAATAAAAATCCTATTTTCCCTCACCCACCAAACCCACTTGCAATCCTAAACCCCTTCTAGATTCTTCTAACCCCTTCCTAATTAGCCTAATCTATCCCCTAATTATTGTCACATTCCTAAGAAACTTGGAGTCACTTCTCAAAGACTCCAAAGTCTTTGAAAAGCATTTAATGCTTTATGTGTCCAACAATTTAACCTCTAAAGTCTTCCAAACCACTAATGGCTCTTACATGACCATTAATGGCTCTTACATGACCATTAATGGCTCTTATATAACCATTTACGTTTAGATCCGCTTGCACCCATGGTTAGGGACTTTGACCCCTAACTCAACCCTCATGTGACCCATGTGTCTCCTCAAGCATTTATTACTTTGACCATGGTTATCCTCACTAACTCTTGCACAAGAGTTTATCCATTGGATAAAAGCATTATTATTTGGATAATGAATTTATTCACTCAACTCAACCTTAACCTTACCTCCCAAGTTAACCCTCAGGTCATGTCAAACATTCAATGCTTCTTCCCTCTCCCCTCAACCCCTCTCATGTTAACACTTGTCATCCTAGGATTGGGTTGAAATCCCTCACATGGATCTTAAACCATTCAATCCTGATCCTTGTTGAGATTACTCATTCTCAACCATCCATTTCTCCATTTTACCTATAAATAGAGCTCATTTCTTCAATATCCAGATCCTGAAAACTTGTATGCATTTAACTTATAGTCATTTTTAGAGAGAGAATTCTGTATAACCATTTACATTCACTCTTTTGGCTTAAAATTAATATCAGCTAATTAGATAATCTCTCATTTTAGCTTTTGTTTACATTGGCATTTGCATAGTTAATCATTTTCAATCTTGAACCTCTATAAGGCATCCATAGTGCAAAAAGTTGCTGAGAGCTACACTCATTTGGAACTTGGAGAGGAGAGGAACAAGGAAGGAGAAGCTACCAACATGTTAGAGAGCATATGGAGATGTTTAGCTGCATTTCTTAGATTCATTAAATTTTCTAGTAGTGTCTTTCTTGATATGCTTGCTTAGGATAGTGTTTAATCTTTGATTTACTAACACTAACAACTAACACTTGTTTGTAACAATCCTTCCATTTTGCAGAGCATCAGGTTCCACATTATGTTGAACATGAAATGCAACAATTTGTGTCACAAGATCGATAAAATTATTCATATTGCATAACTATTAGAACCTTTCTAGTATTCTACATTAAATGCTTAACATGATTTTCATGGTGATTAGGGTTTTGTGTTTTTTTTTTGTCTTAGTTGGCTAGTAAACCGAAGTTGTCATGCGTTGAAAATCTCAGTTTTCCTCTCTTTATTTGCCCATGTCAACGTCAAGTGTGGTCAAAGGGTTGGTCAGACAATGAGACATGTTTAATGTTTCATTTCTAACTCATAGATAAATTTCATGTTTAACAATTTATGTGGCAAGTTAGCAAGTGTTGGTTTGGGTTTAAATTGCGAGGTCTCTAGTTTTTTGAGTGTTAGCATTTTATGTTAGCGAGCTGGAGATTGTTAATGAAATTTCTTTTGTCATGAGGTCTCGAATTGGTTTGATGTCATGCATTATAGCCATGAGAGTTAGCAAGTAAGTCATTAATGGTCTGTGTGCCACTGCTCGTGCCTGTTTATGATGATAATTAACATAAAACATCAATTTTTGTTGGTACTCACTGGGTCACTAAGGTCAAGAGATAAATTTTTTTGAGATTTTATTGTTATCGCTAGATCGCAGGTCCTTTATAATCAAGTCAGTTTAAGTCACGAACTTGCGAGTACTAGGAGATTTTAGTTGTCGCTACCTCTCAAGATGTTTTGCACTTGACCATTTTATGTTGCGAGGTTGTGACTGGGTGTGATTTTATGTTATCGCAAGGTCATGAGGTGTTCACGGTTAAGTCATTTTAATTTGTGATCATGTGATGTAGTTGGTATCGCAGCTTAGTCAGTTTCATCGCTTGCTCATAGGTTTTGAAGTTGTTTAGCATTTTATGTTGCAATCTGGCGACAGGTAAGTTTTGGTCTGATTTTGTGGTCATCACATGCTCACGGGTTTGTAATTCTTAAGTCAAAAAGTGTTGCGAGCATGCGATGATGGTTAAGTTTCTTGTTGTTGCAGGATCGCAAGGGTTTAAGTCAAGTTTTGAGTTGTGAGCTTGCAATGAAATAAGTTATTTTGTTAGATTTGCAGTGGTCGCCAGCTTGTAGGTAAAGAAAGAATATTACAAATGTTGTTGTGAAGTTGCAACTGAAGGTATTGATGAAGATCAATAGTTGTCGCTCACTCGCAAGATTATTTGAGGATTCGTAAAAGGGGTTTCAAGCTTGCAATTAACAGGATTTGGTAGCATTGTCGCTAACTCATCAATTACTCTCTAGATTATTATAACTGGTTGCAAGTGTGAGATTAAAGATGGGGATTGACATGTGGACTTGTTTCCTGGGTTCTGTAAAAATTTTGAATGGCAATCACCAATCAAATAGAAGGGCATGAATTCAAATTTCGCTTGAGTACTTCAACTTTGAATTAATGCCACAATAGCTAGTTCATGAAAGTGTGGTAATTAATGAGATTTGAGAGAAGTGACGACACCCAAATACCATAAATTGCATGATCAAGCCAACATTTTGTATAATTGCATTAATTCATTCTATCTTCGAGGTAATCTAGTGAAAAGAGCTCTGCAACAACGTTGAAGAATTTGGAGTGTTGGGTGTGGGAAAATTTCAAAAAATTGGTTAAGTTTTTCTCTTGCGGCTAAAATGAGCAAGGCGACAAGTGGAATTGGAGGTTCCAAGCCCAAGGCCACGACAAGTGGAGGACCTAGAGGTTCCAAGCCCAAGGCCACTGAGGAAAAGACGGTTATGAAATACAAAGAAGAATTTGTAGATTTGCTGGCAGGGACTTCCTTTGCTTTGAATACAAATGATTTGGCATGGAAAGATTTATAGAGCCAATGCATAAACCCGACTATGCTTAATATGACTGGTTCTGCTCTGTTTCATTATTTCTGGAATGATAGGGTGAAGGGTGTCATGATGTCAAACCCTTGGGATTTAAATATGGCAAAGTTAATTGTGCCAGATGTGTATGTTGATGTGGATTTGATCAAAGAGTTGGCCAAACACTATTGCCCATTATCTAGGGTAATCAGAAGAAAAAACCAGTCTTCCCTAGTTTCAATTAAGAGAGCTAGCTTTGTTGAAGCTTTCCAGATTACTGGTGCTGCATGTATAGATATAGATTTGGAGCGGATTGCAGAGGATTATGACAAATACAAAGGTGTTATCAAGAAGCATGCAATGGTCAGATACATGCCTAGGGTGAATAGAAAACCAGTTATAATTCCAGATAGTATCGAACCACCATTTGACATCACACATTTCCACCATTATATGCATTATACAATCTATGCATTATGCAGAGTGTTGGGTTTTGATGGATATTCAACAGTGTTAGCTAAATTACTAATGATGGATATGGACATTCAACACCCAGATGTTAACAAAGATTACGATTATGTGGGCTATGTTGTTGAACACATTTATAATGCTCTATTTGAAATTCAGAGTGGTGCACCCAACCCTACATTCAAGCATTATTCATTGTTGATGCATTTAATCTTGTTCTATAATGTTGAGTTCATGGATAAAGAATTTGAGATTTTCAAAGAAGAATTGGGTGTCTTAATGCCAATACAAAGATGGACCCAGGTTTGGGACAGTAGTTCTCCCCATTCTTCTTTCCTTTTCTTTGAAAATTGGATTGTTTTGCCAACTATGGAAATACTAGGAATAAATAGGGAACGATTTTGAATTAATGTTAGGAGAATTTTGAGACCTTACCAGTATGTTCCAAACCGGTCTATTTCACATAACTAAGGGGACTTTTTATTTTTTCATAACTTTACTATTATCAAAGTCTATGGGTGTCCTCAACCTCCCCATATTTTACTAAAATTTGTTCCAATTAGGATTGTTTTTATGGAGTTTATTTGGCAATTGACCCTAGTTGAAAAAGAATACCTTGACAAACACAGGAAGGTTTCTCTTCTTCCTAGGCTTTGGGTTGTGTCTGCTTTTATCATTGGTAGGAGTTCCTTTGATGAAGTAAATAATTTACTTAAATAGTATAGGTTGGTTAATTTTGTGTCTAGATTCTGTGATCTTGAATAATTTATTAAATGTGCATTGCCAAAAATGACACCTTGGGCCACAATAAAGGACCATGAACCATTGGATTATGAAGATGTGGTTAGAAATTTGCTGAGAAAAGAGGAAGTACAAGAAAGGAGAAGAAAATGGAAAAAATTGAGGAGAGTTGAAGCAGAATTGAAGGTTATTGACCCTAGTTTCTCAGGTTTTTGCCCTGATAACCCGTACCTAGAGAGGATTAACAAAATGTTGAGTTTATATGAAACTTTGATGGAACAAATGCCTCAAATTCCAGAAGTGGTTGCTCAATAGCAAGACCCCCAAGATGGACATTCTTCATATGGCAAGAGGCCACTTAGTGTGTATGTTGATGATGTAGAGAGTGGGGATGAAGTTCAATCTACCCGAGTGCCAACTACAAAGAAACAAAAAACCAAAGAGGTCGGTACAATTGTGAGGAGAGACCCTACTAGAACAATTGTTACAGAACAAGGATGCTACTTTCATCAAATAAGGACACATCTCAGAGAAGAAGGGCCGAATGAAGAACAGGGAGAAACAAATGAAGCCCTTTCTCAAGGCTTTGATGAGCTTGTGATGTTGTCAAATGAGTTCATGAAAGATGATGACTTTATTAAGTCAGATGAATTTAAAAGTTTTTTTTACTAGGTTGAAACAAAATCAATTAAGACAAAATCTGATCATAGAGGAAGGAAATGTAGGAAAGAAAAAGGAGATCATCAAGGCACTGCAGGATTATGATCCTGACAAGGAGTAAATATCTATGGAATAGGAAAGACACTTGATTAAGAGTATTAGTATGATTATGATGCCTGACTAGGATATCCAATCTATTTTTATTATTGATCAGATTAGGAAGAAAGAGGACCCAAAGTTTAAATATGAATTTGAAATTGGAGATGTAATAAGAGGATCAGGATTTAATCCTAAGTCAAAGACACTTATTGCTTGGTCTTTGGCCCCTTCCACTCAAAAGCCCCACCTTCTAAATATCCAAGTAGAAAAGAAAGCTGATAGAATGCTCTAGAATTTGTAGAACACAATTGACATGGAGATTGCCTCATTTTTTACTCAAGTTTTTTTCATGAATATATCAAAAAAAGAGGATTTGTCAAGAAGATACATAGAAACATATAGCCAATTGATTGCATTATCTAAAACATATGAAGAGACATTGATGAAGAAGAGTTCTCTGGAGGAAGAGTTAGTGGAGTTGAAAGAAAAAAATGCAAATGAGCCCCCTCTAATATAGATTACAGAACAAGTACAAGAAATACCAACTGATGTGACAACAAAAATGGAGGAATACATAGAGAAAATTGAAAAGATTGAAAAGGAACAAAATGTCAAGGCTATCTCTGTTGTGTCAGGAATTATGAAACACGAGATTAATGTATTGAAAGGAAAATTGATGGTAGTGTATGATTTGCACATTTCTTTGAAAGAGGCAAGTAAAACATCCTTTGAGGTTGTTGCTTTTCTTGGACCTTTGTTCAATGTTTGGTCAGGAAGAAGTAGATTAATGGATAAGCTAGATACTACAATGATTTATAGTGATGAGTTCCCTCCCAAGATCAGTCACACTAAAGACATGGTGGAGGTAATGAATGCAGCTTATGCATTTTTCACAAGGAAGGATGTGCTTATAAATGAAAAATTGCAGACATTTGGGGAAGGTTATAGTAAATTGGTGCCTTCAATTTATGGTAGCAATGGAGATTTGAAATCAATTTCTGATTGGACCAGTGAATTTGATTTGATTCTGGAGAAAGAAGAAATAATCAAGCATATAGATGAACAGGTTGATGTTGATTTCCTTAACGGTATGCTTGATTCACTATTCAAGGTTGAGGTTGACCATGCAAAGTTTATTGTTGAGGCCAAGGTAGTTATAGATGCCAGATGGATAGATTCAATTGAAAAGTTGGAAGAGGTAAAGGCATTCAGTTGGCCAACAGACAAAGAGGTGGACAGGTGGCAAGCCATGCTAAAGAAAAAGAAGAAATGCTAGGTTGCTACCCAAGATTCCTCATAGTAACTCTAAGCTTGTTGAATCCTCATCTTATAAAAGGATTCCAAGATTAATTTGAGAGGGATGGCCACTTTTTGTTTTCGATCGGTAGAGAGGGATGGCTAGTTGGCCACTTTTATTGATGTTGAAAACTCTTATATAGTTCTAATAGTTCAACTATTCAAGAATTTGATAAGTGCATAACTGAATCACATTTTGAATTTACTTTCTAATATCATTATGAATATAATATCAATATCATTTGCAGTTTGAGATCTTCATGTAATTGTCTTTGTGTTGAATTTATGTTTTCACTGTGAATTAAATGGTCAAGGGTTTTTCATTTTACATATGAATCTGGGTTGTCTATGTAATGGCATATTCATTCCTATTTATTTGCAAATTAATCTTATTGAAGTTTATTATCAGGTTGTCTTTGAATTGTAAGTGACCCTATGCCCTAGGATAAGGCACTAGTTTGTTATCTTGATGTTGACTTGGTGAAGTGACCTTCCAATTATAATAGTTGATTCATTGTGGGTGAATATGTTTTCTTGCTTGCCTTTGATTATGAAATTGTGATTTGTCTATATCATCTATCATGGAATTGGATCCTCAAAAGATATTCCCTTTAATTAAGTTACACACATGTTTTACTAATTATGTTGTATTCCTATCTATTGTGGTGTTTGATACTTTCATTCTTAATACTCTTATGATTTTATATGCTATGGATGTTTATGTAATATATATGGAGGTGTTCTATGACTACCATGTACATGTTTTCCCTCCTCCATAAAGTTGGCATTTACTCATACCTATAATCTGCCCACTAATTACAATAAGGTGAATCCTTAATATGATTCCAAACTAACAAAAATTTTGAATTCCTAGGCATAATAGGAAGCATTAAATGAAAAATTACATACACCATAACAATGCAACAAATGAAAAAGTTAAAACTCATGATTCTGATCATTTGAAAGAGATAGAATTATACATTAGAGAGAAATAGATCAGAATTTAATTTCTATTGAATAAAATTACTCCTTCTGTCAACCATCACAAAATAAATTTATATATCTCCTTCAAGAACCTCCACAAAGCTTGACACTAAATGCTTTTCATTTGCTCTGTAAATGACTATACAACTTGCTCCCTTCACCTAGAGTGTAGAATCACTACTGGAACCAAAAAAGGAACCTCAATGACTATACAACTTGCAAAACTACTTGAGCCATGCCATTTTCACCCTGATGCCTTTGGATGGAATGTTAGATGTTACGTTCTGTCCAACAGATCATTTCCAAATAGAGGAGGAATCCTTCATATCCATGAAAAAAGAAAATGGAAAGAGGAGCTCGAGCCTTCATGCCCACGACCAGGGAAAGTGGAAAAAGGAGCTTTAGGGTAAATGTAATATGTTGGGGAGGGGTTACAGCTTCCATGTTGTCACAAAGATGACTGGTTGCCACTCCCCACCCAAAAAAATCCTTCTTTCATTTCTCTGCAGGCTCCTTCTTCAAACCCCCTGCCATCCTGTGGTAGAGTAGAAGCAAAGGATGTGCCATGCTTGGCCTTTCTTGATAAGAAAAGTCTTTCACACCCCCTCTGGCAATCCTTCTCACTTTCACAACCCCTCTGACAAGAAACAAACTCACACAGGAGAAAAAAAAAAAACACCCATCCAGTATCATAGAGCACCCAACAACTCCATGCATGATCCTGCTCAAACATCATCTTCGTTTCTGAGGAAAAAAACACTCTCAGAAAATGAAAAATGTTTCTTTTCTCTTCTACCAATTAAGTCACCACTCCATTGTATTTATAACCTTTTAACACTTCATTTGGTGATGGTCATTCACATGAAAAATCATCATTTTGGTGTTTTTCAACATGACTGTAGACTCTAGAAGTCATGCCTATCAAATCCACTGCATCCTGCTAAGGCTCATCTATTGTGAATGATTTTGTTCTGATTTTATTCCTCCTTGATTGGACAAATTCTACATTAGAATCCCTGACAACAAGCAACCTGAGCTCTAATTTCTCATAGAAATCCGTGATCTCCCATCTCTAACTCAGAAGCTATCCAATATTTTATGCCTCTGAAACTGTTGTCCTCGCTTGTCTAATCAACCTTGACTCAGGAGAAACCTTCAAACTAGTCCCTTAGGAATGAGTCAACATCCAAGCCTTAAAAATTCCTCGTACATATTAGCTTGCCACCATAGTTGTCGCTATCTCTCATGTTTGTTTAATGTTAGCATTTTTAGGTTGCGAGCTAGCGACCAGATAGTTTGTGGTTAAGTTTTATGGTTATCGCCAGCTCGCGAGGTAAAATGTTTGAAGATGTGATCAAGCCATGGGCTGATGACAAGTTGGTTTGGGTTTACATCGTGAGGTCTCTAGCTTTTTGGGTGTTAGCATTTTATGTTACCGAGCTAGAGATTGTTAGTGAAATTGCTTTGGTTGCGAGGTCTCGAGTTGGTCTGATGTCATACATTATAGCCGTGAGAGTTAGCAAGTAACTCATTTCATACAGTTGTTGCTAGCTCTCATGTTTGTTTAATGTTAGCATTTTTAAGTCATGAGCTAGTGACTAAACAGTTTGTGGTTAAATTTTATGGTTATCACCAGCTCACGAAGTTAAATGTCTGAAGACCTAATCAAGCCACAAGCTTGCGAGTGAAGTGCTAGTGGTTAAGAGATAAATAGTTTTATGTTGGCGAGTACGTGACAAGGGTTCAAGTTACCACTATCTCCAAGTCATTGCAGTGACGAGGACTTAACATTTTGTGGTCGAGAATTGGTGAGTGGCAGTTCAGTTTCCCTCAGTAGCTAGATCTCGAGGTAATGAAGGCTTAGCATTTTCAGCTTGTGAGTTGGAGATAGAGTCGTGAGGGCCTGTCTCTAGGTTGTGATAATTTCTAATGGGCAGTCTTTTAGGTAGAGAGTTGATGACTGTGTGCCACGTGTTTTAATGACTTAATATCTTGAAATCGCCAATATTTTTTTATGGTTTGAAAATAGCTTGAAATCACCAATATTTTATTTTTATGGTTTGAAAATAGGTTGAAATCATCAATATATTTTCTTTTTGGTTTGAAAATAGGTTGAAATCACTAATGCAAATATTTTTATGGTTTTAAAAACATTACAATTTGCCAAAAATTTTCACAAACTTTGAGTGATCACAGCTAATTCGCCAATGGAAATTATTACTTTTCTTCGTAAACTGCAAAAATTCGCCAGTAAAATTAAAATTTTCCTCGAGAATTATACAGCTTTCACCAGGTTTTTACACCTTATCCAAGGGGGGGGTTTCTTAAAGTTTTCCCTGGCGCAAACATGTGTTGTTAATATCAGATTGTGGTGACATTTTTTTCAATACAATTGCTACTCTAACAAACAATCAATACTAGTGTCTTAGATGGTATATGGCTCAATCGTTTTGCAATTCACTACTTTATGGAGACAAAGTTGCAATAAGTTGCATTAAAACATGTATCAAATGTGACCTCATCATTAGTTGTGGCATCTCAAGTTGGGGAGGATTTATTGCGAAAATTGGAGATCCATATGAACAAAGAAGAATTGAAGGTGCATATTTCTATTTTGAATGGCTATCTTACATCTTGCAAGTTAAGATAAAAATGGTTCACAACAACCAACATGTGCATACAAGAATATTGCAAATTCTTAACACCAACCAAAGTATACCATATCATGAGCTACAAAGTCAATGACATGCATACACACTATAGGCCATCTAGGGTGGGCAATATTATGGTAAACGACACTAATATTGAACAATCACAAACAATGGTATTGGTTCAAGTGAAACTATATTTATGCTCCACAAATTGAAACAAGCTATTAAAAACAATGAACACATGGATATCCATATGTCTATAGAATCGAAAAAATACTTTTAACCAAATCGCCCATGCATCACAAGCTAGTGAACCCAAAACACAATCCACAAAACTCTTTACCAAAATATCACATGACTCACTTCGCAAAGTAAAACAACAAATACGTAAAGAAACTACAGATCAAGGCATCCAAGATTCAACAAAAAAGCCACAAACAAGAGTAGAATCTTACATGGAAAAAATACAAGATACACCAAAACAAATGTGTGCAGTTTCTACACAACTCCATTTTAAGAAAAACATAAGTAATTTAACACAAAAAAAACAATGTACACGTACTAATTACTATTGTCAAGAAAGAGAATCTATGTGGTAGCAAGGTATGCAAGTTTTGTAAGCAACAACTAGACCAAAACATAAAATCATCATATGCAGCCTCAAAGTAAATTAAAACAAATAAGCCACTAGCACACACAGTTATGCTTTTAGAACTCGAAGAAATATTAGTATCACTTTGAATTGCATTTGCACAGATTTGGCAACTAGGACACGAGATCTCAAATTTGACTAAATGGAACGATTATCAATGTGCTAACAGACATTAACATTGTACAAACAATATTGTCACGTTCATCTGATGAAACATGGACAATTGTTGTTGCATTGAAAAGACATTTATTAGAAAGGCAGAGCACCTCCAAACACATATTAGAAAGGTAGAGCACCTCCAAACACTATTATGAATGCTCTTAATGAGTTGTACAAAATGACATTATACAAAATACAAAATGTCAAACGGAACAAAAATTGCCACGATCATTTGTACCCTTCACAAGAACATGTGCGTAGCAATAAGTCTTCATCAAGTGACAATGACAATGAAATTGACAATGCTATGGAAATTGAAACAAAGAGCTTGATACATGGGTTCACCGAGTTAAGAATTACACATTCTCTTCAAAACAAAATGATCAAAATTGCACCAACGGAAGAAAACCAACCTTTGAGAATATTCTAGGGCAAGTATGCAGAAGAAGTGAACTTTCCAACATTAACTTTTGGCAAACCACGTGACACAAAATTTGCAAAAAAAAATCATATCAAAAAATTGCTCAATGGGAATCAAATCGAGCATTTGCGTATCTTACTACTAATTTGTTTTTCAAAGCTATCAAAATACTATTTGGTCAAGTATTTTCTTGCATTTGGATAAGAATCTACAAACCAAAGTTAAAAGATAGAACACTACTTGCAAGAGATGTCAAGTACAAGCTAAACCTTGCAAAAATATTGCAACCAAATATTGGTTATACAAATTTCAAGAAGGCCAGAAATTCATCAAACTATTTGCAACATCTCAAAAAGAATGTTTTTGCAATGATACGATAGTTAGGACTACCAACTTTTTTTTGAAATTCACTAGTGCAAAGCAAAATTGGGCATCATTAACACAAACATTGGAAGAAGTGTACATCTCTCATCATACAATCTCAAGACAAAGCCACCTTGATTCACTGTCTAACATTGACATTTCCTTTTTGATAAAAAAAGATCTTGTCACCTGCACTCGCTATTTCGAACATAGAATTAATGCAATGAAACAATTACTATGTTCAGATGAAACCTTTTTTAGAAAGGTATTGGACTACTTTTCAGTTACAAAATTTCAAAGTTGAGGAAATGAAAATGACCAGTTCATGCTATGGGTTAAAGATGCACTGATATATGGAAAGAGATAATGATGCTACTATTGAACACTTTGTGGGTAAACATATAACTTGCAAGATAGACACTTTAGATGATCAAATAGCTAGATTTCATATGCATCATCATACTAAATAATGTGGAAAGACAAAGAAGAGAATGTGTCACTTTGGTTTTCCACATTCACCAATGAGAGCAACGACAATACTTGAACCATGCATCAACACAAAACAAGACCATATGCATATTGTTGCAAAACTCTGATCAATTTTAGAAACATCAAGTTATGACCTGGGTTTGTGTCCTTTGTAGATTTTCTAGTGAACATAAACATGATTGAAGATGAATACATCTTATCCATACTTTCTACATTGCTTAGGACAATATTATTTATAAAAAGAAAGTCAACTCACATGTGGAATAATTCATTTGCAACCCAGATTCCACATCTATGGCAAGCAAACACAGATGCACAATTTGTTCTCAATGCATATGATGCAATAATGTATTATAGCTCTTACATGACAAAAGCCAATAATTCAATGATAAATGTGTTCAATAAGATATGCACAGACCATAGACAACAAAACATTGATGCCATAAATATGATAAAAAACTTGGTGACACCTTGCTCAACATAAAATAAATGGCTGTTCAACAAGTTGTACACATTGTGCTTTCCCTTCCTCTTAACTATAGTTCACGTACATGTAAATTCATAGATACTTATGCTCCTAACAATCACATTTTTATTTTAAAGACTTGTGAGCTTTTGAACAATGAACCAGATGAATCACAAAATGTTGCTTGCAAAAGCTTGATTCATCATTGCACGTCTTGAACCATTAGCCAATATTTTTCTAGCAGCATATGCAATAGAAAATGAAAAATTAACAAAATGAGCTAGACCTCTAATTATTAGGTTTATCAAGTGTAATAAACATGTTGACAGCAAAAAATATTGTAGAGAGAAACTTTTACTATATGTTCTTTTTTCCATTGACGAAAACACATTGAAACTAGGCTTCCAAACATGGCAAGATGCTTTTGCCAACAATGAAAAACTAGCAATTTAATGAAGCAAAGTACAAATACAATGAAAATGAATTGTGGGGTGTTATGGATGATGTTATCAATGATATCAACCTTCAAGATGAATACTATAAGGATGGACACAATATTCGAAAACCAAATAATGAAGACAAGGAAGAATACAACTTGGGACCAGATTTAGACACACTAAGACATAATGTCCACCAAAAAAATATCAAGGCCATTTTAAATTGTTGCACATCCCCACCTAGTCGACAACGTAGAATATTACAATGCTCGTAGAATGCTGAATAAAGAAAAACAAGCCATAGTAAAAGGCATATTAATGAAAAAACAGCAAAAACCAGATGAGCCATTATACTTGTTCTTGACAGGAGGTGCTGGCATAGGGAAAACCTTCACTACAAAAGTAATGTATCAAGGACTTCTTCGTATATACAATAACACAATAGATAGTGACCCAGAAAAGATAAAGGGCTTGTTACTTGCATACACAAGAAAAACAACATATATTATAGGAGGCACAACCTTGCATTTGCACTCATACAATTTAACAAATCTAATTTTATTCCCTTGAGCTTAGAAAGATTAGATGGATTGACAAAAGAATATCAACAATTGCGTATTGTTCCCATTGATGAGTTCTCACTAGTTGGAACTAGATTGTTGCATTGCATAGACAAAAGATTGTGTGAATTAATTCAAACAACAACTAAACAATTTAATGGATTGTACAACATTTTATGTGGTGACTTGTATCAAGAAAAACCTATACATGATTGTCTAGTGTTCCATGTGCCAACAATAGACACTAGCTTACTATTGTATGGGTTTTGACAACAAAACTTCAAATGTTACAATCTACAAACTATAATGAGACAAATAGATCATCTTTTTATTGATGTCCTCAACAAAATACACACAATCTCAAACCAACGATGACATAGCATATTTGAATAACAAATACTTTCACTCTCCACCTACATAACCAACATTTCCATTTCTTTTTTACTAAAGAAAGGATGTCGATACACACAACCAAAATATATTATCTACTCTTCTTGGAGAGCTAATTACAATTAATGCAAGTGATGAACATGAAAAATTTGTTCTCATAAAACAATTGCACAAACACAATGCAAATTAGGCAAATCAAATAATGTTAAAAAAAGACATATTGGTTGAGATCTATGGTAGAAACTATGATATACAAGATGGCCTCATTAATGGATAAGATGGATGATTCAAAACATATACACAAACTAGTGATATTGATATCATTTTGGTCAAATTCATTGCTCACCACATTGGAAGATTTCATGTTGCAAAATTACCACATCCAAATCAAACATATGTTGACAAAGGATGGGTACCAATTCTCTGAGTTGCAAAACCACTCCACAAACAAGCTTCTATATAGAGTACTATAAGAAAACAATTTCCACTTCAATTAGCATGCATCAAAACAATACACAAATCACAAGGACTCAATATGCATGGTCTTGCACTTGAACCTTTTAGTGTGCACCAACATGGGTTATCTTATATATCTCTACATCACACATCAATCACTGAAACACTTTTTTGTTGATCCCTCTAACACCAAGAATTTTTAAGCTAAAACCAACAATCATACATGAGATGGCACGACTCAAGACAACTGCTAGTTGAACTCTTCAAAATGACAGACATTATCAAAAACATAGCCCAAAGTTTCATATCTACATTAAACACATGACATTTCCAACCCCAAAAAGAGTACATCTTACATGACAAGGACCTAACGTCATCAAACATTGTTTTCCTGCAAGAAACACACTTGAATACATGAACAATAGAGAATACACTACCATAGTACAATTGTTTTGCAACATTTCATGTTCATGGCATAATGAAAACATACATATGCTAAGTACAGTACCGTTAACACTTGACAATGTTTAAGCACTATTGCTCTCATGCATACTTAATGGACACACACTTTTCATTCATAATCTCTATGCCAAACCAAGAATAATTATTACAAATATCATAGCAATTATCAATGAATCAATGGCATTTTCTCCTAGTCAAAGCCTTGTCTATATTGTAGGTGACTTCAACATTGACATATCGATGCACTAAAAAATAATACAAATGTTTAAGAGACACATGCAAATACACAACTTGCACTTGTTAGATGAACAAATAGATCCTTCATCAAAGACCATTATTGATCACATTTGGACAAACAATAATGCACATGCAACTAAAATCAAAAGGTTGGAAGCATATTGGAGTGATCATGACATCCTTCTCACTCACATATACAACATTGTCTAGGCATGGTGTAGATTTTCTAAGAAGCAATCATGAACAAGAATTACCCTTCACACAATGCATAACTTTCTACCTATATCATTTCTTTTGCCAATAATACTATTAGAAAACATCATTTATGCTAAGATATATACTATAAATTCACATGACATAGTCTAATGTAGACACTCATTTGCAAGTAACTTAAAACATGAATACTAGTCAAGCAACATCATCTGGGTTGGTGTCTTCCAAAGAACAACATGGATCCAAAAAGAGTACAATATCTAAATAATATGAGCAAGCTCCTCGCATACACAAAATTGGCACAAACATTTCCATTGGATAACAATCTTGGTTCTTTGTGTAGCTCTAAATGTTCTTCTTTTGCAGATCTTCCATGGATATTCATCTCACAGATCTAGACCTTTGTAGTTCACAACAACACCTTAGAAAATGATGATACATATGAATACAATTGTTCTGGTTTCTTAATTTATAGTTTTGCATTTTATATAAATCTTCTATCATTGCATGAGTATGAATGCTCTAATTTTGTAGATGCTTTGACAACAAGCGAATCCTGAAACAAGGATGTCCTACTCCACAAATACAAATAAAAAGAGGTAAAACATGTCTATTATGCTAAATAAATCCAAACTTATACCATAATCTAATTAGCACCACAAGTTACAATGTTTTCTTTCCTCTCTTTTAGTGATGTGGATAACCTCAAAGGAAAAGGCATCCCTTGTTGCAGCCTCAATACCCAAGGAAGTCATACTAAACAAAGATATCAATTTCAAACACTTTATTTGAAATAAAGTTGATCTTTAAAGGCACTTCCATTAGTTGCCTCTTTCTACTTCCCATCACACTTTCAATTCTTTATTTGTTATAGTGTAGGACTTTATGTCAATGAGTTATACTTATGTAAGGCAACAAAGTATTTCACACCTCCTTGACATCACACTATAATTTCACTACTATGTTACTCTATCTTCTCTTTGCAGGTGCCCCACAAAGGTGTAATGCAATAAGCAAGATCAGGCTACTACAAACTCAAGCATATACGAAAATGTTAACACATGTCCATTTTTCTAAGAAAATTCACATTTGTAGCATATCCGATTGATTCTATGAAATCAATAAAAGTTAAACTAACATTGAAAATAAATATGCATGTTCTTATTTTCTAGATGCCTCACTTTATACTGCTCCATTTTGCATAAATGTGCTACAATTGCATTAATTTCAATCTTCTAATTTTGTAGATGCCTCTCCACTATGGAAATAATTTTAATATATGTCAAATTCATTTGAGAGTGAATCAGGTTAGAATACCTCCAAAGTCTTTACAAAGGAAATGCAACTAGGCTAACTTTCATGTTCCAGTGACTCCTATTTTACAAAAATCAAGAAAAAGGTTGTTTAGAATAAAATGCCTACAAACAACAAATACTAATTTTTGTTAAAAGTGCAAATTCCTATCCATAGTCCCCCCTCCTTAACTGTATTTCAAGAGAATGTGGATTTGAGGTGAAAGTCTATTTCTTTTCCTCACATCTCATTGTTGTGGTCATTCTAGGGTTTATGATAGTGTATCATTGTTTTTATTTTCCAGTGATCCACTACTCGAGGTCATGTTGAGACCTTTTCACATATCACAGGGACCCCCTTTTTCTTGCCTCTCGTGTTGGTTACTTTAGGGTTTTTGGCAACATAGTGGGAAAATTTTGTGTTCCCTTGCCCAAGTCTCAAAGTTTTGATCATGCCTAAGTGTCATTAGGGTTTTTGAAGTTTTAGGATCAAGTTTTTAAAATGTTGAAATTTTAAATGATCCTAGATTTTTCCTTGACATTTGAGCGTAAATACATGTTTTGAATGTCCTCGTCGGTGATATTTAAGTGCTTGGGTGTTTTAGGTCCTTTAGGAGTTGTTTTCTCGCTCCTAGCAAGTTATTCAAGTTGATTTTGCACTTTATCCCAATAGGTTTCCTTTGTTTCACTCAAATTTCTAGTAAATTTGCCTAAGTCATGATGCATTTAATGAAAATTCTAAGTGTTCGGGTAGTTTTGAGTGGTTAAAATGTTTAATTCTTGATGAAAATCCATGTTCTAAGGGTCAAAAATGTTAAAATTCTTGATGGGAGGTGCTTTTCCCCCCACATTTCCAATGACCCATGATTTTCCCGCACTCAAAATCCTGATGGGAGAAGATTTTCCACAAAATTCCTGATGTACCTCTTTTTTCCCCCCTCAAAATCCAGACATAAGGCGATTTTCCACCAGATGACTAAAAATTTGTCTAAGTGTGGGAATTCCTCTTGATGACCCTAGATGAATTTCCACTAGGGATAATTTTGATGATTTTACGTTCGGATAGCTATCCAAACAAGGGTTGATTTTTTCCCAGGGTGATTTTGCGTCGAATGATGAAGTTTGAATTGGAATTTTCATTCCAAACCCACATTGATTTTCCCTTGGACCCTTTTTGTGCAAAGTTGATGAATTTTTGATAGGGATTTTCATCCCCACATGGGGCGATTTTTGTTAGAGTTATCTTTTAGTAGTTAATAATTATTTATTTAATTATTAGTCTATTATACTCTATGCTTAAGCTAAACTTAGGAATCTTATAATTCTTTAAGTTTTTCTCCTTTAGGGTTTCGAGTATCCTCTTATAAGGATTCTCTCTTTGTATTCTCATAACAACTATAATTATTGAATTGCATTCTTGTTGCACAATCAATATGACTTCTCTTTTTTGGATCTCTGAATTCTGGCCTCCATAGCTTTTTTGGTTCTCTCTTTTCATGACAGGTTTGCACGTAGGTGCTCTTTGGGAGCTGTAGAGTTGATTTTTCCTCAACTCCAATATGGTATCAAAGCCCTAGATCTACATGCCCTTGTTCTCTTCATGAGAGATTTTGGGCCTTGTTCTTCAGATTCGTGTATTCGGGGGTCTGTGCAGTTGTTTTTTTTTCCATATTCAGGGGTACCTTATTTTTGGTACATTTTGGTGCCAAAAGGACCTCTTAGTTGGATTCAGAAGGTTGATTCCATGAGTTTTGATATATAATTTGCCTATTTTCGGTGACAGGGGCATCTAGGGCATGATTTTTTATTGGCATATTTTTCGAGGCACAGAAGTCCGTACGACTGTACCTGCAAATGCGTAAGAAATTTTTTATCAAAATATATATATATATATATATATATATATATATATATATATATATATATATATATATATATATATATATATATACCTTCTTTTTGCCCTAAGAGGGGTTTTTTTTCTTTTGGCCATAACTTGGTCATACGGAGGCGTTTTTTGACAAATCTCATATCATCGGAAAGCTATTTCTGAGCTATATCTAGATATGGAGGTTTGAATTTTTAGTTTTGATTTTTTGGTGGGTTTTTTTAATGTCAAAGATAGAGGTTCATTTTTGCACTTTGGGAGACATAACTTGACCATCCAAACTCCATTTTTTGAAAACTTTATATCATTGGAAAGATTGTTCTATGTTCTTTCCATTTATATGAGTTTTCTTTCCAAATTCTGCTTCAAGTATATTTTATTCAGTTTTTTTTTCTTTTTAGTACTCTAGTGAATATCTTCGATGTTTCAGGTCCTAGGATCTCTTTCTTTAGGTAGGATGTCTGGTCTATAGTTGTTCTTTATGTTTACAGTCTTATGTCTCTTCTGATCATTGTAGCATTTTATTTATGCAAACACACTAAGATAAAGTGTAATCATGCATTGTATACTTGGGATCTTGCACATATTGTGCCTTACTGTACATGCACTACTTATAAAGTGCCATGGGGGGTTGATGTTTTCTTTTGTTTGCCATCTACCTTTATCACGTGAGTGTTCCTTCTATGGCATTAGCTTCATGATGTGTGTCAAGTGAGTGTTCCTTCCATGACACTATGTACTTTCTCTGCACCTTTGATGTTCCTGTTTCTTCGTCCTGCATTTCTTATTGGCGGTCCTTTTTAGTGTACTTATCCCTCCCTTTCCAGCATTATGGAGAGGTTTGTCCTATTGTTCTAATGCTTCTTTGGTTCAATTGATCAACTCTTCAGGATTTGATGTTTCATGCCATCTGTATCTTTGAGTTTAGTTGGTTGTCTTTATTTGCCATCTAATTCAAGTAGTGTCATTTGAGGGCACTCATGCAGATTACAGTCTTCTCTACCTAGTCATGTTCTATTTCAGTGGAGGTTCTTCAAATCAACAGTTACTCTTCGACAGTGTTTGCAGCTATGCTTTAGTGGTATTCTTCTCTTCTTTTTGTTCCTATCTTCTGGAACACTCTTGTTTGGAGGCTTCTTAGTCCTTCACTTGAGATTTCATCTCTTCTTGGAGAGGATTTTTGTTCCCATAGGGTTTTCTCCTTTTTCTCTACTTTACAGAGATTTTATTGTACTTGGGTATCTCATCAGGCCTAGTTGTCGGGACCCATTGTTGTTTTCCTGTATTTTTTACATGTTTTTTTAGTCCTTAGTTATTTTTTAGCTACTCCCTAAGTTCATCTTAAGGGGGGTGTTAGAGTTATCTTTTATTATCTAATAATTATTTATTTAATTATTAGTCTATTATACTCTATGCTTAAGCTAAACTTAGGAATCTTATAATTCTTTAGGGTTTTCTCCTTTAGGGTTTCGAGTATCCTCTTATAAGGATTCTCTCTTTGTATTTTCATAACAACTGTAATTATTGAATTGCATTCTTGTTGCACAATCAATATGACTCCTCTTTTCTGGATCTCTAAATTCTGGCCTTCATAGCTTTTTTGGTTCTCTCTTTCTGTGACAGGTTTGCACACAGGTGATCTTCGGGAGCTATAGAGTTGATTTTTTCTCAACTCCAATAATTTTCCCCCAAAGGGGATATTTCATTATTTTAATAATTTTTATTGGGATTTTATCCCAATTAAAATCGATTTTCCCCCTTAATAGTCATTTTGATCTAATTTTAAAATATTTTTAATAAAGTGACCCAAACTTAATTATTTTTACAAAGTGTGATTATTTAAAAAATAAAAACAATTAATAAATGATTTGCAATAAATATTAAATGATTTTTGCCTTCTAGAAGCAAATCGATTTTCCCCAGGCAAGTTTAAGTGCAATTTTTTTATCTCGGATTGCTTGTGTGGTGAAAACTTAGGGTGAAAGCAAGTTTAAAAGAGAGAGACCAACATTATAATATTATTATATTTGCCAAGTGTGTTGATGATTTTGGCGATTTTTCTCCAGTTGGCAAAGTTTTGTGAAGTGTCAAGTTGACACCATTGGGCTGCAAGTTGATTTCATTGTGCATTTTTTCTTTATTTCCAGCCTAGGTGATTTTATTTGGCTACCATTGGAGAGCATTTGTTGCAGATTTTTTAGACTTTGGTGATTTTAGGTTAGTGGTGCCATTTTTGAAGGAAGGCGATTTTTTGTTTTGGGGAGGTTTTACCTCCATTTTTTGTGATTGTCCTCCTTGGTTGGTGACACCATTATTGGGAGATTGTTGATAATCATTCTCAGACCATATTTGTGCCATTTTTTAGAATTGTGTGACCTCCATTGTTGGCTAGAAGTTTGATTTTCAGACATGTATTTCATTTCTAGCTAAATTTCACCTAAGACAATTTTGTCCAAGGGCTGATTGGAATTGTTCTTAGTCAATTTTCAGAGCTTCTAAGAGCTTTTGCAGGTTTGAAACTTCGTGGTTAAGAGTCTATCCTCAAAAAACTTCATTTCTAGCCACTTACCTACCTTGGCGATTTTGATTGGAGCTCATTTCTTCACCATTTTGTGATCATTTTTTTGGGATTTTTACCACATTGCAAGGTGTTGGTAAGTCTAAAAACACCATTTCTAGACTTGTCCTTAGAAAATATTCTTTTTACCATCCATACTTACACACCAGGGATTGATTGTTTTCACCATTGAAAAGTTATTTTCATCAAGTTTGTGCATATTTGAGTGATTGCAATATGTTTCAGAGACTAATTTATAGAGTTGCAGGTTGTCTTCTGACTTGCTGATAGCCATTGTTGACCTCGGAAGGGTGTCCTTAGACATATTTTGTGTGAAAACATTACCCTTCACACCTTTCCTAAGTCATTTCCCGATCTAGTAAACTCCTTTGCACTCTAATTTGGATAAAATTTCTAGGTATAAGGAGGTGTCTTCAGACTTGGTTAAGTCTGAAAATTAATGATTTTAAGTAATTTTAATGAGGGTTTCATACCCTAATCTTGTCATTTCATTGAGAATGTGGATAAAGTTCATGATTTCTATCCTTAAATTTGTTCAAATCATTAAGAAATTGGAACTTTTGTCAGGAATAATTTTATGAGGTTGCTAACTTCCAACTTTGTATAGGTGCAATGTCGAAGTCGGGAATTAGTGCTTAGAAGGAACAACAGAAGATAGTTGAGATGAGATTCTATCCGGAATCCAAGATGTCATCCATATAGAAGGAGATTACATATACTAATATGCATTTCCTAAACATGGACCATATGCAACAACGGATGTTCAGAATTGGAAGCTAGATTCCTTCTCCAGCTTATGTGAACATTATGAAGAGTGGTATTTACCAGGCCACCAGATTTCCATAGTCCATACCATGCAGTGAGCTAATCCTATAATGTGCATGATGTCATGATCCTCGCTCATGATTGATCAAGACTCCTAAGGGTGCCATTATGCCTACCTTGTTGAGGATGCAGTTGCTGAGGTGCTTGGAATTCCACGTGGGGTAGATATGAAAGGTAGAACTAAGGATGAATATGAAGAGAGATATAAGAAGAAGATGGATGCATGCAAGACGGTTGTGAACAAAGAGTGGATGATTGAACCAAGGAATCATCATTAAAAGGCTCCCAAGACACTCATGTGCACAGATTTCAAAGATGAATATAGTGATTTAGTGCTCTTACTTAACTGAGTGATGGAGATATTGTAGGGTGCCATCTATGATGGATGGATGTTCTACTTTTTCCAGGATTGTTTGAAGGGAAAGTTGATCAATTGGTCTAAAATCATAAGTGTAGACGTCTAAAAATGGTCAACGCTTGTGGAGTCATACTTTAACATTTGTGAATTACCTTATTTTAGGTTTTTTGCATCGCATTAACATTTCTCCTATGATTCACACTTGGTCTTTATCATTTGCAAGCATCGAGTCTTTCTTTTGCATTGTTCATTTGTCTCACTTTCAAATTTGGTCTTGTCGATAACAATATTTGTCATGATTTTGGTCAATCTTATCCTATCGCATCAATGTGCATGCTCATTTGTCATCAATCTTGTCATCATGTGATCGATTTGTCATCGATCATTGTCATTTTCAATCTTATTATCTTGTGATTGATTTGTCATCAATCCTTGTCCTTTGATCAATTTGTCATCAATCTTGTCATCATGTGATCGATTTGTGATCGATTGTTGTCGTTTTCAATCTTATTATCTTGCGATCGATTTGTCATCGATCCTTGTCTTTTGATCAATTTGTCATCAATCTTGTTGTCTTGTGATCGATTTGTCATCGATCGTTGACATTTTCAATCTTGTCGTTTTGCAATCTATTTTGTCATCAATCCTTGTCCTCTTGTCAATTTTGTCATTTTGCGATCGATTTGTCATCGATCGTTGTCTTTCTCAATTATGTCAATTTGGATCAATTAGTCATTGTTCCTCATCAATTGGCACATTTATTAATCAAATCGTTTGTCAACATTGGTCTTTTGTCAATTCAAAGTCATGATCAAATCGAATTGATATCGATTATCTTTTGTCGGGACCTAATTGTCATTCTTGCATTTTCTAATTCATCTTTTAGGGTTTCATGATTTTATTCATTTAACCCTGTTTGTCATTTCTCCCTCTAGGTTAAATAATTTATTTATTTATCCTAGGTCTTCCTATCACAATTAAATGTTTAATTTAATTGGCTAAATAATTATTCCTCTTTTTGTGAATTAATTAATAAATGACAAATTATTAATTGATTTACCTAATTTCTTCTAATTCCTAATTTCCTAATTTTTCATCAATTTCTAATTCCTAATTTCCTAATTTCTATTTCATCTATATTTCAATTCTCTCCTATTTTTCTCCTAATTTCATGGGAATGACATTTCAAGTTGTCATAATTTGTCATAATTGACAATCAATCAATTTTGACATAGAAATTTGTCATAATTTGTCATGAATTATCAATCAATCAATCTGGCATGGAAAGTGCAAATTTGTCATAATTTGTCATAATTGACATTCTTTATTTGCAATTTCCATTTGAATCTAATTCATGCTAATTTGATCTTTTCTCCAATTTTTCTATAAATTGGATGAATTTCTTCAATCCCAACTAATCACTTTTTTGAATCACTTTGTCGAATCAATCACGCTTCGAGTATTCTTGCGCTACTATCTTGTCTACTTGCTTTCATCTCATGTGTATGCACTTGTAGGTGAGATCCACAAACAAAGCTATTTGAAGAAGAAAGAAGGACAATGGAGCCACATGAAGGAGACATTCAAGTCTACATTTGGTTTGCTTAGTTTTCAATCTTGAATGTCTTGTTTTCATGTCTTTATTGAGTATGTTTAGGATTGATCATTGCATTTGAGCTTTCATGATTGAGCTAGATTACTAATACTACTTGCTTTGATGATTTCTGATTTCCTATAATACATTAATTGGTGAACCCGACGTGAACTAACCCCCTAATCATGCTTTTGAGTGCTTTTGAGTTGATTTGTAGGTTAAAAACCCAAAAAATAGGGTAATGCAGGGTTTTCTAGGAACTTCTACGCCTGTGTGAGACAATCTGCATCTGTGTCAAGCATTTTGTGCCAGTGTCAAGGACAATCTATGCCTATGTCAAGCATTTCATGCTTGTGTGAGACATTCTGCACCTGTGTAGGGCCAGAAACAAAGGTAAAAGGCAGTGTTTTTTACTTGCAAATTGTTCTATTTTGCATGTTGTTTCTGCTTTTTTGGTTTTTGGTACTGATTTTTTGTGCAGCACCTTGGCATTACGCATGGCAAAGACAACACATGAAACTACTAACATGTTTTATGCAGGTTTGATAGTCAAAGACTAAACATATCAAACTTCTGGCTTGGGTTTTGCAGGTTGCCTTGGACTACAACTAAACTTTGTGTTTGTAATTAATATGTAGGCACCTAGTATGATTTCTAAATAGGATGGAATGAATGTATGTTTTCTTTGATTGTTGAATTTGACATTGGAGTAGGAGAGTATGCTCTCATCCTTCTTAGGGTGATCAGAAATCCAGATCTTCGATACCATGCTCATGTTTTTGATTGTGTGTCACCTTTAGAGGGCCTGCCTTCCTGACCATTTGCTTTTGCAAGAAAGTGACAATCATGAGAAGGTAATGACCCAAAGTGAGTACGGCTAGAATACCTTGGCATTCTAACTCACTATAAACAAATACCTGATGGGCGAAAGCTTTGAAGGAAGGGTTACGTGGGAATTGCAATTACTTGGGAAGTGATGACCCTTGAACTCTTTCTCATATCAACATCTAAGTAGGACCTCATGGTCTAAATCGTGCTTGTGCAACTACATTTGTTTGGTATCTTGGTGGGCTTAATGTCTGAATCACGCTTGGGTGACACCAAGGAGTAACGCTTAATAGAAATCCTGACTAAACACCTTGTATTTAGAGGCCAAAAATCCTTCTAGTTGCTTGAGAAGGACAAGTTCGGATACTTGGAAGAGATACTAAGTTTGCCATGGGGAGATTTCCATGGGGACTGATGCTTGGCTACCCTAAGAAGTGAGTACCATGGAGGGGAGCCTGTGGGGTCAAGCATCTATGTATTCTCCTTGAATCCCATAACGAGTCTACCTCTCAAGTACCTAATGTCCTTGCCTACCATAAGAAATGTGTGAATGAGCATGATTGTATTGAGTCTAAGTTGAAATATCTTGTCTTCTTTGCTTGTCAAAAGTTGAATTGCATCTCATTTCAAAAATAAGACAAAATTGATTCAAAACAAGGTTAAACACAAGAACATTTCATCCAACAAAGTTCAAAACACCTTCAAACATGGTTGTCAAACGTTGTTCAAAATCTTGTCTCAACATTCATGTCACTTAGATTTAGGTTCATCCTAGGTTTGCATTTTGCAAATTCATTGTCAATATCCAAGGTTAGGTTTCACTTAGGTCATAGTCCTTTGCATATCAATAAAGGTCATCCATTTGAATGTGTCCTCTTGCATTAGAGTAATACCATTGTCATACATTTGCATTTGCATACCCTAGGTCTCTTCATCAAGCTTAGGTCATTATCATATCATATTGGGGTCATTTGCATAGTAATTGTCCCTTTGCATATAGTGTCAAAGCTAGGTTTTGTCATACTTGAGTAATTCCAAATCTTTGATAAACCCTAAGTCATTGTCAGGAAGTCTAGACCTTATCAAACCTTTTCTATTTTTGTCATTATTGTCATTTGGTCAAACCTAGCTTAGTATCCAAGCATATAGGGGAGACATTGTCATTTTGTCCTTTTGTCCTTTGAGGTCTAGACATCATTTCAATTTCCTAAGGGTCTCTTTTTAGATTTGCATTTCAAAATGTTTGTCAAAATCTTGAAAAACAACCAAAAACATACGTTGCATTCTTTGCATAGATTGCATTTTCATTTATTTAGGTTGCATTTAGTTGCATATCATATATCATCCTTGAAAAATTCCAAAAAAATATTGCATTGCATAGTGACATGTCTATTGAAACAAGGTTCCAAGCACCAATGATGCAAAAAAGTTTGACATATCAACCGACAATGCAATCACAATTCTATCCAACCCAACAACAAGGCAATATCGATCAAACTTTTTATGATGAAACAAGTCTCCAAATACACAAACTAGAAGAGAAACTAGCTCAATAAAATGAGATTTTGGAACAAAGAGTGAAAAACATTGAGAAGAATAGATCACAAATGTCCAAAATGTTTCAAAAATTTCTAGTTCGAAATCCAAAGATTGAGCCAATTGATGTAAGATCTCTTCTTGAACAGTCAGACATACTAGCTCTCCTCTCCCAAATAGAGATGATGAAACAATTTCAAGAAAGGAGACAACATCAATTTCAACATTATGAGCCTCCACAACAAGAACAAGAAGGTGTTTACTATCAATCAGATTTTCAACCAATACAACCAATGGTTCAACCAATTGTTCAAAATATACAACCAACACAACCAATGGTCCAATTTCAACAATAAGTCCAACCAACTATACAATGTCAACAAATAGTTCAACCAATGGTGGAATATCAACTAGTTCAATCAACATATCAATGTCAACAACCACAACCAAACATTCAAAAACAAAGGTTGCAGCCCACACCAAGCCAAATTTTGAACATGTCAAACCAATCTGATCAACATCTAGTTCAAAATCAAAACATGACATCAAACCAAATTCTTTCCAAACAAGTTCAAATTCCAAATACAACTATGTCAAAACCTCGAAAGAAAGGTGGCTTTATTGCAAGGCTATTAAGGAACCTACCAAGTGAGTTCTTTGAGGAAGATCAAGATAATACAATTCTGTCTAGCAATGCCTCATCTCCCTGCAAATAAATTGACTCTCCAGTGGCATCTATCCCTACACCTTTAGAAGTTTCACAAGAACCTTCCATATTGTCCTCATCAAATAATACACCCAAGGATGCAATTATCCTAGAGCTATCCATAATTGATTGCCAAGATAATCCAATTCATGATGCACATCCTTGTCATGTTTCAGAAATACAAGACCCAATGCCACCATGCACTTTATTGACATTTCCTATTTTAGAGGACCCCATTCAAAGTCCCTCTTCCTCATGTTCAAGCATTGATTCCTTGCCAGAATCCATCACAAATGTTCAAAGTGCATTTCCTTCATGCCAAAACATTGATTCCTTGTCAGAATCCTCCATGCATATCCAAAGTCCAACCCCATGTCAAGAGGATAATTTAGAGCATGAAGAAACGTGTCTTGAAATAGATGAAGATCAAGATCTTGAAACCTTATCATCCCATTCAATTGTTGACCAGGACCCCATCTTCCTAGACACTCATGACAATTCCCCTATTCTAGTCCATCCTATCCAAAGTCCTATTGACACTCCATTTCCCAAGCAAGCTCAAGATATCCCAATCCATCCAATCCCAAACGATCCCCTTCCATTTCATGAACAAAATGTCCTTTCAAATCCCATTGGCATTCCACTTCCTAAACAAGATAAAGATATCCATTCCATCCTTTCCGATGATCCCATTAAAAGTCAAGAGCAAAGCACCTTTGAAGAGGATTCCAATGATTTTCCTCCTTGTCAAGATCAAATTATTCCTTTAAATCCTCCACAAGATCCTCTTGTTCCTCAATCTCCACGTCCTAATCCAACATATCCACTCCAAGGTCTCATTTCTTTTGATGATCCCATTATTTCTCCCATTCCATCTCTTGAAGAGCCTGCCATTGAACCATGTCCACTACACAATCCTATTCCCCCTCATGATCCTAATCCCCTTCATGATTCTAACATGTTAGTGCAAGATGTTCATGAACCCCTGACATTAACAATGGGTTCTTCCACTTTGGTGAAATCTGATCCACTTCAAGATCTCATTATTTCTTTCATATCATATCCACCTCATAATGGACTTGCATCTTCTTCTCAAAGAAAAGAGTATCCTACAAGTCAAGATATTCATAAAGGCAAAGGAGTAGACCTTCATAAGCAAGAATCCCTCCATATCAAAGAAGATCTTAAGGGTCATGTCTACACAACTCCCTCTCAAGATGTTGGTATCCCTCCATCAAAATCAAAACATACACCTTCCCCATCATACCTTCCATCCATCTTAGGTCCTTATATTCCTTTGTCCTCTATGCAAGGTCAGCAAAGGAACACATCCTTGAGTAAATTTCATCCATCCAAAAGAATTCCATTTCATTCATATCCATCCATGCATTCCTTTCCCCCTCCAAGCAATTTGGATGCCAAGTATAAAAGTCATAAGTCTAGCAATCCACATGTATTCAAGGATCAACATGTCCAATATAATCAACATGTCAAAAAAAGGAACAATATGATCTATAAAGAAAAAGAAATATCCAAAAGGCTACAAAGGCCCACTGAGAAAAATAAAGAAAAGTCAAAATATATATGGGTTCCTAAATCCCTTGTGTTGGCAATGCACTCCAAGGAACCACAAAAGCATGAAAAATCAAAAACCATGTGGATCCCTAAGCGGCTCCTTGAAGCACAAAAGCCTAAAGAAACATCAAAATTGTCATCTACAATTTCTATTCCTCCATCCAAACATTCCAAGTCTATTCCTCCATCACCTTCTTCATCCGTTTTGGGCCGTTATGTCCCAAAATCCATAGCCTTTCCTCCATCCAAATCTCACAATCTGAGATCCATTTTTCCTCCATCAGTCCATCACCCATCAAGGTGTGTGCCAATGTCGATCTTGCCAACATTTATATCCACTCAAGCACAGTTCTTCCAATACCCTATCCATTATCCAATGCATATTTTCCATCCTTCGATCCCTTTGGTCCAATCCTTTGCATAAATCCTTGCCTTAGTTTCATCTCTTTTCCATGTCCTTATCCTACCAACGTCTTTGAGCATACTTTTAAAGGTCATGGTCCTTTTTTTTCAAGGCTACTATCCAAAAAAAAAAGAGATGCTTAAGTCCTTCTTCCATCCCCTATCATGTGTCCATCTTCTATTGAAAAAGTCAAAATACAAAAAAAAAAAAAAGTGAAAAAAAAAAGACAAAAGAAAAACAAGTAGAGCAAAAATAATTCGTCCACTGGTGAAAACCTGGCAAACAAGCGCCTTGGGCAAGTATCGTGATGAAAACCTGGCAAACAAGCATCATGCATAATCTATGAACTTCTTGCACACCACAATTGGGGGTAGGTTTTATCCTATCATATCCTTTGGTCCTTCATTGTTCCATTATCCTATCAAACCCATGTCAGACTCCTTCATATCCTATTACCCTTCATTATCCTATCATACTCTGTCATTACCCTTCATGTCCTATCATCCCTCATGTCCAGTTTCCCTTTCCACCTTTGATCTTGACAAGGTTGAGGATCTTCATGAGCATCATGCATCTTGTTTGTAGCTTTTAGTCCATCATAGCTTTTGGTCATTTATCCATTTTCTTATTACAACCTTTCATCCATATTCCCCGTCTTATTGCAACTTTCTACCACTATCTCGTATCCTATCCCGACCTTCAATCCATGTCCCTTATCCATTCTTGGTCTTGCTTATCCTATCCATATCTTATCACTATCCATACACTCTTTTTCATTCCTTGATCTTGATCTGACATAAGGACACAAAATTTAAACATGGTTTCAAAAACCTCTTGACATGTCCCTCATGCCATGTCACTGCTTTACATTGTCATATCCAGTCTCTTGTCCCATCACGCAATAGCCCTTGAAAATTGCATCCGCATTGTCTCCATGATAAAAGGCCTTTGTCTTCCCTCTATCCACCAACATTCAGAAAGCCTATTTATTCACCTGTCATATCCTTTCCTTGCTAGACACTGGGGGCAAAAATAATAAAAATTGAAAAATGTCCTAAAATAATCCAAAAAAATTGCAAAATGTCCTGAAATAATTCAAAAAAATTGCAAAATGTCCTGAAATAATTCAAAAAAATCAAATAATGTCCTGAAATAATTCAAAAAAAAAATCAAATAATGTCCTGAAAAAAATCTCTAAACATTCATAAAATGTCTTGAAAAAAAATCCCTAAAAATCATATAATGTCCTGAAATAATCCAAAAAAATCAAATAAAGTCCTGAAAAAATGACCACAAAAAAATTGTAAAAACTTGAAAAGCAAAAACAAAGAAAAAATATCCTCTTGATGCATAAGATACATCACTGAGCATCCCTCCAACGACACACAATCACACACTGTGCTTTAGTGAAATCAGGCATAAACAAATGAACTTTTCAATCAAACCAGACATTCAAACTAATCCCATTGTCATATCAATCAAACATCAGCATCACTATCATTTGTCCTTGTCTCTACTATCATGGGTCTTATACAGGGTGTGGTATACTTGAAACCAGACTGTGTCCTATCTTAGATGGGGTACGACATTCCTTGAAACCAAACAGCGTGATTGTCCTATCAACACTTTCAACTTTTTACAATGAAGATCAAGATGTTTGTTTGACTTGTTGGAATTTGTGCATCTTATCTTTTTATTGATTTATATTCGATCATGTTCCTATGTTGCTCAATGATGTCACTGAGTGATTTAGAGTGACCAGGATGGTTCATGGTCCCTTTCTTTTTTGTTGTGATTGTTGTTTGTCTGCAATGTGTCTATCTTTTGCAAAAAGGGTTGCATTTCAGCTCTGGCCTTCAATGCCATGATGCTACGCATCCATTTTGCTACATTAAAATAAAGGTTCTCACCTACAAAGTGCATTAGTGAAAGCAAGTTTTTCTTCATCTCTAACTGTCCTTTGTCTCATTTCTTCTTACTAACATTTTTTCCATCAATTCGGATAGTCAGTTCGGTCTAGTGCTCTGATTTTTCCACACAAATATGCTACATCCTGCATCCATTTGCATTACATTTGCATTACATCAAGCATCACATCAAGCATTTGATCCATTTCATATTATAAATGCATCAAAAACACATCAAAAATACATCCATACATGTTCCATAATAATACATAAACAGTGCATACCCCATCCTAAGTCATAACACATTGCATCCCATCATATTGATGCATATCATATCACATATCACAATAATATCGGAGTACAAAATTGGACTGTCTGTCCTAAGTATGGCCCACAGGCTGACTACATAATGTCACACTACATCTGTCCCTCATAAGGAGCATGTGCCTCTGTCACTGGGTGCTCCCTCTGTCCTCCTCATTCCTACCATGTCTCAAGGATGATGTCCCTCCTGGTCTTGGCTATGGTGGTCTCATAGGTCCACTCACCCCCATGCTGCTCACTGACCTTCGAGAGCGTACTCTGCTCTCTATCCTCGATCATACCTGATATGAAGCTGCTCTCTGCTCTGGTGGGACTGCACTCTCATATAGTGTCCTCCAATGGCGTATCTCCTCTCTAGTCTCTACCAACATCTATGCCATCTCACATGCACTGACATCCCTAATCGACCCAATATACTCAATGACTCTCTATTCTTCTCGCTGTGCCTGAGCTATTGTTGTATCTTGAGCTGCTGTAAGTCTGGCTATCTCTACTCTGAACTGATCCTTCTTTGTCCTCAAGATGGCATTCTGTCTCTCTAAAGTCGCAATGTGATCATGCTGACTCGCTATGGTCGCTCTGCACATCTCCATCTCCTCTATGCTAGCTGTCTCCGGCTCTATGGGTATATCCTGCAATGACTCCTGATTGGCTGCACCTGGCTCATAATCATCATCCCCCTCATCATCTTCATCCTCATCATCCCCCTCATCCTCATCCCCACCCTCATCATGTCCCTCCTCCTCTCCAACGAGTGGGAAGTCCTCCTATCTCCTAGGTACTGTAATGTCCGGATCTATCAATGGCACTGGTCGTCATCATGCAAACCATCTCTCATACTCCTCTGTCATCCCAGCATCCTCCACATCTAATCTCCAATCCCACTATCTGTGTTGTAGCTATGTGAAGTCAGCATATGCTATGTGTGGTTGAATCATACTCCCCCATTGACTCATCTCTTTGTGAGATCGGGCAAAGTGTGTTGTCCTCCTAGGTACATCTTGCCTCTCTCCAAACTATCATCTAACTCTCTCTGGCAGGTACATCTCAATCACTCTCTAGTGATTCACTGGTCACCCAATCAGGTACCTCTCCTGTCTACAATACAGTAGCTCATCACTATCATCTAACCATCTAGGGAAATCATGATATGGCCTCCATGTGAACTCTCTCAGTCTATCTAGCTCGTGTCGCCAATACAATATGTATCCAAATGGACCCTGTCTCAGTGCTCCCCCATAGCAGTACACATATGGTTGATGTGGTAATACTTGTCTCTCTGCGATCGGTCGACATATGGCTATGTGCTCAAATGCCCATACTTGTAGCAATGTGACTCCATAGCTCAAAGTCTACACTCCTTGATATGCTATATGATGCAACTAAAAATACAGCATAGCCAGTACGCATGGTCCCCATGCGTACACCGTACCCTCTATCACCATCCACTCTAGCACTCTTCCCCATCTAATAGGGAATCCATGTCCTCATCTGTCTCCTGCTAGTAGGCATGCTATCACCACTGCTATCACCACATATCGTTGATCATACTCTGATGCCATGGTCTCCCAGCTGATCACCCTCTCTACAATATCCAGATCATCTATGTTGCACTCAAATAATCTACACAATGCATCTCTCCCTGTCACTGGTTCATACTTTAGCATCTCTCCATGAATCAGAATGCGGAGGATATTCCATACATCCTCTAGTGTCACAGTCACCTCTCCAGTCGCCAGATGGAAAGAGGAAGTCTCTGAATGCCATCGCTCTACCAATGCGGTAAGCAGTCCTGTGTTTGCCCTAATCTCGGGCATGAATGTGATATAGTATATTCCAAGTCCTGCTAATGTATCTCTGTCCGTGCTCCTGAGTCTATGTCATAACATGAAGCAGTCTGGTCAGTTCTCCCGTGTGATCAATGGATATTGTCTACTCTGCATCACAATTGGGGCACATTTTGTCAGTTTTAGGGTTTGCTCCTATTATTTCCTCATTTCATCCACAACTCAGGGTGTTTTTCATCTATTTTGACCTATTCTATTCTTATCCCCCCTTTTTGGATCATTCGCATACCATTTTTGACTAAATTAGGGTTGCCAATGCACAACTACGCCTGTGTGATGAGTCCTGCACCTGTGTAACATAACCTGCACCTGTGTCCCCTACACAAGCGCATAAGACCTTACACAAGCGTAGAATTCTCCCTACACAAGCATAGAAGTCAGTTTCTGCATTCCTTGTGGGCCCCACAATGTCCCACAAGCAAGTCAAATTCATAAAATTGAAAATATGGGTTTTTGAGATACATACCACTACTCCCACGTTGTCCAGTCGTCTATACGGGCGTACACATTCCCTGAGGTGATCTACCATTGGAATGTTCACCATCTCTCTGCAAGTGTCCTTTTCCAGAGCAACAAATCCTCCTCTTTGGCTAGTGCAAATGAGCAATTTTCACTCTCTTTGTCTCATTTATAGATCTTTGTTAGTGCATAGATGGATGTGCACCCTCTCCATCTTATGTTGGTCGTGGTCTTTTGCACCTTCAATTGCTTGTCCTTTGTGTATCCGATCTCCGATTGTCGGTCCGTTCGATCCTATCATTTTTATCGATCAATTGGCCTCTTTTCTGCATGTTTTCGACCAATTCCTCAAGGGGGCATGTGTATATCATTGTTAGTGTTTGGGGCATTTTCATTATCATTCTTTGAAACAATGCTTAAACTCGCATTGTCTCAAAGAGGGGCAAAATGTAGACGTCTAAAAATGGTCAACGCTTGTAGAGTCATACTTTAACATTTGCGCATTACCTTATTTTAGGGTTTTTGTGTCGCATTAACATTTCTCCTATGATTCACACTTGGTCCTTATCATTTGCGAGCATTGAGTCTTTCTTCTGCATTCTTCATTTGTGTCGCTTTCAAATTTGGTCTTGTCGATAACAATATTTGTCATGATTTTAGTCAATCTTATCCTGTCACATCAATGTGTGTGCTCATTTGTCATCAATCTTGTCATCATGCGATCAATTTGTCATTGATCGTTGTCATTTTCAATCTTATTATCTTGCGATCAATTTGTCATCGATCCTTGTCCTTTGATCAATTTGTCATCAATCTTGTCATCATACGATCGATTTGTCATCGATCATTGTCGTTTTCAATCTTATTATCTTGCGATCGATTTGTCATCGATCCTTGTCTTTTGATCAATTTGTCATCAATCTTGCTGTCTTGTGATCGATTTGTCATCGATCATTGACATTTTCAATCTTGTCATTTTGCAATCTATTTTGTCATCGATCATTGTCCTCTTGTCAATTTTGTCATTTTGCGATCGATTTGTCATCAATCGTTGTCTTTCTCAATTATGTTAATTTGGATCAATTAGTCATTGTTCCTCATCAATTGGCACATTTATTAATCAAATCATTTGTCAACATTGGTCTTTTGTCAATTCAAAATCATGATCAAATCTGTAATCACATAAATCTGTCCACTTAATTAAATAAATATTTAATATTTATTTGATTATTTAACCATCAATTAATAATTAATTAAATTAATATATTTAATTAATTCATCTTAACCCTCTTTTCCTATTAATGAAATAAATTATTCAATTTATTTGATTTAATTCACTTAACCAAATTCAGACCATTAATTAAATAAATAAATCATATTTATTTAATTAAATTTTCTCTCACATTTAAATAAATTAATATTTATTTAAATTCCCCCAAAATCCCACCTCTCACATTTAAATAAATTAACATTTATTTAAATCACCTTTATCCTCTACCCACTTGTATTTTCCTACAAATGCAAGTTGCACAACTATTTTAAATAAATCATTTATTTAAATCACCTTTATCCTCCACCCACTTGCATTTTCCTACAAATGCAAGTTGCACAACTATTTTAAATAAAAAAATTATTTATTTAAAATCCTATTTATCCTCACCCACTTGAAACCTTTAATGGTTTCCCTTAAAGTCTTCAAAACTTAATGGCTTTAAAGTCTTCAAACTTGATGGCTTCCTTCTATAGTCTTCTTAAGCCTTTAATGGTTTCCCTTAAAGTCTTCAAACTTAATGGCTTCTCTTAAAGTCTTCTTAAGACTTTAATTGCTTCCCTTAAAGTCTTCAAGCTTTTAATGGTTTCCCTCAAAGTCTTCAAGCATTTTAATGCTTTATCTTCCTTTTTCTCATTTAAATAAATTAATATTTATTTGAATATTTATCCAAATGCAAATTACACCATTTAATTGAAATAAATGATTTTATTTTAATTGAAAATACCAAAATTCCTCCCACTTGCATTTTCCTACAAAATCCACTTGCATGCCTAAACCCCTTCTAGACTCTTCTAAACCTTTCCTAATTAACCTAATCCATCCCCTAAATATTGACACATTCCTAAGCAAATTAGAGTCACTTCTCAAAGACTCCAAAGTCTTTGAAAAGCAATTAATGATTTGTGTGTTCAACAAATTAACCTCTAAAGTCTTCCAAACCACTTGTGGCTCTTACATGACCATTAATGGTTAATTCCACTTGCACCCATGGTTAAGGACTTTGACCCCTAATTTAACCCTCATGTAACCCATGTGTCTCTTCAAAGCATTTATTTCTTTGACTAGGGTAACCATCATGTCCCTTCAAGCATTTAATGCTCCTTATCTCTCCTCTCAGGCCTCCTCATGGTGACACTTGTCAACATGGGATTGGGTTGAAAGTCTCACATGGATTGAATATCTTTCAATCCTAACCCTTGTTAAGATTACTCAATCTTAACCCTTCATTTCCCCATTTCTTCTATAAATAGAACCCTTCTCCTCAAGCAAAAGAGGAAGCATTAGAGTATTGTTGTTATATTGGTATTAGCATAGAGTTTTTTCATAGCATCACTATCTACACTTGCATAGCATTTGCTTATCATATTCAACCATCTTGAATCTCCATATGGCATCCATGGCTAGTGCTAAAAGCTAAGAGCTACACTCATGTGGAACTTGGAGAGGAGAGGAACAAGGGAGGAGCAACTATGAGCATCTTGATTAGCTATTTTATTCTATGTTTATATGCTTTCTATTTCATGCTTAATATCTCTCTTGATATACCTGTTTAGGATAATCTTTTGTTGCTAACACTAACGTTTTTTTTTTGTGCTCTTGTGTGTGTTGCCATCAAACAGATTTTCTAATCCTTTTTGCAGAGCATCATTTGGCGAACCCGACGTGAATCAAAGAGAAATCATTTTGAAGACTACTAACTTTTGAATGTTTTAATTGACACACAGGTTATTCTCTTGCATTTTTGTTCTCAATTTAGCACCTTCGCAAATTGATACTTTAGCGCTATTGTCTATATTGTTGCTCTTTCGTGTTAAATAGCACTTCTGTTTTCACACAGAGTAGAGCTATTGTAACAGAGAGTTGTAAGAAAATTCCTTGTAACCGAAAACCAAAAATTTTAGGCTTGTAGAAGCCCACCAAAACATGTGGATTTTTCTAACTAATTATCTTTTGTGCAGGTTTTAACTAACCCCTACAATAGGATTATTTTTAGCAATTTTAGCTTAGGAAATAATTTTGTTCATATTGCTAACTTTGTCTTTCAAGTTAGGATAAAATAAATTCATTTTCCTTTTGGGTTAAAATCAACTACACTTTCATTTGGAGTTTTAAAAAGAACCACATCTTTCGTTTAGAGCTCTAAAAAGAATCACATTTGTTCAAAGTTAAAAAGAATCACAAAAACAAACACGCAATTTTTTTTTTTTTTTGCAAAGTTAGGAACAAATTCTTTTGGTGCTTAAAATCAACAAGACAAATTTTATTTCTTGCATCAAGATAAAACTCACAATCCACACTTCAATTTTTGGTGCAAATAAAATTCACAATCAACTTGTCTCATTTTTAAAGCAATTTTACTTCATGCAAACGTGTTTTTCATTAAGTTGACCAGGATTTTCAAATTCTAGTTTACTCAAACAATTGCCTTTGAAAATTAAAAAGAACACCATGATTGTTGGAGCAACATCTTCAAATAAATAGAAAATCATTGCGATGACAAGTTAAAAGGAACAAGTGAATTTTGTATTTTGGCACACTTGTGCAAAAGAGTTGGTCGAGTGGTCCTACTTTTAACACACACTATCCTCTCCCTTGGCTCTCGTGGTCCTAGGTGCAAGAGAAAAGTGTTAGTAACACTCAAATTTTATCTTTTTAAGAGAGGCCTACCAAGGGATCGATACTCTTGGGAATGACCTCAAGCGGTAAATCCTTCGAGCCGCTATAGAAATCAGGTGTGAGCGAAAGCTGTAGCCTTGGGTATAGCTGTTCCTACAGTGTAACTGGCCGAAAGGACAAATGGGCCCCACCACTGGTTACAAGGCTCTTAAGTGAGTCACTGCAGAATGAACTTATGTCCAAAAACATCGAACATGCCTAAACACCTTTAAGTAGTAGCCCACCCATTCTATTGATTGAGGATATTTGCGATATGATTTAGTGCAAGAGCATAGATGGTTTTGCTCCCAAGATACTCACCATACATATTTCCTTGAGTAGAAACATAGCTTTTTGAAAAGTCACTTGTGGATTGATAAAAGTGGTGACTCCCCCAGCATAGGGATCATCTATTTGTTATGCTCGTGCAAGACTTAGTATATCACATCCTTACCTACCACGGCGGGATTCATAAGGTATGTAGTACCAAAGTCGAAGAAATATCAAGATGTCGGCTAAATTTATCACAACTGGCCATTTGACCTTAGGGATAAAAAGTGTTTGAAGTGTGTTCATTCTAGTCAAAGACCAAGTGCAAATTGAGCCGACTTCAGGCTTTGGAAATACACCTTAAAATACATCTAAAGGAATGATCCAGGTGGATATGCTCTTGTTCAAAATAGTTTCGTCAAAATGTTTGTTATGAGGTTTGAACTATGAACCTCTCATCTCCTATTCTCATGCATCACCAATAGACCAACCGACTTTCTTGGAATCTATTATTGGCTGTTTCTAATTAACTTCTACACTAAAGATAGTTCATTTTCCAAAAATATGGTTGAGCGGTTTTGAACCTCCGACCTTCCTTAGTCAGAGAACTAGTGATTGCCACTATGCCATGCGATATTTTTGGAGGAAATGGTGGGCTATCTTTGTTTTATCGTTGTAAAAGATCACCCATATAACTAAAAATTATCCTAACCACTATATTGTGAGATTTATCCGTGAGTTGATATAAACTAATTCGCTTTGTTAACACCAAAATCCGTAAAAGTCCATTTTTAATAAGGATTGTTTTTGGCTATATTATTAAGCCAATGGGATATCATAGGATTTTGGGGTTTTATTTTTAAGAGATATAGTTTAAAAGTGGGAGATATGGGGATATTATCAAATATTATTGTTTTAACCCCATTTTAGCATGTAAAATTGTATAAAAGGGGGGGTGATTGTTGTAATGGAGGACATTGGAGATTGAAGAGTATTGATAGAAAATTGAAGATTAGAGAAGTGTGAGAGAATTTCTTCTAGAGAATTTGATAGTGAATTGTTTGACTCTGTGCATTGGGAGTTTGAATTCAAGCTTGTTGCACTTGGGAGAGGAATTTTGTAATTCATTATCTTCTGAGGAGACGTGAAATTTGTAATAGGTTGAAGACCTTGTAATCTTTTTCTGGAGCATAATCAAGGATCGGTCACTCTTTTGGAGAGGGACCCGGAGACATAGCCATATTGGCTAACTCCGTTATCAACTTGTGTTTTGTCTTCTCCCTTCTTTCTCTCTTCTATTCAATTTATCGTTATTTGATTATTACATTTATTTAAGCAGTTTGAATCTAATTTCAAGACCTTTATTTAATCATTGTATAAGTTAACATTACACGTGCAAGAGTCATAGATCCTAATATCAGATCAAGTGGTATCAGAGCCAGGTTTGACTAGTGTTTGCAGAGGTGGATGTTAACACGATCTAAGAGCCAAAGAGGTGAAGGCACACTTGCAGAGTACAATCCTGAGATTGGTAAATGAAGGACATTTCCACTAAAGATGTCAGAAAGTGCAACTGAACAGGAATACCCCGAGCTCAGTGAAAGAGACTTTCGAAAAGCTTTTTTTGAAATGAAGGCTATGGCAGAAGTGCTCTACAAAGAGAGGCAAGAACGGATGAAGCATGAAAAAGGAGATTCGTCGAAGGACCATGAAGATCGAGAGGACAAAGGGAAGTGATCTAGAGGTGGTGCTTCACCACCAAAAACTCCTCCATCTCCTTCTCCTCCTTCTTCCCCTTCTTCTTGTTCTACTTCTATTAATCCTTTCAAGAGCACATCTAAGCCTATAATTAAACTAGATGTAAAATTTGAATTACCTAAGTACTGTGGGGAGTTAGATGCTGAAAAGTTAGATGATTGGATCCAACAGGTAGAAGTGTATTGTAGGATACAAGGCCTAGTAGAAGATGCCTCCAGGATCTAGTTAGCCACTCTCCGGTTGGGAGGAATAGCTCTCACTTGGTGGGAGAGTAGGTCTAGGGCTGAAAGTGCTCGCCATGGTAATGTCGGTATTACTTGGATGGAATTTGTTGCTGCTCTCAAGAAGCAGTTCTACCCTTTGGGTCATATGCAACAATTGACTATGAATTGGCAAACCTTTAGGCAAGCTAAGGGTCAATCTGTCCAAGCTTACACCCATGAGTTTAGAAAACAGGCTATTGCTTTGAATGTGCCATTGTATACTCAGGATACCTTGCTTAAGTACATAGGTGGTTTGCATTCTTACCTAAGACATTCTATTTTGATGTTGAATCCTAGTAATTTGGATGAAGTCAGTGTTCAAGACACACATCTAGAGTCTAGGGGTAAGAATTTTGACAATGATAATTTTGTACAAAAGTCATCTAAGGTTGCAGAAATAAAAAGAGAAAAGAAGACAGCTACTGTTAAGAAAGAGTTCACATGTTCACATTGTGACAAGAAAGGTCATGATGAAGACCATTGTTGGTGGTTGCATCCAGAATTGAAACCTAAGTGGGCTCAGAAACAGAAAGGTAAGGAGAAGGCCGCAAATGTTGTTATGGATCTTGGTTCAGATTCTGAAGATGAATCTAAGATGATAGCAATGGGTTTGAAAGGTAAGGCTCCTATTGCTAGTGTTTCCTTTGATATTTGTGCTTCTACTTCTCATGTTAATGATGTCCTTGAAGATAGGAAAAGAAATGAGCTTTTTCATATAAGGGTTGTTGCTAAACACACTAAATTTGATGCACTCATAGATAGTGGATCCCAAACTAACTTAATCTCAGAAGATGTTGTAAGGAATTTGGGATTGAAAACTACTCCACACAAGAGACCTTATCCACTGGGTTGGGTTTGCAAAAACAGTAAATTGCAAGTAACAAGGCAATGTACTTTAAGGTTCGCAATCTCAAGTAAGTATGTTGATAAGGTACAATTTGATGTGGTCCCACTTGATGTTTGCGGAATAGTGTTGGGTAGCCCTTATTTGTATGATTGGAAGGCTATTTTCTATAGAGAATTTAATCAGTATCATTTGTTTAAAGATGGCATCAGGTATATTGTACACTCTCACAAGGTTAAGACTAATGAGTCTTTTGCAAACACAGGGTAGTTAAAGAGGGTGATTAATGCAAGTAAAGATTTGTCTCTTATGTCTGTCAGATCAGGTGATTCTAGGCATGAACTTGAAGCAATCGAGGCTAATCAAGATTAGATGCCACAGGATATGCCAACAGTACAGCGTGAGGAGACAACAAATGAAAGCGTTGATGATCCATGGCCTCAGCTTATGGTTGAGAGTTTGGAGGCTCCCTTGGCTAAAAATGTTCCTATTGTGAAAGACCATTATGTTGTTGATTTGTTCACTTTTGTATCTGCATTATTGCTTAGCTTGATATTAATCAGTGGTTATCGGTTGGTAGCTGGAGCAGTTGACGTAGATGCTTATGGAAGTGATACAATGATGTACATGTTCAACAATATTGTTGTAGTCTTGATTGTGGTGATGAGCCAGGTGCACAGATGGATAGATGATATAGGACAAGTGGGGAGGCCATATCCTCACTTAATTTCTAAATAAATGCAACTTTTGGAGGTCCAAAAGTTCTCCAGTGGGGAGGATTGATCCAGGTGGATATGCTCTCGTTCAAAATAGTTTCGTCAAAATGTTTGTTATGAGGTTTGAACTATGAACCTCTCATCTCCTATTCTCATGCATCACCAATAGACCAACCAACTTTCTTGGAATCTATTATTGGCGGTTTCTAATTAACTTCTACACTAAAGATAGTTCATTTTCCAAAAATATGGTTGAGTGGTTTTGAACCTCCGACCTTCCTTAGTCAGAGAACCAGTGATTGCCACTATGCCATGCGATATTTTTGGAGGAACTGGTGGGCTATCTTTGTTTTATCATTGTAAAGGATCACCCATATAACTAAAAATTATCCTAACCACTATACTGTGAGATTTATCCGTGAGTTGATATAAACTAATTCGCTTTGTTAACACCAAAATCTGTAAAAGTCCATTTTTAATTAGGATTATTTTTGGCTATATTATTAAGCCAATGGGATATCATAGGATTTTGGGGTTTTATTTTTAAGAGATATAGTTTAAAAGTGGGAGATATGGGGATATTATCAAATATTATTGTTTTAACCCCATTTTAGCATGTAAAATTGTATAAAAGGGGGGGTGATTGTTGTAATGGAGGACATTAGAGATTGAAGAGTATTGATAGAAAATTGAAGATTAGAGAAGTGTGAGAGAATTTCTTCTAGAGAATTTGATAGTGAATTGTTTGACTCTGTGCATTGGGAGTTTGAATTCAAGCTTGTTGCACTTGGGAGAGGAATTTTGTAATTCATTATCTTCTGAGGAGACGTGAAATTTGTAACAGGTTGAAGACCTTGTAATCTTTTTCTGGAGCATAATCAAGGATCGGTCACTCTTTTGGAGAGGGACCCGGAGATGTAGCCATATTGGCGAACTCCGTTATCAACTTGTGTTTTGTCTTCTCCCTTCTTTCTCTCTTCTATTCAATTTATCGTTATTTGATTATTACATTTATTTAAGCAGTTTGAATCTAATTTCAAGACCTTCATTTAATCGTTGTATAAGTTAACATTACATGTGCAATAATCATAGATCCTAATATCAGATCAAGGAAGGGTCATATACAAGTCCAAGGATTGGGTTGATCTAGACCCATACTCATTTGTGCCTTTGGGGGAAACATTCTTGTGTTTGTGTGCTTGCTTTGTTTTCTTGTCAAAGAAACATCAAATCAGAAAATCAATCCCAAAAACAAAGTATTCGTCCAACATCTTACAAAAACAACCAAACACATCAAAAACAAAGTGCAAACAACAAAAGTATCAAAAATTTATGACCATTCTTCACATCTTGTGAAAGAAGAAGCGTCATCAAAATATCAACTTGAAAAGAAGACCATTAAGTTCAAAGGCTTTGATCAAAAGGAGGAAATTCTTCTGTATAAATAGACAAATCTTTGTCTCCCATAGAGTTTTTTTGCATCACATGCGTCTCTACCTTCAAGGAAAAACAAACGAATTCGATTCAGAATCATTGAACCACAGAGCTTTTATGCAATATAGAGCTCTGAGTTATCACAAAAACCAAGGAGGTAAGATTAATCCCAACTTTTTCCCAAACATCTGTATCACATACAACACAGCTCGAGAAATATCACCAACACCCGAAAGAGAAGAGATAGAGTTTGTCCCATTTGAGACACAAAGTTTTTATTAAAGTTGAAAACATTTTTCATCCATCATCTTATTCATCCATCATCACTTCATCATCAATTCATTCCAACTCTCAAAACATTAAGAGGTTCTTGTCCCAAAGTTCTCTTTTAGATATTGCTTGAATCAAACACATCACATCACTTTTTAGATTGTTTCTACATCTAGGATAAGCTCATCCTAAGAGACACATCTTCGCAGGTTAAAACTAGTTCATTAGTGAATCCTCTCATTACTAGGTAGTTAAATCTGTAACACATCTCAGATTTCTCTACACCTTATCACATCAAAACTTATCAAACAAACAAGCAATTCAAAGAAGGAATTTTGGTTACATCCACCTTAAAAGTGCTAGAGATCCATGTGCAACACAATTCACCAACCATCAACCTTTCATTTCATCAAAAACTCATCATTATTTTCAAACAACTTCAACAACAGCTTGCAAGCAAAATGGCCCAAACCCAATCACAATCAAGGCAATGAGAAATAGAAATGGAAGAAGAAGAAGAGGAAAATCTCAATGAATTTCAAGAAGCACTTGGAGGAAATGCAAATGATGAAAACCCAAGTACTCCTACTCCTGCAACAATAGAAAGGGCCCAGCATAACCCACTCTTTAACAGACTTTTTGACGAAATACTTGGGAGCAATGCGGATGCTCACTTCTTAAAACTTGCTCAAGAAGGAGCAAAACTCCCCTCTGACTTTGATCTTGCCCAATTAAGACAAGCATCAGAAAGACAAAGTCACCATGAAGAGGAAAGAGGCAGAGATCCCATCAGATATAACATTCCTCAAGGTAACCCACCACCTCCTCCTCCAAATGAAATGGAGATGTTGCGGCAACAAGTTGAGAATCTCACCCAACAACTTCATAGTGGTATCAAGACTAACCAATTATCATTTAATGACATCTATCCCTATCCTTTTGATAGGAATCTTTATATGCCACCCTTTCCACAAGGATTCGAAACACCCAAATTTAAAAAATATAGAGGAAAGGGAGATCCCCATGATCATGTCAGAGAATTTCATTCCACTTGTCTTGAAGTGGCATATGAAGACACATACCTAATGCGCCTTTTTCCCCAAAGCTTGGGAGGAACAACCACATCATGGTTTTCCCAGCTACCAGGTGGCATTAGAACATTTGAGGAACTCATCCAGAAGTTCCTAGCTCATTACTCTCATAACATTGAACGCGACATCACCATGGCTGATCTGTGCAACACTAAACAAAAACCAGGTGAACTATTCTTAGTATTCCTGCAATGATGGTGTCAAATGTCTAGTAGGCATTCTCTTCAGTTACCTGAATGAGAACTAGTGGAAATATTCATTTCCAACTTAAATGAAGAAATGGAATTTCACCTAGAAGTCAAAGACACAGACTCTCTTAATGATATGATCACCAAGGGTTTGAAGTGTGAACGGGCACTCATCAAGAAAGGACTCATCAAAATCTATAATGAACCAAAGGATGGTCCTCGCCCACGCTTCAATAGTGATAAACCAAACTTCTGGAACAAAAACAAGAATATCGTCAATGATGGGGTTGTGGATGCCCGGACTATCCAAAATGCACAACTTGTGGTTCGGTTTGCAGGACAAAATCCTCCACCTCAAAATAACACAAATGTTCCTTCTAATCAAGGTTGCATCACATCTCATGATGAACCAAGACCTCATCAGCAAAAACAAAAACGCACATACACTCCCTTAGGGGAACCCATTGAAACAATATTGCGACAACTCATTTCTCAAAATTTGGTCACTCTCCCTAAAACATCAAACTATGAACCTCAGGTCAAACCCGCATGGTTGCGAGATACTGAACACTGCGATTTCCACCAAGGGAGAGGACACAAGACAAGTAATTGTCACCAATTGAAAGATCTTATTTAGGATCTTATTGACTGAGGAGAAATTGAAATTGAAGGACATGACCCAAAAACAACAAATAATGATCATCTGATGTTCAAAAATCCACTTCCATCACAAGATCAAAGGGGTCCTTCCACTTCCATGAGAGGCATTGATACCACTGATTATACACAGGCTGCGTATAATTATACTGTAAATCACTTGTATGATGCTAGTGAACAAGTTACAACTATAACCTTCAAAAATCCCAACTCAAATTGCAATGTTGTTACACGTCATGGCAAGGTCACCATAAAGGCAACTCCACAAGGTACCACCTCCATCCCAAAGCAGTACAATCTTGTAGAACAATTAGACAAAACACCTGCGCTTATATCCATTTTAGAACTATTGCGCCTATCGCCATCCCATAAAACTATCTTGGATCAAGCACTCCAAGAGGTGTCAGTCCCTACAAATCTCAATACAAACCAATTTAAAGCCATGGTTGGAAGTCTCAAGTCATCACCTTGTCTCACTTTTTCTAAAAGTGACAACTCTTCCTTCCAACAACCTCATAATGCTTTGCTACACATTGAAGGCTTTATTAACCAGCATAGGATCAAGCAAGTCTTGATTGATAATGGAGCAGGCCTGAATATTTGTACACTACAGTTGGTCACAACATTGGGATATGTGGTAGAATCAGTGGATCCTCGTAAGAAGATCACAATCAAAGCCTATGATGATGCAAAGCGTTCATCCAAAGGAGCTGTGGTACTACCAATCTGAGTGGGCCCTGCGGTAAAGCACATCATTTGTCAGGTTCTGGACCTTCCTCTGCCATATAATCTATTGTTAGGGAGACCTTGGATACATGCCATGCAAGCTGTTCCATCTACCTACCATCAATGTATCAAGTTCCCACATAACGGTGTAGAGATCACAATTCTGGGCAATGCAAATCCCTTTGAGTACTGTCATAATATCAGCCATCAACCAGAGATTACCATTCCTAATAATAGAGAAGCCATTTCCTCCACATCATATATAAGTCCTGCCTCTCTTGCCAGTTCAAACACCACTATACCCAGGCAAGAAAAACTTAAAATGAAGATAGCAGAGGAAGGCCCTGGGGAATACAACTTGAGTCAACTCTTTTGTGTGGGACAAATGCCCACTTCTCCTAGAACACATGGTAAACCACAACAGGTACTCCAGCAACCACTAATCACACTAGCATGTTCTTTGAGACCTTTCATCCTTGGAAAGAGTCAAGAAGAAGAAACCCAAGATGAGGACTTAGCAGACTGGATCTATAAAGATCCCATCACCACTGATATACCGCAAGTTAAGCTTCCTATGGATCAATATGGCAAAGGTATCCTCATTATGCAAAGAATGGGGTATGATGGTCAGAGTGCTTTAGGATATTGCAAACAAGGACGACATGAACCTTTGCTACCAGAATTAAATCCCAAAGATAATATAGGCCTAGGCTTTGAAAAGGAGATATTTCCTAAGCTCAAATTCAAAGGAAAACCCAGCAAACCATTATGTTAGCCTACTGCAAAAAGGACACCTTTCATTATCAAAGCAGCCTCAAGCACCATCCCAACTACCCCATCGAGGCTCAAAACCCCAACACAACTATCACCAATGCCAATCATCCCACCAATTGAACCAGTAATCCCATTAGTAGCACCATTAGCAGCAGCAATTGTATCAGAACCCGCATCAGAATCTATGGTACCAGCAGTTCCAGTAGAAGCTACTGAGTCAATATTACCGATACTCCCTGTACCAGATTCCTTGATCCCCATCAACCTTCCTGCAGCACCAATCACTACAAAGGTACATCAACCAATCACACCTACAGTATTTAACTCAAAAGACATCCCAGTATGGTATAGTAATCGGATGCTGGAAAGTGACTCAGAGACCAACTCACATGAGTGGGAATTTGATTCTATACAGCTTAACACTTCAGATGAGGAAGACACATCACCACCTCCACTATGCAAAGACATCCCTATTTATGGAGAAGCACAGATAAAGACCACTTGGGTTCCTAAACTGGAAACATCTTCCATAGACCCTACGTCTCATCCTACGCCTGATTCTGATAGGGAGAGTACCATTAACAACCTTCACCATAACGTCTTAACCCTCACTAATACATCTAACGCACTTAACCTAATCAATGAAGTAATGCCCATTATCCACCCTGAACTCATCAAATGGAACCAACCAAATCCCCCATGTCTTGACTTCTTCCAAAATGATGAGGCCATCATTGACTTTTTGGAATTAAGGGATAACCTACCAAGCGGGGATCACAAAGCTGGATTCACCATAGAACTTAATAGCGCAGCATACTTTGGGGCGGATGCCAAACCTTTCAGCTGCAAAAATATAACAATAAAACATGGATCTTCCAGTGAAAACCACACTGTGGCACTGTTTGATCCAACAAAAGTAAAAAGAAAGAGCGTATCCAATGGTGAAAATCTCTTTGAGGCACCTGAGGATGAAGGGTTTGACATTCTCCCTGCTAGTACACAACAGTAATGATCAATGATTCTCATCGAGGAAACCAAAGAATACAATGTGGGGACTCCTGAAAATCCTCATCTCATACATCTAGCATCTCTTTTCACTCTAGAAGAATAGCCTAAATTTATGGAGTTCTTCCAGAAGCATCAGATCAACTTTGCATGGTCATATGCAGACATGCCTGAGCTTGATCCTGATTTAGTCATGCATCACCTCACCCTAGCAAAAGGAGCCAAACCTGTTAAGCAGAAGCTTTGCAAGATGCATCCTCAGATTGCAGTGCTAGTCAAAACAAAACTCAAGAAACTCCTAGATGTTGGTTTCATTAGACCAATTGATTATGCAGATTGGATCTCCAATATTGTGCCTGTCGGCAAACCAAAAGGGGGCATCCACATTTGTACTGACTTTAGAGATCTGAATAAGGCCTGTCCTAAGGATGACTTCTCCCTTCCCAATATTGACATCATAGTGGATCTAATGGCAGGACATGCCATGCTTTCACTCATGGATTGTTTTTCAGGATACAATCAAATAAAGATCGCACCAGAAGATCAACATAAGACAGCCTTCACCTGTCCATGGGGCACATATTGCTGGAATGTAATGCCTTTCGGTCTCAAGAATGCAGGAGCAACCTATCAAAGAGCAATGACCACCATCTTCCATGACATGATGCATACTATGATGGAAGATTATGTTGATGACTTACTACCAAAATCACTCACCAGAGATGGGCATCTCCACATCTTAGATAAAATCTTTGATAGACTAGAAACAATACCGTGTTTGACTCAACCCAAAGAAATGTGTCTTTGGCGTAACCTCCGGGAAGCTTCTAGGATACATTGTCTCAAGCAAAGGCATTGAGGTTGATCCAGCAAAGGTAAAAGCAATCATGGACATGCCACCACCAAAGAATATTAGTCAGCTAAGGACATTACAAGGATGACTTCAATCCATCTGAAGATTCATTGCACAATTGGCTGATAAGTGTCACCCATTCACACACCTGCTACACAAGAACATCTGCTTTCAGTGGGATGCCCAATGCCAGCAAGCATTTCAGACGCTTAAAGACTATCTCATGAATCCACCATTGCTGATGCCACCACATCCAAGTAGACTATTGTTATTCTATATCTCAGCAACAAGTACAACATTGGGTGTACTACTGGCACAACATAATACAGAAGGAAAAGAGTGTGTTGTTTACTACATCTCTCGCACACTAGTTGGCTATGAACTCAATTACACCCCTATTGAGCGAGCTTGCCTAGTAGTAATCTTAGCAGCCACTAAACTAAGGCACTATCTGTTAACCCACAAAGTACAACTCATTGCAAAGATTGATCCACTCAAGTATTTACTCAGCAAAGCAGCATTGACAAGTCGCTTGGCCAAATGGGTGATGATTCTAAGTGAATTTGACATCGAGTATGTAGACCGTAAAGCTATCAAAGGTCAAGTTATTGCAGATCAGTTAGCCGATGCACCTCTCATAGGTGATCATCCTCTCATTTCCAATTTTCCAGACAAAGAGATATTCATGATCACAACAACACAACCATGGAAACTTTACTTTGTTGGTTCATACACTAGGCATGGCTCAGGGGCAGGCCTTCTGTTTATCACACCCCAAGGTGACAGCATCCTAAAGTCTTACAGGCTCACATTTCCATGCACCAACAACATAGTAGAGTATGAGGCCTTGATCACAGGACTCAGGTTAGCCATACAATGAGAATTACAAGAACTACAAGTATATGGTGACTCCCAACTGGTCATTCAACAAGCAACCGATGAATATCAGACCAAAGATGATAAACTCATGCCATATAAGCAAATGGTGGACACTCTAAAAACATCATTTACTACTCTCACTTTTGAGCAGATACCAAGAGATCAGAATCAAGCTACTGACGCCATGGCTACCATCACATCTCTACTAGATCTTCCACAGAATTCAACACGCTACAAGTTCTTAGTAGAATAGCTTTGGATTCTCGCTTATGATATCCCCAAATTTGAAATGATATGTCGCCTTGTCGGTTTTGAATCCCCATGGTATGGTGAATTCTACACCTATCTCCGTGATCACACTCTTCCTCCCAACCAATCCAATAACCAACGTAAAACCTTCATTCACCAAACTGGTTGATATACCATTATTGCCGAAACCTTATACCGCCGCAGTCTTGATGGTACTCTCCTTCGATGTCTGGAACAAGATGAGATAACAAAGGCTTTGGAAGTAGTCCATGAAGGGATTTGTGGGACTCACTCAAGCGGTCCGTCACTAGCCAAGAAACTCCTGCGCAATGGATACTATTAGCCATCTATGGAAAAGGATTCCTACTACTTTGTCAGAAAATGCAAGAAATGTCAAGTTCATGGCAACCTGATACATGCACTAACCTAGGAACTGCAACCAATCACAACACCATGGCCTTTTTGTCAATGGGGTCTTGACCTTGTGGGTAAGATTCATCCATCCTCATCCAATGGCCACAAATTCATTATTACCGCCACCGAATATTTCAGAAAGTGGATCGGAGCTGTTCCACTTACCCAAGTCACCAGCAAGCAGATCTCCTCATTCATCCTCAACTACATCATCTGCCAGTATGGTATGCCCATGTCCATCATCACAGATAACGGTCTTCCTTTCAAAATCAGGATGTCCGTGAACTTTGTGAGAAATTTCACATTCAACATCGCTTTTCCACTCCTTATTACCCACAAGGCAATGGTCAGGCCAAAGCATACAATAAAAACATATTAAGGATCCTAAAGAAGACAGTCAATGATGTCGGTTGTGATTGGCATGTTCAACTAAATCCAGCACTATGGGCATATCGAACTAGCATTCGAACCCCTACAGGTGCAACTCCTTATTCATTGGTCTATGGTGCAGAAGCTATCTTTCCTATTGAGGTCGAGATACCATCATTATGGGTTTCTTTGCATAATCTGATAGATGACGAAGCATATAGAGTATCCTATCTTCAGTACCTAGAGTTACTTGATGAGAAGCAACAAGCTGCATACAATCACCTCAAAGCCTATCAGCAGTGCATGAGCAGAAGCTATAATCACCGAGTTAGATCTCGTACATTTGAGGTAGGTGATCTTGTTCTATGAGAGAATCCTCGCAACCAACCAAACAGAAAACATTAGGGCAAGTTTGAATCAAACTGGTTGGGCCCATATGTTGTCATTGCTGTGTTCGGGTCTGGGGCATATCAGTTGGCTACAATAGAAGGAGAATCGCTCGTAGATCCAATCAATAGCATGCACCTAAAACGGTTTTATACCTAAGCTGTATAGAGCATCAAGCTCCCCTACACACCAGAAAATACCAAAAACATTTAGAAAAATGTCCTGAAGAAATACAAAAAAAAAATTAAAAAAATCATGCTTTTAAACGGTGAACAACAACTCCGCTGGCACCTTGGGTAAATGTGATTGTGAAAACCTAGCAAACAGGTGCCACTCATAAAGACAATGGCTCCAGTATCTTTCAGGCTTGTTGTGATCACATTCATACATACACACATCCATCCATCTAACCATGGCTTGTTATTTGATCTATAATCAAAGAAAGTACTTCATGCGTCTGGCATCCCGCTTTTTCATAAATCATGTCCAACTTGGGGGCAATGCCCTTACAATCTAGATGATGGAAGTGGATTCTACATTACTGGTGATTCATTGGCAAAAATATTCAAAAATGTCTCACAAAATCCAAAAACATTCAAAAATGTCTCACAAAATCCAAAAACATTAAAAAATGTCTCACAAAATCTAAAAACAATCAAAACGTCTCACAAAATCCAAAAACATTCAAAAACATCTCACAAAATACCAAAAACATTCAAAAACAATACAAAGTCCAAAAACAATGAAAAACCATCAAAAATCAAACAAAAACATGGCAACACATTGTACATACTCATCCACGCAGATACCAAACAAGCATTGAAAAAATCCTCGCACAATGATCACTTCTCAAATTGACCAAAACAATCAACATCAACAATCAAATTGTCTTTAAAGGATGCATCCTTCCTTACCAAAATAAAGACAAAAAGTGACGTTTTCTTTGACAAGAAAATTATGTTAAGCTATCAAATACTTGGTTGATTTGTGAGTACAATCATTCATTTATCTGTATCGGGATCTTTCAGCATTATTTTGTATCATTTGTGCATTATTTCTGATGAAGTACTGGGGCATGTACTAATGGTGTCTACGTGGGAAGTTCACCAAGCTACATGATCTTATGCAAAATGCAGTCATAGATCACTACGGCTTGCTGACTACAGCGTATACCTTGACCATATGAGCATGAACCATTACCAAGGATCCATATTCTTTATTCTTTATGTATATACTATTTGTTTGCAGGTACAATGCTCTTTCTTTGGTTCCTCCTACCTCATCCAAACTGGATAAAGGTTTTATCTCTAATTATGGTATGCACTTGTCTCAGGATATGATCAACCTAAGATCAAGGAGGACGTTCCAAGTCATGCATGAAAGGAGATAATCCTTATCTGTTCCACAAGCAATACTCAGGTCAACTTGATCCATTATATCAAGTTGCTTGTATTAACTTGCTATATCAAATCCATGTAAGAAATATGACCATCAGATGAATAATATGGTGAATGGAGTAATACTTACTTAAAGGAGAATAAGGTCTACAGATAGTTAGTTAGTTAACTATTTGATGTAACAGTCTGGCAGATGGTTTTGTCTTCTTGCAACAGTTGCCTTTTTGAACATGAAGAATAGCAAGGTGGGCCCATATCAGATCTTCGTCAGCAACAACAAAAGGGATAAAGTACTTGGAATGTATTTTTGAACTCTTGTATCTTGTGTTGGCTTCAAATTATTGCAATATTGACTAGAATCTACAATTATAGTGATCTCTTGTCCTTCATGAGGAAATTTTACACATTGATGATATGTACAAGGAATTGCTTACATTTTGTGAATCCATGGTCTTCCTAGAAGAATGTTGTAAGAGAGGATCAAATCTAAAACCTGACACAATGTATTCCTTTCCACAGGTCCTATTTTGATTGGTAACACAACAGTTCCTTTAGAAGAACGTTATGCTTCATCATAAGCCTTAATGGTTATTTTCTTCTTCGGGTCCACTGCATTTTCTGAATATCCCAAAGCTTTTATCAAACTTAATGCATAAATGTTTAAGCTAGCTCCACCATCTATGAGTACATGTTTGACACGAGTTTTATTAATGGTGACTTCAACATGTAAAGGAGCATTGTGAGGATGTTGTAAGGATGCGTCATCATTTTTCAAAAAATGTTAAGCAATGAGGAGATATAAGATGTCCTACCATGTTTTGGAACTGATCTATATCCAAATCTTTTGAAACTGTTATTTCTACTAAAGCTTTCTCCAAAATTTCCTTATGCATAGGTGAAACCTTGAGAAGTTCCAAAATTGATATTTGAGTAGGTATTCTTTGTAATTGCTCTACTAAATTGTATTTGTGAAGTGGATGTTGGGTCTTTTGTTACACTTGGAAAGGTAACCTTTGCTTTGCTTCTCATAATAACATTGATTGGCTCTGAAGATGGATTATCTTTAACAATGATAACATTTACTACATCATCATATGTATAAGTGTAATTCACTTTGGCTTTTCCTTTGTCATCTTTTAATTGGGATGCTTCACCTTTGTCATAATTCAAAAGTAGAGTTTTGAAAGCTAGGTGTGATTCATTTGCCTTGTGGCTATCCATTGTGATAGTTCCATTATCGATTAGATCTTGGATAAGGTGTTTCAATCTCTAACAATCATTTGTTTGGTGTCCTTTATTCTGATGGTAATTGCAAAAATGATTGTCATTCCACCAATTTGGCTTGACTGGTGGTTCATAACTTCTTGCTTCTGGTAAAACAATCAATTTGTTGGCAAGTAGAGTTTTTATAGCTGATTCCAATGGTTCTCCAATGTTTGTGAATTTCCTTCAAGGATTGGAGAATAAGGACTTGGCTTTACTATTTTTTGGATTGTTATTGCTTGGGATTTGACTTGATAGATTAAAAATTGGTTGTTATTTTGTAGCACTATTATCGTCATTTCCTCCATTGCTAACATTCCTATTCTTTGACCAAAATTTGGGTTTGTCATTGTTGTTGTTGTTGTTGTTGTTGTAGGAATTATTGTAAAGTTTTAGCTCTCCTTTCTTTACCATCACATTCTCTATTTTTAGACCATTCTCGATCATCTTCGCAAAGGAGGGAGGACATTGCATTCTTAGTCAATAACTCATTTCACTGATAAGATTATCAATGAATATGTCCATTTTTTCTTGATCAGGTACATCTCTTGGATACCTATTAAACATGCATTTCCATCTTTGTAATAACATCATAAAAGATTCACCATTCTTTTGTTTAACATTTCATAGATCCAGCATTGTTATCTCATTCCTTATATTGTAGGAGTATTGTGAAATAAATCTATTCACAAGTTCTTCAAAACATTTGATAAGGATGGTAATCTTGAAAACCACTCCATTGATTATCCATTTAAACTCCTAGAAAAAAGATGCATTAGGTAAGTTTCATCATGGGCAAATTCCATGCTCATAGTACAAAACTCCCTAATGTGATCCTGAGGATCGGATTTTCCATCATATCTGTCATATTTAGGAATCTCGCAATGTTGTGGAAATGGTACCATATTCCAATTTTTATTGAAAGGATATGGGCATATATCTTCCAATGAATACTTCTTGGAGCTTGTTCCATTTTGCATATCATGCATCTGTTGTTGTAGAGTTTTCATTTGTTGAGTAAGGTTTAACAACAGATTATCCACATAGTTTCTCCTTGTTTCTTTGTATGTTCTTTTATCACTACACTCTTTTCTTGTGTCATCCCTTTCTTTTCTTGTCTCTTCATGACTTTCTTTGTTCACATCTTCATTATTGGGATCATCTATGTTTTGGGTGTTACTTGCCTCCACATCTTGTTTCAAGCTTTCTATGTTAAATTCTTATGGTAGTTTAGCTCCAGATTTTGCCAACATCAAGAGATATTTCTCTTTTTGTTTTGCCAACAATTTTTCCATTAGTCTATCAAATTTGAAATCTTGCTCAAGGTCTCTAATGGTGCTATTGATTGCTTCTTCGTCAATAGTAGTATACCCAAAAGTTTGGAATGTAGGATTATCTTCTTCCTCCATTTGTTGTTTTCTCAGTTGTTCGTATTGAGCTCTAGTCCAACCTGGCATGTGATTATTTCAAAAATTTTGAAATTTCCAAAGGACAAAGTCAATAGGTGATTATTGGTTTAGGGAGATATGCTTTGTTGATTCTACCACTATTTTTTGTTCGTTGTGATAAAGAGTCTCTTTGTTGAAAAGAACGTCCTTGTAAAATTTCTCCGTCAAACTCTATACCGCAGCCACATAAGTAGTGACGAAAATAGTGTAGGAATGTCCTATGTTTTAATAAGATCTTGCGATTGATATACAAGAATTGTATTCTTTTCTAAGTAGCTTTATAACTGGGTTTTCTTTTCTTAAGGTGATACTTAAAAGTCATATAATCATTTGACAGTTTACAATTTTGTTTGATTCCAATGTTGGTGCAGTTTTCATTTTGATATAACCTAGGTTCAAAATAGGAAAGATATATCCAAGATTATGAACATTGGATAAATTGATCAAGCTTTGTGATAGAGGATTTGATTATTCTAATGAGAGACTTGACAATGATGTTGATTTTTTTTGCACTTAAGATGTTTGAATCAATAGCTTGTTGAATGTTTATGCTTATAGAAACCTTTTGGGAATAGCTTGTTGGATTAGTGACCCAGTTGTTGAGCTAGTTTGAAAATGCGTGATGGTTTAGAGACAAATCTACTCAAGAAGTATTTTGATACTGATGTTTTGACACTTTAGTTTGATCTGGTGTTTCAAATGTTGGAAAGCCTTTGTATTACCCTTTTGATCAATTTTTAATTTTTTTTCAGCAATTTGTTGGATTTCTGCTCACTCGTAGATGATAATTTTCTTCAATTTTTGACCATTTGGAACATGTTACAGACATAGAAGACAAAATGTTTAATAAAAAAAATACAAAAGCAAGTACAAATCTTATGGTAGGTTGAGACAATAGTTGTTGAATCTTAGATGGGGTTTCCCCCAAGGCTATGCTATTCAAAGCAGATATTTAGATGCTTGACCCCATTGGCTCCACCTTCGGCACTCACTTCTCTGGGGTAGCCAAGCACCAGTTTCCATGAAAACTCCCCATGGAAAACTTCATATCTCTACTAAGAATCGTATGTGTGTGAGCTGCTTCAGAGGTCTGACCTCCTGCGCTAACAACTAGAAGGATTTTGGCAACTAGTACAAGTGGTTTTTAGTAAAGGCTTCTGGTCATGTGGTCATACATGTAGCACTTTCACCTCTATAAATACAGAAGGTTCCCAACCTATAGAGGTTACACTCCATAGGGTTTATGGGGAAACATAGTGTTAGTATGAACTTATCAGCACATGTTGTTTGGGACTTTCATCACAAACACGATTTATTTAGAGTGGATTGAAAGGACTCAGTATTAGCCTGTTTCCACTTTAGGTTGTTCCCCTCTCACTGGCCCCCTCAAGGCAACTCGGGAAGGCAGGCCCTCTAAAGTATTTAATTGCTTGAAAGTAAAGAAAGAATAAAAGAGTGGGTTTGGCTTTTTGATCACCCAATTAAGGGGAGAGAGTATACCTACCACTTTCGAGACATAAAATATAAGTGTTCTTTTTAACTTTCCACATAAATGTGATCTATCCTCTATTTGGAGATGTTGCTCCAACAAGCATGGTGTTTATTTTAGCCTTTTTTAAAAGTCTACGTGCAACTATTTTAGAGAAGTTGCTCAAAATTCAAGTTGCATGTTGTCAATTTATCCCCTTAGTTAGACTAAATGAGCAAGGCATGATATATTACTTCCCAAAATAAGGGTTTTAATTAACTAGGTGAGGAAATGCATAAAATTTGCCTTAAACACAATCTTGCAAATGCATGTCAGTAGTTTGAAAAATTTAAGTTCTGGGACATTCGGACCTGCAAGAAAATTATGTCAGTTGCAAACAAAAGCGCTATTCTAACACATGTGCTATCTTTCATGTAGTACCCCTCCTCGATCAACCTCTTTTGTATGTTTTGAATTACTTTAGGGACTATTTTGTGGAACATTATTGTATTTTGATTCGGATATTATGCGATGTATTTCATGCTTTATCTTGATTTATGGTGTATGATTTTGTGCAGTATCTCAGTGCTTATGAATAATTTTATTTTATGGATCTTTATCATGGACTGACACTTTTCCCTTATATTATGATACGTTATTTATATGTTGCATGTTTGCAAGTGTATTGGGATGCGAGGGGATGATTTTCATTCACTCACTTCGGTGAGATGGGGAATGTCACAACTCTCCTTCATCGGTGTGCATGTCATATATATATATAAATATATATATATATATATATATATATATATATATATATATATATTCACGTGTGGTTATTTGGTGCAAGATATTGCAAGTACTAGTATCGGGTAGGTATGGGGTATTGACTCCACCTGGTTTTGTAGGTCTGAGCATGCCTTATATATCTGATGGGAGTGGAGGAGATAGTTGTGGTACCCTAGCTTGACCACTGTTACACTAATGTGAGTGTTGCCAGTCGGTCGTGTCTTTTCCATCTGGCTAGTATGCGAGTCATAGTGCCTTGGTTTGGTCATTTTAGAGTCATCATTTGATCTTTCTTGGTTTTGCGTGTTTCCATTTATTTTAATGGTTATTTAATTTAAATAGATGCTGCTATCTCATTTTGGCGTAATTAGTTGATTACTATGCTCTATGATTATTGATTTATTTAAATTAATGATTGCTAGATTAAATGGTTAAATGGCTTAATGTATTGTGTAAAGTTGCATTGATATTTTTGTGAAATAAATCAATTGCCTAGCCATTTAAAAAGGTTAAATGCTTATGTTGAAGAAAGTATTTATGGAAAAAGAAATAAATAAAATCTTTCCTTTGTATTTTTCTATTTGGCCTTTTTAATTTAATCATTGGAAAGAATTATTATTTTTGGGAAAGAAATAAATCTGATTGGATGAAATAACTTTAACCTAGAAGCTTAGGTTAAAAGAGATTTTGGGCATCCATTCTGGGGATTCACAATAGGAGAAGAAGAGAAATTTTGAGAGAAGAAAATATTTCTGGAAAACTTCCTGGAGGAGCTAGAGATTCGAACTGGTTGCAAGACTAGATTTTCTTCACCTCTTGCTTGCTATTTGCTTGAAGGTTTGTTTTGAATTTGTTTTTGAAATTTTCAGTTTGCTTCCTGTGTATAGAATTTCATGCAATCTTCCTACAGATGTTTGTGGAATAATTGGAATGGAAGAAATAATGTTTATTATTGTTGGTTTGGTGAAGTCTATATCATATGTTTGCATTTAGGAAGGAAATGGTTCATTCCTCTATCTACTGTGTGTTTGATCTTGAAAATCAACTTCTTGATTTGCCTCTTCTTTTGAAAGAAAGAATTTTAGATTGGGTTTGCTGTGAGCATCCTTGTTTCTATACTGTCATGAATTGGCTAGCTATTCTTTCCAGTGTGTTTATTTCACCATCTACCTTGCTAGTAAATGTTTCCTTAAAATTTTGGAAATTGGCACTGTATGTGTGTGCCCGTGAAATAATTATGGAAATGGAATGTTATTTGTGGTTATTGATTTGGTGATCTTTTGGTTTTAGAATGCCTTGGAGGCATGTGTTTTTGGTTTGTTTGTAGACTTTACTGCTCCCGTGATGGGCTTGCCTCATCACGTGAGTCAGTAGTGTCTACTACCTGTAGGTAGTAAAACTACCGATCGGTAGCACCGCTACGTAGTAGCAGTGCTATCAGTCGGTAGGACTGCCATTGGTTGGTAGCAGCACCATCGATCGGTAGGACTGCTACTGGTTGGTAGCGGCTGCTACCGGCAGTAGCGGCACTATCGGTCAGCAATACTGCCACCGGTTGGTAGCAATGCTACTGATCGGTAGTGGCTGTTACTAGAGGTAGCAGCGCTACCGGTCGATAGGACTGTTACTAGTGGTAGCAGCACTACTAGCAGGTAGTGTTTGTTGCCGCAGCAGTAGCACTACTGTGGGTTGGCTTTGCCACCGTTAGCCCCTGTGCCTTACCGGTGCAAACTGGTATGTGTTATAATTTAATTTAATTTTGTTAAGTGAACATGTTGATGTGGTTATTTTATGTTAAGCATAAATGGTGATTTTTCATGTGATTTTTATTATGTGGTTAATAAATTTATCAATGGAAATCAAGGCATGAATTAGTGATTCAAATTTGTAGATTTGGATGTATTCTAGAAATGAATTAAATGCCTATTAGGAATTCATGTTATAATCAGTTGAATGTTTAATGTGGATTTCATTCCTGAGGGAACATTGATTTGGGAATCGAATAATGTGACTGTTGCAAGAGTGTTGTATTTATTATTCAAGCAATGATTTTGTAAGTGCTTATGATGCTGATACTCTCAAAGATTGTCTAAGTGCAAATTTGATGTATTTAGTTATCCTTGCAAGTGTTTATTGTTATATTTTGTCTGTGGTTCAATCATCCTATGGCAGTGTAATTGGTACCTTTGACCAAGAGATATAAGTTGGCTTCGTAGTCTTAACCATGTAGTGTCTTTGCCTTATGGTTAGCCAAAAGTCAGTATGTCCTTGTTTGACTACTTGTTTCTGATAGTGGTGTTATGGTTGTCTTCTTTGCCATAGGGTCCTCAGGGAGTGACCATGTTTGTGTAGTGTCCTTTGAGAGAGTGGCTTTCGCTTGGGGGTTGCACCCAAAGTGGTAGGTGTTACGACCCATCGAAATTCAAATAATAACTAGTAATCTACTGAATTGATTAGATGGGTAGTATCATAACATTAATAAAGATAATTGTACCTCATGCATAGGTGAGTTCTAGTATAGGGCTCACGATGTTGCAAGAAGGCCTGGAATAGAAAACCGACCACCTTGTCTGCATGAAAGGCTAGTAGGGTCCGCATGAGACTTAGTTGGAACCAGAGGCTTAGGAGAGGTTACCAGGATAGTGAGTTGGGACCTATGGAGGCTATACCATTGTATCCATCTTAAGCTATGTGATGAAACTCTCTCATTTGGTTCACTTATGTTTGTGATGTTGAGTCACCTAGATTCTTATGGAGTCTTTATTTGTTGTCATGGAGTCGTATTGTTTTGTTGACCATGTCATGCTTATGCTTGTTTGAGGGTCCTTAGTTATCTCCTAGCATGGTGGGGTGATTCCATTTGGGAATTACATGGTTGGGTGGTAGTGCCACTTCCCATCGGATGTTCGGATTTGTATCTTCATGCGAGGATTGGCTTCACAGGTGTTCCTATGGTTCATGACTCATGCTTCATCTCTTGTTTGAAGATTATTGTTATTTGGAGACCCTTGTGGTCATTGTATAATTGTATCATTGATCTTATGTAACCTTGTAACTAGATGAGATATATCCTTATATGTATATTGAGAAGCTATGTATTGGAAGAGCAATGTATCCTATGTTGGGATGTTTTTATTAGTTTCTTTGATGATGTTAGTAAATGTTTATTGAAGTGGAAATTATATTGTATCCTTTCAATCTTTCTTTGATGAATCTTTATTTGCTTATGGCTTCTTGTGATTATTGAGTATGCAGATTTATGGTTTTGTGCAATTTATTCTTGAAGTTAATTCTTTGTTGGTAACCCTTAAGGAATTCTAGTGTAAGTCTTCCACTTGTGTTATTGTGCATGTTGTGTAAATGAACTTATGATGTTTATACTTTTTAAAAAAAAATTGTTTCACCCTTGTTGTGGGTTTTCCTTTAGGATTCCTAGCAGGGCATTACATTTCACCTCAAAAGCGCTAATCTATAGAGCAAAACCGCTAGCCTACACTACAAAAGCGTTGCTCTATGGACTCAAAAGAGTGACTTCTTTAACAAGTGTGTTAACCTAGAGGACAAAAGTGTTAACCTGTAATGCAAATGCGCAGATTTTCAGACAAAAGCACTAACCTACATGACATATGTGTTAACCTGTAATGCAAATGCATTAACCTGAGATGCAAATGTGCTAACCTGAGATGCAAATAAGCTAACCTATTGAACAAAAGCTCTGTCAAAATTCACACGTGTGAATCTGCATTACAAATGTGTTAATTTTACTTTTGTGAGATTTTTAAAGGTATATGCGAGGTCCATGAGCCCCATGGTGGGTGCCAAAATGTGTCGACTTGAATTTCATCCTCAGAATGCTACCTGCAACAAGTTAGTTTCACAAAATACCAATGGAAATGCTACAGGAAATCCAATCTCAACCAATGAAACTACATGAAATACATATGAAATAAAAATACTAATATTACCTTCATGGTTTATGTCTCATTATGTCCTAACTCCACTATTCCTGGTTGTAGATGGTGTGCTCTCAGACAAGCACTCATAGCTTCCAAGATGGCATATGAAGAATGAAATGATAAGTGATAGTTCACAAATGCTATGATATGCAATACTACATGATTATGCTAAAATGATTATGCTAAATGATTATGCTAAAATGCTAATTGCTATTTGCTTCAAAATTAAAACTCACAGATGCATAAGTTTTACAAATGATTAGCTTGCAAATTCACTTGAAGTCTAACTCTCTCAACTGAAGCTCTTGATTTTATAGACCTTAAGAGGATGAGATGATGTGGCTCAGATCAATGGTCATGATCAGATCTACAAATTTGGATGGCTATGAGAAATGTTGAAGGTTGAGAGAAAGGGGGAAGGAGAAGACAAGTGTCACTCATCTCACCTTGACTAGGTTGTTGACTAAGGGAATCTAGGGATGGTTGGAGAATATTTAGGCATGATAGGACAAGTGGACTCAAGCCCTTCCTAAGATGTAGGGGGTGTTGGAGAGAATATAGAAGGAGGTTATGAAATATGTGTACGTACACAATATTCATTAAGTTTGGAAGTTGAAGATAAATGATGAATTAATATTTAAGAAATATTAATTTCCTTAGCCACATGATGGATGAGTTGGCAAAGGGAAGATAAGTGGAGATGGAAGGTGAGTTGGATAAGAGGGATTAAATAATTTAGGAAATCTTTAATATTTGAGACTATAGGATGGGAGAATAACCATTAAGTATTAGATATTTAATTGTTTGAAAGAGATAACTATGTTGATATTTTCGTATGGTTTTTTCATTGATGTCAACACCTACTAAACACTTATCAACTCTGGCACTTTGGAGAATCAGCAACATTCACCAACAAGCAAGTGACTTATGCACAGTCACTGGTATCTGGTACACCGGCAAGATATAATGATCACCGGCACTTGGAATGATATGGAAAACACTTGGTTATGTCTAAAACATTGTGTGGACACCTTATCTTGAGGTTTTGTTAATTGGCATATTCGTATTTGAATATTTGTTGTTACCAGCAAATAGGTCCAGGTTACACTGGCAGGTTTATCTTTTCCAGATCAGCATGGTACTCTATGGAGATGACTTATTGTTGTTGTAAATGCATTAAGATGACATGGTGATTTTATTGTATTATCCTTTAGAGCCGACCTACTAAAATTGGTCTCAAGATATGGTATAAATGTAAGATCTTATTTGTAAGATCGAATGTGGAATGCAAAAAAAAAGGATTGTGTGAAGGTATATGCGAGAATAAGCAGAGCTATACACACAGACATCATTTGAAGTTGAAGGAGGGTTTTTGTGAAGACAATCAGAACTACACCGGTACTAAATCTAGCATATGAAGATGCTATTTTGAGTATTACATTCTTATTGGATTTAACCATCCAATTGTAGTCAATGTGACTCCCATTTTGTGTTTGAGCAGTGAGCTCTAGGCGCTTGGCCTTTCTGCATATGCAGACCCCATTTGTATACACATACTATCTGCAATAGTATCATCTAATTGTTGGTAAGGTTTCCCACTGTGGTTTTTCCCCTTATAGGGTTTCCACATACAAATATTGGTGTTATGTGTTGTGGATAACTTTGTCTTTTTATTTCATGCATTAATCCTAACCGGTATTGTAATTAACTGTTAGAACTGTCTACCGGCATATTAGACTGGTTTACTAGTATTAAGCTTTAAGTTGGTTTAATTGTTTTTGTTTTGAATTTGTTAGACAAATGATTCACCCCCCCCTCTCAGTTGTCTCTAGGACCTAACAATTGGTATCAGAGCCTAGTCCACTTTTTGTAGAAGTTTAACGGCTTGAGGAGATTTAATGTCTACTAACTATTTTAGGAAGGATAGTCCTAAGCTTGATGGAACCAACTATGGCATATGGAAGATCAAAATGGAGACACATTTTAATTGCATTGGAAAGGAAATCCAGGATGTTACAAAGAATGGTTATACTACTCCTACTTCCAGTCAGCCTAATCCACCTAACTTGACTAAAGATGAAGAAAATGATTGCAAAGCAAGAGAAGCACTTTTGAGTGCATTATCAGATCAACAAATCATGGGATTATCAGATAGGTCTACTGCTAAAGCTATTTGGGATCATTTGGAAACACTGAATGAAGGAGATTCCATAGTCAAAATTGTAAAAATTGAAAGCTTCCGAGTCAGGTATGAACATCTGAAAATGGAAGAAGATGAAAGGATTTTTGCCTTTATGGAAAGAGTAAATGAGATTGTTTTGGGTATTAAGTGTTGTGGAGGAACCTTAAGTGAGGATGAAATTGTTTCAAAAGTTTTAAGAGGATTGCCACTAGCATGTAAAATGAAAGTCACCACTATAAATGAGTTAAGATCAATGCCTAATACATTAATAACTAGGGATACATTGATTGGAAAACTTTCAGCTTTTGAAATTGAAGAATTTGGTCCTGTTGCTACTATAAAGACAGATTTAGCCTTTAAAGCATCTACATCATCTGCACTATCATTTGACAAATCAGATTGGAAATCCTTTTATGCAAGAGAACTTGAAGAAAGTAGGAAAGAAAATGAAGAACTTGAAGCACTATTTGCAAGGAAAATGCCTAAAGGTCCAGTTGGAAGTAAGTATGAAGGTAAAGCACCCTTTAAATGTTTTAACTACAATAACATTGGTCATATGGCTTCAAGATTCCCTTATAGACATGATACACTAAGAGAAGAAGCTAGAAGAGCATACAAGCCTAACCCTAAATATCAAAGATACAGATTTAAGAAGAATAAAGACAAATCTTGTTACATTCCTAATGAAGGAGTGACTGATGATTCTGATGAGGATCCAATAGACAATGGATGGGTTTTTGTTGCTATAACAAAAGATCAACTGGCACCTACTGCTCAACCAATAGAGCAGGCCTTGGCAGCTAAAATTGAAGTAAAGGATGAGTGGATCATTGACTCGGGATGCTCAAATCATATGATAGGAGATAAAGGTAAATTCTTGAACTTTCAAGAATACAATGGAGGCTTAGTGAGATTTGGAGATGATAAAGCTTGTTTGATCAAAGGTAAGGGTACAATATCTCTTGATGGTAAGCATAACACTGACAATGTTTACTATGTTGAAGGTTTAAAACATAATCTTTTGAGTGTTGGTCAATTAGTTGAGAAAGGATTTCAATTACAATTCAAAAATGGTAAATGGAAAATCATGAATAGAATTGGTTTAGAAATTGCAACCGGTAATCAGACTAGAGGTAATATCTTTCATTTGAATAACAGTGAAAGGACATGCTTGATTGCACATATTGATGAAAGTTGGCTATGGCATAAGAGACTCTGTCATGTAAACTTTGATTGCATAGTAAAAATCAGTACTACTAAGGCAGTTAGAGATTTACCTAAAATTGTCAAACCTCACAATACAATATGTAAGGAATGTCAATTTGGAAAACAAGTTAGAGCTAGTTTCAAAAGTATTCCAGAAAAATCTAATAATTCTCTTGATTTAATTCACACTGATTTATGTGGTCTAGCTAGAACTAAAAGCTTACAAGGTGATATATATTTCATGTTAATCATTGATGACTATTCTAGAATGTGTTGGGTTACTTTTCTCAGAGAAAAATCAGAAGCACTTGGAAAGTTCAAACTGTTCAAAGCAATGGTAGAAAATGAAGTTGATAAGAAAATCAAATGTTTAAGATCAGATCAAGGAGGAGAATTTACATCTAAGGAATTTAATATATTCTATGAAGTGAATGGAATCAGAAGATAGCTATCAGCACCTCGGACACCATAGCAGAATGGAGTTGTTGAAAGGAAAAACATAACTATCTTGGATGCAGCTAGAAGAATGTTATCAAAAGAAAACCTACCACATGTATATTGGAGAGAGGCAGTAAGTACAGTGGTCTATACATTCAACAAAGTTCACATCAAAGGTGAAATCAGTAAGACCCCTCATGAACTATGGTTTGGTATTACTCCTACTCTTAAATATTTTAGAATATTTGGAAGCAAATGTTATATCAGAAGAGATGAGTATATTGGTAAATTTGATCCTAGAAGTGATGAAGGAATATTTCCTCATTCATCTAAGAGCAAGGCATATAGATGTTTTAACAAAAGATTGCAAAAAATTGTTGAGAGTACAAATTTAAAGATTGATGAACAATTTAGAGGAACTTCAAGGTATATAGATTCTAAACCGGCAACAAAAATTCTAACAAATGAGCCTACACTGAACCCACCGGTACAGAATGAAGATCCAGTTACATCGGTATCATCTAAAAATTCCATAGTAATTGAGGAACAATAGCAAACAAAGACACCCCAGTATGTAAGACTAAATCATTCTAAAGATCAGATAATTGGAAACAAGTACAAAGGAGTTATGACAAGAGAAAGATTGGCAAATGAAGAGGTATGTCTTATTTCTCAAATTGAACCATCACCTATTAATGAGGCATGTGAAGATAAATATTGGACTAAAGCTATGGAAGAAGAATTAGAACAAAATGAGAAGAATAACACTTGGACATTAGTTACCTGGCCTAAAGATAAAAATGTAATTGGAACCAAATCGGTATTTAGAAACAAACTCAATGAAGATGGCAAGGTAATCATAAATAAAGCAAGACTAGTGTGTAAGGGATATTCTCAGAAAGAAGGAATTGATTATAGTGAAACCTTTGCACCGGTAGCTATAATTGAGGCAGTCAAATTATTTTTGGTTTTTGCAGCACATAAGAACTACAAAGTATATCAAATGGATATTAAATGTACATTTTTGAATGGAGATCTTGAAGAAGAAGTTTACATTGAACAACTTGATGGATTTTCTTTGATAGATAACAAAGATGTGGTTTGTAGGTTAAGAAAAGCTTTGTATGGATTAAAGCAAGCTCCAAGAGCTTGGTATGCAAGATTGGATAAGTATCTTTTGAAAATTAGTTTTTCTAAAGGTAATGCTGACAACAACTTATAATATAAAGTGACTATGATGACATCTTGGTTATAGAAGTTTTTGTTGATGATATAATCTTTGGAGGAGAAGATGGATTGTGTAAAGACTTTTCTAGTAAAATGCAACAAGAATTTGAAATGTCTATGATTGGTGAAATAAAATTATTTTTAGGATTGCAGATTTCATAGACTGACAAAGGTATATTCTTGAGTCAATCCAAGTACTTAAAAGAGTTACTAAAGAAATTTGGGATGGAGAACTGTAAACCAGTAAGCACACCTATGACTACAAATGACAAACTATCACTAAGGGGATGAATCTACACCTATTAATCCAACTAGATACAAATCTATGATAGGAGGTTTACTATATTTGACACAAACTAGACCTAATATTATAAATGCAGTATGTATTGTTTCAAGATTTCAGAGTAATCCTAGAGAAAATAATGAATCAGCAGTAAAAAGGATTTTTTGGTACTTACAAGGCACTATAAATCTTGGATTATGGTATCCTAGAGATGAAAACTTTGAATTATGTGTATACACAGATGCAAATTGGGCAGGAGATGTGGATTATAGAAAAAGCACCACTGGCGGTGCATTCTTTCTTGGAAGCAAACTAGTTTCTTGGTTGAGTAAGAAACAAAGTTGTACATCTTTATCAATAGCAGAATCGAAATATGTTGCAGCAGCAACTAACTGTACACAAGTATTATGGCTTAAGAAAATTTTGAATGACATAAAGGTAAAATGCAAGGAACCTATTACTATATATTATGATAACACTGCAACAATTGATATATCTAAGAATCCAGTATTACATTCTAAAACCAAACATTTTTCTATCAAACTAAATTTTCTAAGGGAAAATGTTGAAGCAAAAGAGATAAAACTGATTTATGTGAATACTAAAGAGCAGATTGCAGATATCTTCACTAAACCTCTGCCTAAGGAGACTTTTGAATATCTTAGAGACTAGCTTGGGGTCATACCCCCATTGGTAGAGACTTAGAAAGTTGATGTTTGTCATCAACTAGAAAAATTAACAGAGAAATATTATACTTCGGCTTTGATGAGTAAGCTACTTCTCGGGGGGAGTAGTTGGTATACTAAATTGATTGGTATTTTGTATATGAACTTGGCTTGGCAATAAATTTGACATTTGATGTCAAAGGGGGAGAGATTGGTCTGGAAAAACACAAGGAAAACACATGTTGCTCCCAAGGGGAGAGATTGTTATTTGGGAGAGATTATTACTCTCGGTATCTGTATTTTGATTTCTAGTTATGATATCTTTTTTGGGAGATTGTTGGTTTTTGGTATTTGGCATTTCTGTTTTGGCACTTTGATGGTTTTTCCATCTTGTGTTGCCATCAATGCAAAAGGGGGAGATTGTTGGTATTTTGGTATGGTTTTGTCATTGATGTCAACACCTACTAAACACTTATCAACTCTGGCACTTTGGAGAATCAGCAACATTCACTGGCAAGCAAGTGACTTATGCACAGTCACCGGTATCTGGTACACCAATAGTATATAACGATCACCGACACTTGGAATGATATGGAAAACACTTGGTTATGTCTAAAACATCATGTGGACACCTTATCTTGAGGTTTTGTTAATTGGCACATTCGTATTTACATATTTGTTGTTACTGGCAAATAGGTCCAGGTTACACCGATAGGTTTATCTTTTCCAAATCAGCATGGCATGCTATGGAGATGACTTATTATTGTTGTAAATGCATTAAGCCGACATGGTGAATTAGTTATTGCATCGGGCATCAATTGATTTGTAAAATGAATTTATTGTATTATCCTTTAGAGTCGACCTACTAAAATTGGTCTTAGGTATGGTATAAATGTAAGATCTTATTTGTAATATCAAATGTGGAATGCAAAAAAAAAAGGATTGTGTGAAGGTATATGTGAAAATAAGCAGAGCTATACATGCAGACATGATTTGAAGTTGAAGGAGGGTTTTTGTGAAGACAATCAGAAATACATCGGTACTAAATCCAGCATATGAAGATGCTATTTTGAGTAGTACATTTTTATTGGATTTAACCATTCAATTGTAGTCAGTGTGACTCCCATTTTGTGTTTGAGCAGTGAGCTCTAGGTGCTTGGCCTTTATGCATGTGTAGACCCCATTTGTATGCACTTACTATCTGCAGTAGTATCATCTGATTGTGGGTAAGGTTTCCCACCGTGGTTTTCCCCTTATAGGGTTTCCACGTACAAATATTGGTGTTATGTGTTGTGGATAACTTTGTCTTTTTGTTTCATGCATTAATCCTAACCGGTATTGCAATTAACTGTTAAAAATGTCTACCAACATATTAGACTAGTTTACCGGTATCAAGCTTTAAGTTGGTTTAATTATTTTTAGTTTGAATTTGTTAGACAATTGATTCACCCCCCTCCCCCCTCTCAATTGTCTCTGAGACCTAACAAACTAAATATTAAATATTTAATTAACTTGATTAGAAGGATAATTAAATATTAGATATTTAATTAATTAGAGGAATAGGATAGATGAATTAATTAATAAAATATTTCAATTAAATTAATAAATAGAAAGACATGAAATGAATTAAATAAATTAATCTTTTTAAATTAACTATTTAATAGAAGAATAATTATTAAATAAATATATATAATATTTATTTAATCGCTCATAGCCAATTTTATGTGTGTACACCAGTAAACCTTGAACTTTGCCAATTGAGTCTTGTCTACTAGATCTTCTTCTTTCTCTTCCTCTCACTTCTCGATATACCTTCACTTCAGCAGTATACCCTCCAACAGATAAATCAATATTTTCTCATCACAATTACTAGTTAAACCCCTCTTACTAGTTTTTTCTTCAACACACTCAGTCTCTTTAAGGTTCAACACTTAACTGATTAGACTAGTTAGTTCACCCTCTTCAATAGCATCCGATATCCAACATCATCACTCCTTCATCTGATCCTTACTCTACACTCATTCACTCTCTACTTCGGCCACTAGCATCATCAACCCATGTCTTCAATATGCATATTTAAACTCAGGCATCCCCACCAAAATAGATAATCAAACTTCATGCCCTAGGGTTTTCTCCACCGACCCAATCCATATCAAATTTGATCAGATCTTTTCTCCAAGATTGATAACCTGGAACAAAACAAAACAACATCGCCAAATCTTTTCTTCCAATACACATTTACTATCTTTAGTAACCTACAACCTATTTGTCAGTCGCGCTCTTTTTAGTCACAATGAATTATCTTGTTGTTTCTTACTCCAAATCAGATCTGCAACCTGATGTCCCACTTCAATCATGATGTCAAGGAATCAAATCTCTATCCTTTTATCTGCTTTGATTCACAATCCACTGCAACTCATCCATGATTTTCACAGCCTGGATTAAACACGCACTTAGTCGACAACAACCCCACCGACACACCATTCATCTACCAATGCACGTTTGGCACTTGGAGACCACATGTTATCTTTCTTGGCTTCCACCTCAATTCAATATGTTAGTTTAGGCTCATGCACCGACCAAACACACACTATGAGTATCTACCTTATACTACCATTCTTCTTGCCCTACTAGTTATACAATAATTGGTTAATTAACCTTCATGTCAACTCTTCTCTGTTCTACCAGTTTGAACATATCAGCTCGGTCACCAACCTTGCCAATCATAGCATGTACCAAGAGTGAGTCATCATGCTCATCTCCATCTGATAAGATATTTTTGCTTTTCCACTTTGATCACTTACTGGTTGACCTACTTACCAGTTGATAATACATATACCTACATACTGATAACATCCTTGATGACTCCATGCCATCAATATCCAACTATTATGCACCAATCTACATCTGCATTCTGGTTGACATCAACATCCCTATTGATATCAGCAATCTAGAGTAGGTCCATGTTTGTAGATGCAAAACCTTTACTTTTCTTTCGTTAGCCAAGTTCTCATCTCAACCGGTTTGTCAAAGTGACAAACTCATCACAACTTACTCTTCCTCTTCTATCCTGGTATCTCATCATGCCTTCTCTTGTTGATTCGATGCATATCTATGATTTCATATATAGGAGGCTTCCTCATGTTCCACTTGGGTCATCTGGTATAAGCCTTCAACCACCGGTAGGAGTAGATAGACTATTGCACTCAATCTGCCAAATAGCTGGTGGGAGTGGATCCTTGTCACCTACTGGCCAATAACTAGTGGAAACTAGCTGTCATTACATTGTGCTCTCTTCTTCCAGTATTGCCCCAATATGACTTCCCTTTTTGAGCAGACACAACTTCAACTAGACATATAACTTGGTTGAGCACACTCTCTATCAGTCTTCTCTTCATCCCGTGAGAACATCTTTATCTGGTGGGAGTCATGTTGTATGACATCAAAATATATATCGGTTGCATGCACATTCTTTATTGGATCAACCTTGTTGGGTTAGCGGTTACATGCTTATTGGTTGACAACAACACAATGCCAACACATTACTTACTGGTTGACATTCCATACTAGTCTCCAATACTTACTCACTGGTCTCCAATACTTACTCACTGGTCAACATTCCATACTGATCTCCAATACTCACTCACTGGTTAACCCCAACTTGTATACTAAGGAACATACTGGTTGACATCAATGACAAGACAATGCCAACAATCTCTCCCTTTGGCATTGATGTCAACACTTACTTTATTCTAATACTGAGGTCTCTCTCCCCCTTTGACAACAATGACAAAGGGTTCAAGGTAGTTTTCTAAGTTCTCCCCCTTTGCAGATAATTCTCCCCTTTGTAAATGAGGGTGCCAGTGCATTTCACTTAGCTACCGGTCAGAATATCTATTCTCCCCCTTTGGAACCACTGACAAAGGGCTTAGACACCAAATTCTTTCCTCCTTTTGATTACCAAAAATTTGCCAGCCTACAAATTTAATAGACAACTTCTCCAAAATCTCAAACCAGCCAGTACTGTAGCACAAATACCTGAACTTCCCCTATGTCCAGCATATGATCCAAGTATCAAAAGATATGGTTGTGAACTCCCCCTGAGCCATAGATATCAAATCTTGTTTTCTTGTTAGATCCTAAATCAGATCTCCAATCTAGACCACTAGAGCTAAGCATTAATGATCTACAGATGATCTTCCACTTCAATGATATTCATCATAACCTTGTGACATAATCTTGCATGACTAGAATTCCAAATCACATTGACAACATGTCAACTACCAAATCGGTTAAATTATAATGATATATGCACATTAAGGTCAACTACTAGACCAACACATTTTTACACAATACTTCTCCAATATTGCCCAAGGCATAATTTCCTTTGTCCAAGTCACAAGAGTTACCACAATGATCTCAGAACACATTGACTCACATAATCAACAATTCTATTCAGCAATTCTAGTTGACCCTATACCAGTCCAATATTTCCAATGGAACACTTTGTCCACTAACCTCCATCTTCTTGAGTCAAATGTCTCTGATGCCAATTTTCATTTTAAACCATCCATTGACATTTGCAGTAGTAATTCATCTCATATATGTAGATGTGTAGCCAGGGCACTAACTACACACATTGCCATCTCATTTTCTCCCTTATACCGATAGCAACTTGTCCTTACATTTGTCCTTTTCAAATTTGGGGGTGAATAATATGATCATTATGTAGCTCCCCCTAAAGTCCTGCATCTCATTTAATCTTTAGGAGACCTCACCTATGCATTGAATGCATAGTGCTTGCCCATGGTCATATTATCTTGATTCTTTCTCCATACTTTCTTGATTTCTCTCATTTTATCACTTGCAGCCCTTGGAACAGTATTAATTTTCTTTTGTTGAATAATCCTTGCTCTACAAACTTTTTCAATATGACCAAGCACATTACTGTAGAAGCATATTGTGTTCATGCCAATTGGATGATTATGGGGTCTTACATTAACCTGATTTTCTCCTCTTCTTTTGGTCATGCTATTGTAGCTAATTACTGGTTTCAATAGACGTCTTGATCTTGCAGGAGTATTTCTTCTTTTGTTCCATGTAGGTCTTTTTCTCCTATAAATTTTGTCATCTCTTCCATGCTGACCATAGTTGCTATATATTACAATTTTGTTGGAAGAGAAAGTGGAAGGGTTGCCATATGTCTGAGACTTATTTTTTCTACATTGATGACTTCTATGGCCAAGTCCATTAAATTGATAACATACATCATTTACATTTCTAGAAGTATCAAATGGACTCTTCCTATCATAGACAAAAGCCGATATATGCATGAGTCTACAGCATGAACTTTCATGTCCATGTCTATGACATATATGACAAACTACATTCCTATTTCTAGAGAATGTAACTTGACCACTTTCATACCCTCTCGTACATTCATTTTCCATATGACCATAATCTTTGCATGAAAAATAGTAACCAGAGAAAGAGGGCTTATAACTTACAAATTTGTTTTGCCAAACATGAGGTGATCTTGCTGATTTGGCTTCTCCATTTCTACTTCTCCGGGGATTGTTCTTGAGCTGTCTATTTTCTATAGTCCTTTCATCTAATCCCTTCCTTTTCCACACTTGTCTTGTCTTATGGGTAGAAGCATTTCTTTGTCTTCTATCAACAGTAGGTCTACTAGGTTGTTTTCTTATGTCCTTGTTTTTGATGAAGCCATCTTCTATTAGATTTCCTTTCCCTTTTGGATCAACATTATTCCTTTTTTCAGTAGCAGTCTTCATCTTCATATTTTTCATGAGTTGTAGCTAGGTCTATCTTCCTTCTTGGAGCATTTTTGACAATGAAGGTCTATCCTTAGTTATTTCTACTTTCACTTGAGGAGACAAACAAAATTTCTTTGTTAGAGATATCCTTTCTTGTAGAGCATTTACCGACATCACATCCAATTCCTCCAGTATCCTTGGAGTGTTTTTGTTTATTCAACATTTTATCCAGGGATTCAGTGCTGCTATCATACTAGATCCTCATCTTGGCACTTCTCAAGGTCTTTCCTTGTTAGGTCCCAAAGACAACTGAGGGGGGGGGTGGTGAATCAGTTGTCAAATAAATTCAAACCAAAAACAACTTAACCAACTTAATGCTTAATACCGATAAACCAATTCAATATGTCGGTAGACAGTTTTAACAGTTAATTGTTGTACCAGTAAGGATTAGTGCATGAAACATAAAGACAAAGTCATCCACAACACATAACACCAATATTTGTACATGGAAACCCTGTAAGGGGAAAAACCACAGTGGGAAACCTTACCCACAATCAGATGATACTACTATAGATAGTAAGTGTACATAAATGGGGTCTGCACATGTAGAAAGGTGAAGCGCCTAGAGCTCACTGCTTAATCACAAAATGGGAGTCACACTGACTACAGTTGTTTGGTTAAATCCAATAAGAATGTACTACACAAAATAGCATCTTCATATGTTGGATTCAATACTGGTATAGTTTTGATTATCTTCACAAATACCCTTCTTCATTCTTTAGATGATGTCTATGTGTATAGCTCTGCTTATTCTCACATATACCTTCACACAATCCTTTTTCGCATTCCACATCTGATCTTACAAATAAGATCTTACATTTATACCATAACCTAAGACCAATTTTAGTAGGTCGGCTCTACAAGATATTACAATAAAAACATTTTACAAACAATACAATATCCGATGCAATAACTTATTGAACATGTCGGCTTAGTGCATTTACAACAACAATTAATCATCTCCATAGCGTGCCATGCTGATCTGGAAAAGATAAACCTGCTGGTGTAACCCTGGACCTATTTGCCTGTAACAGCAAATATGCAAATATGAATATACCACAAAATAATTCTCTAGGACAAGATGTCCAAACGATGTCTTCGACATTACCAAGTGTTTTCCATATCATTCCAAGTGTCGGTGATCATTATATCTTGCTGGTGTACCAGATATCGATGACTATGCATGAGTCGCTTTCTTGCCAGTGAATGTTGATGATTCACCAAAGTGCTAGAGTTTTAGTAGGTGTTGACATCAATGACAAAACCATACCAAAATACCAACATTCCTGAGATTCTCCATTTCACCTTTTAGCTTCTAACACTCTTTATCCTTGACCTCTAGCTCTGATTTTGTTTCTTCATTGATCTTCTTGCCATCTTCTAGTTGATTTTTTAGTTCTAAAATACATTCCTCAGACTCTTCAAGACATTTGTTCAATCGGTCTTGTTCTTTAGTAGCAACCTTTTCACATCTTTTGTATTATTTTCTTACTTTGCTAAGTTCCTTGAGTGCACCTATAAGTTCACCTTCAATATCAACAACAACTTCAACTTCACTTTCATCTTCTTCATCACTCCCAAACACATCTTTCTAGTAGGATTGATCTTTGTTATCATTTTTTGATTTGTGCATCTCACTTTATGTCTCTTGAGCCATGAGGAGATGAGTTTCCTCTTCTTCATTGCTGCAGTAGCTGACTGATCTAGACTTATCATCAGTATATTCATGTGTTCCATTTCTCTTCCTGTTCACACAATATGGTTCTGCAGTGCTAGGTTCATTTCCATAGAGCTTCTTCAATCTATCCCATATGTTCTTAGAAAATTTACATATCTTGACTTCTGAATATACTGTATCAGATAATCAACTGAGGATAGCCTTCATTACTTCAGCATTGCATTCATATCTTATTTTTTTCTTCAAGATCGATAGGAGGACTAGTAGGACTAGAGCAACCATTTAAAACTGACATCCAGACATCATATCCTAAAGAGGACATGTAGACTTCCATTCTATAACTCCAAACATAATTGTTTAAACCATCAAACACCAAAGTAGGGATTGACTCAAATTTAACCATTGTGTTCACACACTAGAATCTACCCAAGCTGGAGAAAACTTATATAATAGGGAACCTATTCTCTAATACCAATTGTAGAACACAAGATACCACTGAGCGAGGGGTGAATCAGTGGTTATCAACAACCTTAGCCTTTTAAACCTGACTATGTCTACCGGTTAGAAATTTCAAGACTAAGGAAGTATACCGATGAGTTAAAGAAAATGATCATAACACAAGCACACACAAATATACATCACACAACACCAGATATACAAGGAAAACCCAAAGTGGGAAAAACATCAGTGAGAAATGTTGCTGGAGTCTACTGCTCCAATCTAGCCTCACAATGAAACAACAATTTGACAATATTTAGGATACCAACCCAAGGAGCACCAACCCCTAATGATATATGTGCACCAACCCAAAGGAGTACCAACCCCTATTCTATTATGAGCACCAACCACTAATCTCTACTGAGCAACAACTCAAGTAGCACCAACCCCTGAATTTATGGGTACCAACCCAAAGGAGCACCAACCCCTGCACCGAGCACCCACTCAGTGATTACAATGAATGTTATCAAATCAATACAATAGTAATAGCCTTGTTACAAATGAGATTTATAACTCTAAAAAATATCTTTGTCTGATGCTCTATGTTCTTTGCATCAAGTCTTTCGGATCTCCCTTTACTCTCCCTCTGACTTACCCATTGAATCCTCAATGATTTGATTCACTATTATGCTTTGTTTTTCTTTATTGGTTGATTCTCTTTCTGTCACTCTCCCTTAGCTCTATCAAGACCTTTCTCTCTTTGTCCAAATCCTCTTCTACTTATCATTTGTCCTACTAGATCTCCTTTGTCACTCACTCTTCCTTGCTGATATAGTCTCTACTGGTATGACAGATAGTTATGCTCTGTAGTAGTTGGTAAACCCTGAACCTTGCTGATTGAGTCTTGTTTGCCAAATTTTCTTCTTGCTCTTCCTCTCAGTTCTTGATCTACCTTCACTTTAGTAGTCTACCCTCCAATAGATAGATCAATACTTGCTCATCACACTTACTAGTTAAACCTCTCCTACTGGTTTCTTCTCCAACACAATCAGTCCCTTTAAGGTTCAACACTTAACCGATCAGATTGGTTAGTTTTCCCTCTTCAATAGCATTCAACATCTAGCATCATCACTCCTTCTCTAATCCTTACTCTACACTCATTCACTCTCTACTTTAGCCATTAGCATCATCAACCCATGTCTTCAATCTACATATTTATACTCTGGCTTTCCTACCAAAACATACAATCAAACTTTGCGCCCTAGGATTTTCTCCACCAACCGAATCCATATCAAATCTGATCAGATCTCTTCTCCGAGATTGATAACCTGCAACAAAATAAAATAGCACTACCAAATCTTTTCTTCCAATACATGTTTACTATCTTTAGCAACCTACAACTTGTTTGTTGGTTTCTCTCTTGTCAATCACAATGAATGATCTCAATTTTTATTATTCCAAATTAGATCTGCAACCTAATGTCCTACTTCGATCATGATGTCAAGGAGTCATATCTTTGTCCTTCGATCTACTTTGAGTCGCAATCCATTGCAACTCATCCATGATTTTTGCAATCTGCATTAAACATGGACTTAGTCAGCAACTACCTCACTAACACACCATTTATCTAGCAATGCATGTTCGGCACTTGGAGACCATGTGTTATCTTTGTTGACTTCCATGTCAGTTCACTTTTTTAGTTTAGGCTCAAGCACCGACCAAACACACACTACTGGTATTTACCTTATACTACCGATCTTCTTTATTAGAATCCAAGAACACTAAGAGGGGGGGTGAATCAGTGTTCTTCCAATATAATCAATTTTTACCTTATTAACAATGCAGTTCAGTAACCAATAAACTTGAAAGAGTATAACAACAAATAGAAATGAAGCAATTACAAGAGCATACACCATAACACAAAGATTTATACGTGGAAAACCTCAAAGAGGAAAAACCATAGTGGGATTGGTGACCCACTATATCTACCCACTAGCTAAATGAATAAATATTACAATAGGGGCCTACACATGTAGGAAGGCCAATAGCCTAGAGCACACTGCTCATCACAAAAGGAGCCTCACTGATTACAAACACCAAATATGGAGTTACAAACAAAATTTTGAACTCTGAGAGTGCATCTGCTATGCTGGATGAGTTCTGGTTAAAGCATAGTCTGTACTGGTTTACACCATGTCCTTCCTTACTGGCATCTTGCTTCGCTTCCCAAACCTATAAACCAATATCCAAGACCAACTACAAAATATTACACTCGCATTCTATCGATCAATATTTCTCGCACATCACATCACTATATTCCATTCCTTTCTTTTTCATTACCAAAATAACGTAACCGGACTGACTTAAATACCCTTCCCAAATACAAACATAAATGCCTTATGTTGGATTACAATGATATTACAATTTCTTTACATTTTAGCCTAAGCAAAAACAAATTCATTAAACTTCAATACTAATGCCTTTGATCATTCTCGTGTAGACCTGTTAGATCAATCTCCCATGTCAGCCTCATATATCGGTTCCTTGTTTGTTTGTTTCCCTTGTCTATGTCGGTTCCTTGTGTGCTAGATGACTTGAATGTCATTTGCCAAACAATGTATACTAGTGAGTACCAGTTAAGTGACCAACCCAAAATGGTGTGTGTTTCCATCAATGGTAACACAACTAAGCCGAATGAGTGTCAATTGCCAACAATCTCCCCCTTTGGCATTGATGGCAACACTCATGTGAAAAATAGATTGCTGAAGTGTTGTTCTGGTTCCCTGCCAAAAACTCCAAAACTGATCTCAAAAACAGTTGGAAGACTACTCCCCCTGAGCTATACATTACTTCTTATGTCCCAAGACATTTTTCACATCAATCTCTCTCCCTTTGACAACAATACCAAAGACTGGGGCAAAAATAATAAGAAATGAAATTTTGTACAAACCAAAGTATGATTACCAAATCTAGGTGTACTTTAAAATATCTGGGTAAGCATTCTTCAAAAAGCCTAAGTATGCATCCCAAATTGTCTTCAATGTGCTCAAAATGGATACAAAATCATTAAGAATATATGCATGAAGCTATTCTTTTGATAGGTCTGTCGAAGTAAGTTTATTCATTAACTCTATGCTTTCTCTCTCATGAAGTAATAGAGTGTTCAATCAAGGACTCACCAAACCTCTTAAGTATGTACATTTCATGTTGGAGGTTCAATATCCTAAACCTAATTTTTTTCTATATCCACATCAATAACCCATATATCTAGAATGTTCTATTTTGGTGAATCTAGCTTATCTATATAGTTTCAATGTTATCCACTGGTATCTCAATATTAGGTACAAGTGGTTCTACTGGAGGAATATCCTCTAATAGTTTCTGATCCAAAACTAGTGTATCCATTCCCAATATACCTTTCTCTTTATCATCTACCGAGATGTCTAGAGTGTTAGAATTTTGAGGGACTTCTAGTGATGTAAAGAATCCTTGTTTATCTACAAATAATTTTACCCAAGACTAATGTGTCTCCTTAACTATCTCATTCACTCTACCTACCATGAGACTCACATGTTAGTGTTTGCTTCAGAAAATTGATTTATTTGCAAACTCTAAACACTGTTGCATCTATTCATCAGTTATAGCACCACAAATAGTTAACAATTCTTGTACCTTTATGTGTCTATCCTCTTCAACAACAGATAACCTTCTAGCATCTAGTTTTTTATACAAATCTCCTGGTATCTATTTTTCAATCTCTAAAAGTGCTTTCTTATATATGTCTAAGTACAAAAAAATTGATTCCTCTATCAAAATTTGCTCCTTATCATCCATATGTACATAGTAATGTTTTATATTACTCAAAATTCCATCTTTAGTGATTTGATCATCAACTTAGCAACTGAAAGAGGAGGAATGACTTAAATACTCTTACCAGATTAGAGAGCTATATCTACATCTGATTTCTTCTTCTTGTCGAGAGTAGAAGTAGACTCCTTAACTAGTTTCCTATTCTCTGTGGGCTTCCTCTCCTTTGAAATTTTCTTTGGTGCTGCTGGAGGGGTTAACCTTCACTTTCTTCTTCTTTACTTCCTCATCCTTCTTCCTTGGTATCCTGATAAGATTTTTGGGAATCTATGAGGGCAAAACATTAGTATAAGAACCGGATGCAATAGGGGCAATATAAGTCTTCGGTTTCTTCCTCTTTACTACACCCTTGCTAGTTGCAGCTGTAGGTGAGGCCTAAATTATTGTCAAAGATGACCCTTCAGCTAGTCTAATGACCTAATTTATCTCAGAGGACATCTTTGTACAACTTCCCCAACCTTCTTGATCTTTCCTTCCCTTTTATTTTTAATGAATCCAATTTCAACTTCAGTTTCTTTTTTCTTTGCAGTCCCAAAAGCTTTATTTGCTTCATCAACCAGGGCATCAATAAGAGTCTTGGCATACAAGTCCAAGATCTTAGTATCTACATCATAGCCCATCTCTTCTATCCAAATATTCCATGGTTGCACTGCCTCCATCAGTGTTTCATCCTTCTTTACCATAAAAAAGATTCCGACTGAGTATTTGTCAACTATATGCTTTGGAACCCTTTCTCTCTTCTTCATTGCTTTTTGAAATGATTTGAAATAACCCCAAAGAATGGAGTCCCTATTGTGTCCCATATTCCTTATAGCATCTTTGATTTGTTTTTCTACCAATATATCAAATGCCCATTGGGTCTTACCAGTTCTGGGTAACTCATTCAAAAAGAAAAGCATTAAATAGACAATAAGGTTGCCATATCAAAAAATACCCTTCTTCTCACCCTTAATATTTCCTAGGTTTATTCTCAATTCATCACACATCCATTGACATTGATCTAGCTTTTCATTCTCCTTAATCATTTTGTGAGCACAGAAAATGCATGAACTAGAAATAGAGTTAAACCAATTTGATTGGGTTACCTTGTAATTGATGATCATGCTTACAAATTGAACTAATTTTTCTCTGATAGTGCTAATCCTCATTGACCAGTTGTCAAATATTGAACCAGTTAACTTCTCCACCTCATTGTTAGATATCTTCTTCCTTCCAAGGGTTGGACCGGTCTGGGGTAAACCGATGATCACATGAATAGCCCCCTTGGTGATCTTGTGGGGCCGGTCTAGCCATATGAATTCACCATGGACTCAGCTAAGTGCATACTGGATCAATTCATCTTCAAATTCTGGCATCTCCAAAAAGTCGGTAAAACCCCCATCCTTCAAAATTTGAAATTATGGTTTCATCGACACATCCTTGTTCAAAAAACTGCCAATATACATGTTCTTGATCTCAACAAAACCCAAATCCTCCAAAGTGTAGTGAATATATAAACGAACATCTTCAACATACAAAACTCCTTCAAGAACCCTTAAGAATGAGCCAACTGAATCATTGACCTTCACAATTTGAGGGTATTGCTTGAAAATAGGGCATGGACGGTCCTTGATGTCGACAAAAATAGGGGTAGCCACACCTGCCAAAGAGGAAGATGATCCAAAAGCCATTGCAAACAAAAAATAGCCCAAAAATTGATAAAATACTCACAACATTCGCTAGTGAAAGCTCTTGAAAATCCATTGTGAATGCACTAGAATTTCTTGAAATGATTTTGATCACCTTGAATCGCCTTGAACTCGCTCTGAATGCTATGTGATAAAAAAATGAACCAATATTTCTCTTTTATTCTATGAAAACCCTATTTTCTTATTGTCATTAATGCATGTCGGCATATGATACCAGATACAAAATCCATTATCTTGATGTCGATGAATCTCTAGACTATCTTCTCCAATATTTGAAATAGGCTTTCAGACCTCTACCGGGGGCAATGCAAGATTCATCATTAATTTGCCTCCCCCCAAGTCTAATGCCTTAGATATCGGATAAGTTTCATGTCGGTGCAGGAACATTCTATAATGTCGATTGAGTAACTGGATTGATTGTCTCTGCCATTTGATATTCAGATTTCCTAACCCATTTCTTCTCATGCTCCTTTTGGATATCTTCAACCTTTTGTTTTCCTTTCTTATCATTTCCTACCGAATTGTTCTTTCTTCTGCAATATTTGGCAATATGGCCTATTTTGTTGCATGCATAACAAGTGACATTATTTTTTTGAATTGCTTTTTTGAGTCCTTGACCATTCTTTGACCTACATTGATTAGCCATATGTCCAAAATTTCCACATGCATGACATCTCACATTCATTCTACAATATTTTATCCTATGACCATACTTATTACATTTTGAACACTGATCGGGAACAACATTATTATTCTGATTTTCTCTATTTTTGCATTGACTTTCTCTATGACCAAACTTATTACAAACAAAGCATCTACCATTAAATTTATGTGCATTGGGTTGCCTTACTAGTGATTTCTAATTCTGGTTGTTTGGTGGATTCTCCTGATTTGCAATACCAGAGATTTCTCCATGCTCAAATCCAAGACCTCTAGTGTCTCTAGTGTCTCTTTGATCCTTCAATAATTCATCAAGTCTTGTAGAACTGACCTTGAACTTTTCTTTGTATTCATTTACAGTACCCAGATCACTTCTTAGGATTGACATCATTCTTTCCAACTCTTGCTTATTTTTTTGTGATTGCACCAACTCAGTTCTCAACACATCATTCTCATGTGCCATCCTAATGCATTCCTCAGATCTATCTTTGAGAGATCTGCCAAGATTTTCTTCATTATTATTTTGGTCTTCAATCTCCTTGGACATCCTCATAGTCATGGCTTGCATTTCATTCTTCATGACACAATTCTCCTAACTCAACTTCTAACATTGTTCCTTAAGGGTATCCTTCTCTTCATCATCTAGATTTTTTAAAAGTTCCTTGCTTTTAGCTTGAACAAATGACAACATCTCCTGTAGGGTAAGAATGAATTCCTTTGCAGAGTTAAATTCATCTTGCAACTTCAAGTTCTTCAATCTTTCAGCATCATAGTCCTGTAGTGCTACTTCAAGTTGTTTATGTAGACTCATCTCAATGGATTTCAGATTTAGGATCTTGCTCAAGTTGTTAGACTTACTCCAAGGCACAAGGCTCTGATACCGATTGGTGGAATCCAAGAAAATTGAGAGAAGGGGGTGAATCAATGTTCTGCCAATATAATCAATTTTAACCTTATTAATAATATAGTTCAGTAACCGGTAAATATGAAAGAGTATAACAATAAATAGAAATGAAGCAATTACATGAGCATACACCATAACACAGAGATTTATACGTGGAAAACCTCAAAGAGAGAAAAACACAGTGGGATTGGTGACCAACAATATCTATCCACTAGCTAAATGAATAAATATTACAGTAGGGGTCTACACATGTAGGAAGGACAACAACCTAGATCACACTGCTCATCACAAAAGGAGCCTCACTAACTACAAACACCAAATATGGAGTTACAAACTGAATTCTAAACTTTGAGAGTGCATATGCTATGCTGGATGAGTTCCGATTAAATCACACTTTGTACCAGTTTACAATGTGTCCTTCCTTACTGGTAGCTTGCTTCGCTTCCCAAACCTCTAAACTAATATCCAAGATCGACTACATAATATTACATTCGCATTATGTCAATCAAGATTTCTTGCATGACATCACATCACTATATTTCATTCCTTTCATTTTCATTACCAAAATAACCTAACTGAACTGACTTAAATACCCTTCTCAAATACAAACATAAATGCCTTATGTCAGCTTACAAATATATTATAATTTATTTACATGTCGGCCTAAGAAAAAATAAATTCACTAAACTTCAAGACCAATGCCTTTGATCATTTCCATGTAGACCTAATGGATCAATCTCTCATGTCAACCTCATATAACGGTTCCTAGTTTGTTGGTTTCCCTTATCTGTCAGTGTTGGTTCCTTATGTGTCAGATGACTTGAATGCCGATTTCCAAACAATGTATACTAGTGAGTATCGATTAAGTGACCAACCCAAAATGGTGTGTGTTTCCATCAATGACAACACAACTAAGCCAGGTGAGTGTCGATTGCCAACATTCCTTCCCTACTGGTTATACATTAATTGGTTAACCTTCATGCCAACTCTTCTTTGTTCTGTCAGTTGGAACATATCAGCCTTATCACCAACCTTGCCAATAATAGCATGTACCAAGAGTGAGTCATCATGCTTATCTCCTTTCGATAAGAGCTTTTCACTTTGCCTCTTTTTTCTCTTACCAATTGACCTACTTACTAGTTGATAGTACATTTGCCTACATTACAGTAACATCCTTAATGACTCCATGTCATCAATCTCAACTGTTATGCACCAATCTAAATTCGCATTCTGGTTGACATTAGCATCCTTGTTAATATCAACAATCTAAAGTAGGTCTATATCTACAGATGCAAAACCTTTCCTTCTCCTTCATTAGCCAGGTTCTCATCTCAACCGATTTGTCAAAGTGACAAACTTATCACAACTTACTCTTCCTCTTCTAGCCTGGTATCTCATCATGCCTTCTTTTGTTGATTCAGTGCATATCTTTTATTTCATATACAAGAGGCTTCATCATGTTCCGCTTGGGTCATCCAGTATAAGCCTTCAACCATTGGTAGGAGTAGATTATCTATTGCACTCAATCTACCAAACACCTGGTGGGAGTGGATCCTTGTCACTTGCTAGCCAATAACTGGTGGGAACCGGTTTTCATTACATTGTGCTCTCTACTTCTGGTATTTCCACAATATAACTTCCTTGTTTAAGAAGACACAAATTCAACCAGACATTTAACTTGGTTGAGCATAATCTTTGTCAGTCTTCTCTTCATCTTGTGACAACATCTTTATCTGATGGGAGTCCTGTTGTATGACATCAAACTACATACTGGTTGCATGCATATTCTTTATTAGATCAACCTTGTTGGCTTACCAGTTACATGCTTACTAATTCACAACAACACAATGCCAACACATTACTTACCGGTTGACATTCCATACCAGTCTCCAATACTTACTCACCATTTAACATTCCATACCAATCTCCAATTCTTACTCATCAATTAACCCCAACTTGTATACTGAGGAACATACTGGTTGACATCCCATACTAGTTGACATCAATGACAACACAATCCAATTGAAATCAATGACAACACAATGCCAACAATTCCTTCATCACTTCTAGGATCAAGCTTTCATAATGTATCATCTCTTCTAATGTAACACTTTCTTTCAAAAATTTTGAAATATCTGATAGTAGGAGTATGACCAAACCATAACTCATAAGGAGTCTTACCTGTATCACCTTTTATGTGTACTCTGTTGAAAGTGTATACTATTGTATTGATAACTTCCATCCAATAGATATCAGGTAATCTAACTTCTATCATCATTGTCCTTGCTACATCCAAAATTGTTTTGTTCTTTCTTTCCACTAATCCATTCTATTGTGGAGTCCTTGGGGCAGAAAGTTGTCTCCTAATACCATTCCTTTCATAAAAGTTGAACTCAATAGATTTAAGCTCACTGCCATGATTTGATCTTAAGCATTTTATCTTCAGTCTTTTCTTAGTCTCAATCACAGCCTTAAAGATTTTGAATTTCTCAAAAGCTTCAGATTTATCTTTCAAAAATGCTACCCACATCATTCTAGAATAGTCATCAATAACATAAAATATATATCACCTTTAAAGCTTTTAGTCCTTGTCGGTCCACACAAATCATTATGAATAAGATCAAGAAATTCACTTGATTTATCATGTATGCTTCTCAAAGAAGTTCTAACTTGCTTACCCATTTGACATTCTCTACATTTTGGATTATGGGGTTTAACAATCTTGAGCAAATCTTTGACAACCGGTATTGAACTGATCACTATGAAATAAAAATTTACATGACACATCCTCTTATGCCATAACCAACTTTCATCAATCTGAGAAATCAAACAAGCCTTCTCACCAGAGTTCAAATGAAAGATATTTCCATTGGTCTGAGTTTTGGAAGCAATCTCCAATCCAGATCTATTGACGATCTTACATTTTCCATCCTTGAATTGTAAATCAAATCCTCTATCCAACATCTTACCTAAACTTAAATGATTATGCTTTAAGCCTTCAACATAATAAACATTATCACTATTAGTCTTACCATCCAATGATATTGTTCATTTGCCTTTGATCTTACACACCTTGTTGTCTCCAAATCTGACCAATCCACCATCAAATTCTTGCAATGACAAAAACTTTCTCTTGTCACCAGTCATGTGATGTGAGCATCCATTGTCTATGACCCATTCATCCTTTTCCTCAACTTTTGCAGCTAAAGCCTTTTCTTCAATATGAGTTGTTTCAATGGCAAATTCCAGAGAATCATCCTTAATAGCAATAAAGACCCAATCTTTGTCGGATGAGGCACCATTACCAGATCCACTCACAGGTTCATCATGATCATCATCACCAGCATAATAACATGATTTATCCTTATTCCTTCTAAATCTAGGTCTTCTTTGATATTCAGGATTAGGATTGTAATTCCTCATAATTATTTTATGATTCCTAGCATCTCTTTTAGGGAATCTAGGAAAAAAATGACCAATCTTATTGCATGAAAAACATTTAAAAGGGAATTTTCCTTCATACTTACTTCCAACTAGTCCTTTAGGAATTCTTCTAGCAATCATGACTTCCAACTCTTCAAGTTCTCTTTCTTCTCTCTCAATTTCCTCCATATCCTTAGCATACATCTCCTTCCAATCTATCTTCTTCTTACCAGAGGAAAGTGCTTGAAATGCAGTCTTAGTTTTAGCAGCACTCTAATGTCCAAGTTCTTCAAGTTCAAAAGAAGTCCATTTCCCAAGTAATGTATCTCTGGTCACAGGGGTACTTGACATTGTTTGGAGTTTATTGATAGTAGTATCCTTCATCTAATAAACTGGAGGTAGAACTCTCATAAATTTTGACACTATCTCATCCTCATTAACTGATCTACCATAGAATTTGATACCCATGACAATCTCATTGACTCTATCCATGAAATAACTTATCTTCTTATCTTCTTCCATCTTCAAAGTTTCATATCTTACCCGAAAACCTTCAAGTTTTTCAATTTTCACAGCCTGGTCACCTTCATAAAGAGTTTCAAGCTTTGTCCAAATTAGCTTAGCATTCTCCAACTCTATGACATTCAATATCTTTTCATCAAATAGGGTGCTTAACAATGCTTCTTTTTCTCTCACATTATTTTCATCTCTCTTTTGTTCATCAACAAGTGTCGGTGTTCCAAAATTAGGATCATGAGGTATATACCCTTTCTCCACTTTCTCCCAAAATTCAGCTCCAAGACATCTGAGATGAATCTTCATTCGCTCTTTCCATATTTTGTAATTAGTACCATCAAATTTGGGACTCTCCTTCTGGTAAGGATTGAATGTGGAACTTGATGTAGTTGCCATCAGATCGCCTCAAGCGGTTAAGCTTTTGCAGAGAGGACCTCGCTCTGATACTAATTGTTGGAATGATCTGATACTGGCGATAAACTAAAAGGTGGGGGGGGGAATCAGTTACTCACAAGTACAACAATTAATTCAATTATAAACCTTGTACCAAAGAACAACACAATGAAAGATATATCATGAAAGAACAACACACATAATACCAATATTTTGACATGGAAAACCCGAAAAGGGAAAAACCACGGTGGGAAACCCTACCCACAATCAGATGAATACTCTATAGTAGTATTATGAATAATTACAATGGGTTCTACAATTGAAAATAGGCCAACATCCTAGAGTGCACTGCTCATCACAAACAGAAGTCTCACTGACTTACATAAATATCAGACTACAATCCGGAAAGAAATGAATTGTGAAAGTAGCATCTACTAATGCTTGATATAGTTTCAGTTAAGCACTGATGTCTGCTCTACAATACAAATACTTTCCAATATTCACTTGAATGTTATGACACTATTCACACATAATCCTTCCTCTAATAATGTAGACATAACCATCCATCCCATCGATATCCAAATTACATGAATAAGTCACCTAAAAATATAGATCATCAACCTTATTGACAAGGTTGTCTAAACCCTAAACCCATAAACCCATAATTACAAAAATTATATCACATGATACCACCAGAACAATATTTTGATTTACAATATAGAGCATGGACCTAAATCAAGTAACCAAACAATTCCATTTGCCAGAAATTCTGCTAAGACCAAAATCCAACATGCTTCACCAACTGGTAGAAACCCTCAGTGAAATAAGAGAAAGTTTAACCATATCCAAATAAGATCATCATAACAACACGCCATCCAATGTAAATTCACCAAATACTTAGAACATGATCAAGAAACATCTTCAGCATGATAGAAACCAATTCCATAAGCCGAACCCAAAAGCCACTGACCAAGTCACCAAATAATGCATACCGGTAAAGCTAACCAGGATAGCAGAGGCAAACCGATAAAGCCAGAAACTAGCCGGTACCAATAAATACAAAAAGCGATAACAACCAAAGCACCAAATCATGAATCAACAGAATATAGCAAGCATGTAACCAACCAGAATAAGCATCCAAAACTGAATCCAAAGACTTGAATACCGGATCAGAATCACAACCAAAACCAAGATGATCAGAAAGACTAATTGGGATAGATCCAACCAAGATGCAGTGTTGACATCAATGACAACACTTAACCAAATCTAGCATATTGCCAACACTATCAAGATCTTGGGAATGAATCTGCATATTTATATGGTTCAATAATTTCAGCTCCTTTAGTAAGCACTAGTTAATTTGATTAGGATTTAGAAATGGACTTCATTAATCACCACTTTTCATTAGGGATGAAGTGTAAAAATGATATCAATTATATAACATTGAAGAGTGTAGAGAAATGAAACACCTTATGCAAAAATTGCTCTATTTAGTCTACTACATTTGTATCCTAATTGGTATAGTAATATGAAAATGACTAAATATAGGGAGATCAGTTAGCTACATTAAACCTTATATTAAATTATCAGCTAAGCATGTACACTTGAGATGAGGCTTGTATTGTATGTACACTAAGAGGTTTCTGTGATCCATAAAGTGCTTTCATAGTTTAGACAAATCATTGAATCATAATTAAAATATTACTAATTTAGCAAATAACTAAAAATGCTTAATTAGCTAATACTGCTAGAATCCATAATGCAAATTATGGCTACAAATAAATTATAATTTCAAATGAAAGTTGTAAAATTAATGCAAATTAGCAATTTCTACATGAATGAATAATTATCTCTAATAAAAAATTGAATGCAAAAATATTAATAACTAAAACATAGAGTGATAAAGTACTTCCACTAGCCCCTTATTTTAGGGTATATGCACTTTTTATATAATATTACCAATCAATAGTCAATGTTTCCTATCAATAACTAAATAGAAATATATATGAAACTTTCTAAATTTGATTATTTTCTTTAAAAGAGAAAAATATAAAATAATTGGAAGCTTCCATAATTTATAATATAGATATAATGACTAATCCCAATTAATTTAAAATCATTTCTACACTATTCACTCATCCCTATTAAGAAGGGAGAGTGTTATTCTTTCAAAATAACACAACTCGGGTATTTAATAATAAAAAACCCAATGCAACTATTCTAGTATTAAATCGAAAACATAATCATAGAGGCATGTGTGGACAAGTAGTAAAATCATGTAATGAAAAAATGACATTAGTTTTTGTATAAGAGTCCTTGCTTCAGTAATAGTTTGTTGGCAACAAAGGTCTAATGTAGCTACCCAATCTCCCTTTGACACAACCACATCGAGTCTAGTTGCACATTGTTGTAAACCTACACTTCTGATAGTTCTGACACTAAATATAAGTATAGATCCAATAGCCAACAAGATGAGAGGTGGGGGGTGAATCATACAAACTTAATCTTCCATAAAAACATCAGATTCAACCTTGGTAACAGATATTTCAGTAATATAACCAAAACTGCTAAACATGCAAACTCAAAAGCATATAAACATCATAAACCTCATAACACCAGATTTAACGTGGAAACCCAAATAGGGAAAAACCACTATGGGATTTTGGACCCACTAAGAAATATACTCTTCTACAGTATGCTCGGTTAAAAGCAAATCCTGTTAAAGATTACAAACACATTGCTAGATGTGAACTAGTTAAGGGATTTCCCTTAGATCTGTTAGGATCTTCACATTGTTAGAAGTGACCTTGTTAAAGGATTTCAAACACTCAATCAGAATGTCACCTTGCTAGAGAGTTTTACAAATAAGATTGTTAAGTCCTCTCGGTTAAGAGATTTTTTGTCACTTTCACAAAATAACAGTAATAAAAATTGATCTGCAACTTCACATCTAAAATGCTAAAGAAGATTCTTATTTGTTCAATACAATCTAGACATAGAACCAATCTTGTCTATCTACTGGGCTTCTATACTCTATTATTCAAACAGGTCTTCAAGCTTCTGTGCTCGGTAATCACTATGTAACATCCCTATGCATACATTTGCCTACATGCATTGTTTATCAACAGTTTCCTATTTATAAACAATTAGGTAACCACTTAATCTCCTTGATCACATTTCCCATGATCAATCATAGCCATCAGATCTTCAATCTTGTCTAGGTTCAATGCATCTTTTTATCTAAAAATGTTTTACCCCACTTGGGAACTTGCACACATTTCTTTGGAACTTGTGCCAGGGTATTGCGGTTCAATCTGCACTGTAGATCTTCATGTCGACTTTCCATTGCCTTTGATTCTTAACAAACTTCATGCATGGCATACCAATCATTTAATCAGTTCCAGCTCATCAGCTTCCTTCATTAAATATTGCTTGTAATTATTTAATGTATTCTGTTATAGCTTGGTTACAACTCGATAAATACTAAACTTCACTTGGTAGACATTCTACCTTCATTAACCAATAGCAATAACCTTAGGGTTTACTAACTAGATTCCTTAGGGTTTACCGACTAGGTTCTTTGCTTGGTAACATAGTATAGTATTATCCTTACAATTTACAACATATGTATGATGTTAAAACAATCTAAACATCATGATCTCATCATTTTCTGACTCGGTAATAGTTGCCCATTGAATACCTTATTCATCCCCTTATTCATCATAACTTTATGTGTCTTTTACTGACATCTTTATATTCTTTAAATCATACTTCTTAATATATGGCAACATCATACTGAATTAGAAAATCAATTTCTTAACATCAATGACAAAATAATAATATCAAGATAGTAATCATCCTTAATCAGTTATATCCATAATCATCAACAACCTTCTCAATATCCTTATTGAAATGCCAACAATCTTTCATTGTCTGTTATAATGCAATATTGCCAACAATCTCCACCTTTGGCATTGATGGAAAAACCAATTAATTTGACCTTAAAAGATTCGGATTACTGTGATTCTGAAATGCTGAAATGCTCTCCCCCATACATTATAGTTCTCCTCTTTTCTTCAGTCTTCTTCCCAATCTATAGTCTTCTTAGTTTTCTTTTAGTCTTCACCCTCGATATTAGTCTTCTCCCGCTTTGACACTAATGCCAAAAAGTAAAGAACTGAAACATAATTTCTTTTTGTATGAAGTGATTTCCTGCTGTTGTGTATCAAGTCTGTCTCGGTCAAAGCATTTTGTCTTCAATTCTTGTTTCCTATATTGTTTCCTGTACACCTTTAGAAAACATCCTAAAGGGTGTAAATCAACATCAACTCCTAAAAGATATTCGATAGAGTCATCAGATTGATGCTTTCACCGAACTCGGTCAGTGAGTAGGAGATAGGAGTAAGACCCCTAACTGACTTCTGAGATATTCAAAAGTGTCCCTTGGTAGTGGCTTGGTGAAGATATCTGCTATTTGTTCCTTTGTGCTAACATACTCCAACACCACTTTCTTCTCTTGAGCTTCTTCTCTAAGATAATGATATTTGATAGAGATGTGCTTTGTCTCAGAGTGCGTAACAGGGTTTTTTGAAATGTTAATGGCACTAGTATTGTCACAGAATATAGTTATTGGCTCGGTAACTTTATCATTTATACCTTCCAACAGTTGTTTGATCCATGCAATGTTGGTACAATTCAATGCTACAGCAACGTATTCAGCTTCTGCTATTGACTGTGAAACACATCCTTGTTTCTTGCTAAGCCAACTCACTAGTCTTTCTCCTAAAAAGAAAGCTCCTCCACTTGTGCTTTTTCTGTCATCAATCTTGTATGCCCAATCAGCATCAGTATAAACTTTTAAATCAAAATCATTTCCTTTCTAATATACTAAGCCATAATCCTCAGTGCCTTTCAAGTATCTAAAAATTCTTTTGATTGTTGTCATGTGTGTTTCCTTGGGATTTGCAGAGAATCTTGCAACTATACCTACTACATGTGCTATGTCTAGTTTGTTGTGAACAAAATATTGTAGCTTTCCAATCATGGATCAGTAAAGTGTCTCATCAATAGATGTAGATTCGTCATTCTTTGATAATTTACAGTTGGTAGTCATAGGAGTACTTACTGGTTTTGAATCCTCCATTCCAAATTTCTTCAAGATTTCCTTTATGTACTTGGATTGAGTAATGAAAATCTCATTTTTCATTTGCAGTATCTGTAAACCTATAAAATACTTTATCTCACTGATTAATGACATCTCAAATTCTTTGCTCATTTCATTTCCAAAGTTCTTGCATAAAGAGTCATTTCCACAAAATATAATATCATCAACAAATATGGCTGAGATCAGTATTCCATTTCCATCATTCTTCATGTACATATTGTTGTTCTCACTTGTCCTTATAAAACCAATCTTAATCAAATAAGAGTGCAATCTTTCATACCATGCTCTAGGTGCTTGTTTCAAACCATATAAAGCTTTGTTCAATTTACATACCTAATCTTTATTATTGTCTTCAACAAATCCTTCAGGTTGTTCAATAAAAACTTCTTCTTCTAATATTCCATTCAGAAATGCAGATTTGACATCCATTTGATATACCTTGAAGTTTTTGAAAGCAGCATAGGCCAATAATGTTCTTACTCCTTCAAGTCTAGCAACAGGTGCAAAAGTTTCATCATAATCAATTCCTTCTTCTTGAGCATAACCTTCACAATCTAGTCTTGCTTTGTTTCGAATGACCTCTCCTTTTTCATTCAGCTTGTTTCTGAAAATGCACTTTGTACTGATTACATTTTTGTCCTTTGGTCTTGGGATTAGTGTCCATGTGTCATTCTTCTTGACTTGATCAATCTCTTCTGACATAGCATTTATCCAATCTTCACTGTTAAATGCCTCTTTTACTATTCTCAGGTCAAATTCAGATATTAGACATGTGTTCCATCGCAGTTTGTTCCTTGTCATCACTGGATCATCCTTATCTCCTATAATTTGACTTGGTGCATGATTTCTTTTGACATACTTGGCTAATACAGGTTCAGTAGGCTCTGTATGATCTTCTTCATCACTTGGTAACTGGATATTCTCTTCATTTTCTTCAACAGTCTTCTCGGTAAGACTTGTCGGTTGAACATAGACAAATTCATCATAGTCTTCTGGTTCCTTGGAATTTCCTTCATCATTTCTTTCTACAAATTCATCAATTTTCACATTTTCACTTTCTACTATTTTGTTAGATGATTTGATCAGACATTTAAATGCTTTGCTTCTAGAAGAATAACCTAGAAATGTTCCTTCTTCACTTTTCTGATCAAACTTGTCATGTCTATCATCTTTGTGAACATAGCTTCTACTTCCAAAGATTTTAAAATAACTTACATTAGGTTTCTTATCATACCAAATTTCATATGGTGTCTTCAAAGTACCTTTCTTCAATTGTACTCAGTTCAGGGTGTAAACTATTGTGCTTATTGCTTCTCTCCAAAATGTTTGTGGCACCTTCTTTTCAATCATCAGTGGTCTAGCACAATCCACAATAGATCTGTTTCTTCTCTCAGCTATTCCATTCTGCTATGGATTTCTCGGTGCAGAGACTTGTCTTTTAATACCATGATCATTGCAAAATAAGTTGAACTCATTAGATGTGAACTCTCCTCCTCTATCTAATCTAAGACATTTCAGTCATCTTCCTATTTCATTTTCAACTCTTGCCTTGTACCATTTAAACATTTGAAAAGATTTTGATTTTTCTTTTAAAAACATTACTGACATCATCCTTGAATAGTCATCCATAAAAAATATGAAATATTTATCACCATAATAACTTTGAACTTTCATAGGACCACAAAGGTCAGTGTGCACTAGATCTAAAATTCCCTTAGAAGTGTAAGACTTACTTGTAAAGCTTGATCTTGTCATCTTACCCATCTGGCATCCTCGGCACATAGCATTCTCAGGTTTTTCAAGACTTGGTAGACCTCTTACTTGGTGCTTCTTACTTATTTTGATCAGATTATCAAAATTTACATGACAAAACCTTTTATGCCATAACCAAGTATCATCTATCTTTGCATACAAACACTTGTTCTGAGTTGAGTCAAGGTGAAATGTGTTACCTTTTGTTTGCGTCCCAGTAGTAGCTAACTTCCCATGCTTGTCATGAACTTGGACAATTCCTTTCTGAAATTCTATTTGGTAACTTGTGTTGTTTAGCTGTGCTACACTCAACAAATTGTATTTCAAACCTTCAACCCAATAAACATCATTACATCTTGCATTGTCAAGAAGTGTTATAGATCCTTTACCTTTCACCGGACATGGTGCATCATTACCAAATCTTACATAGCCTCCATCATAATCTTCTAATATAACAAACTTGTGTTTATCACCTTTCATATGATGTGAGCATCCACTATCTATGATCCAAGAATCATTTTTACTTATATGAGATAGTAGGGATTTTTCTTCATACCTTTCTTCATCTGATCCATCTTTGATAGCCACATAAACTACTTCCTCTATATCAGTTTCATCTGATTCATCATTAGATTCCTCATCAGCTATTAAGCATGTCTTTCTATCTCTTCTTTTGAAGTCTCGGTGTCCTCTGTAATGATTGTCTTTCTGTCTGTCATCTCGGTAATCTCTTTTCAGTAAAGTCTTTGTCAAGATAGTTACAAACCATATGTCCTATTTTATCACAATTGAAACATTTCAAAGGCAGTTTTCCTTTATGCTTACCTTTTCCTCTCGGTAACCTTCTAGCTAATAGTGCTTCAAACTCTTCCTACTTTCTGATTTCCTCATACAGTTTGTGTACTTCTTCCATGTTCTTACAAAATCTTTCACTTGCTCCACTATGATCTCCTTCAGAATACTTATACTTTCTTTCATTGTAATCATTAGATTCATCAAGATGAAAAGAACTAAATGCAGATTCAACTTTATTTACTGAAGATCCACTATTATCAAAGTAACTTAACTCAAATGCATGTAGCTTACCAATAGTAGCATCTAAAGAAACTGGCATATTAGGTACAGACCTCAATTCATTGATTGTAGAGACTCGGATTGCATAAGCCAGTAGAAGGGTTCTCAACAACTTACTTGTTGTATCCTTTTCTTCAATAGTTCCACCTGCTCCTTTGATTTGATTGACAATCTCCTTTAGTCTTGTATTGTACTGAGTTATGTTCTCACCTTCATTCATCCTCATAGATTCAAGTTGTCCTCTTAGACTATTTACTATTGCTCTTTGAACATGTTCATCTCCTCCATATATTGATATGAGCTTATCCCACATTGCCTTTGCATCATTGCAGCCTTCTAGATCATTAAACTCTGAATCGGTCAATGCAGATGTTATTTCAATCATTGCTTGAATATGTTCTTGCTTTTCCTTTATCTCTTCCATAGTCAATGGATAGGTGCTCAGTGTAACAAAATCATTCTCCAGATAGTATATAGCATATTCTCCAACTCTTGATAGATGCAACTTCATCCTTTTCTGCCATGTAGAGAAACTTGACTTGTTCAACTTTGGTGCATCCCTCTTGTACATCTTTGGATCTTTAACTCAAGTGCCTTTAAACTTTTCTTCTAGAGTCCAAATCTCTAATACCAATTGATAGTTCTGATACTTAATATAAGTACAGATCCAATAGCCAACAAGATGAGAGGGGGGGTGAATCATACAAACTTAATCTTCCATAAAAACATCAGATTCAACCTCAGTAACATATATTTCAGTAATATAACCAAAACTGCTAAACATGCAAACTCAAAAGCATATAAACATCATAGACCTCATAACACCAAATTTAACGTGGAAACCCAAATAGGGAAAAACCACTATGGGATTTTGGACCCACTAAGAAATATACTCTTCTAGAGTATGATTGGTTAAAAGCAAATCCTGTTAAAGATTACAAACACATTGCTAGATGTGACCCAGTTAAGGGATTTCCCTTAGATCTGTTAGGATCTTCACCTTGTTAGAAGTGACCTTGTTAAAGGATTTCAAACACTCAATCAGAATGTCACCTTGCTAGAGGGTTTTACAAATAAGACTGTTAAGTCCACTTAGTTAAGAGATTTTCTATCACTTTCACAAAATAACAGTAATAAAAATCTATCTACAACTTCACATCTAAAATGCTAAAGAAGATTCTTATTTGTTCAATACAATCTAGACATAGAACCAATCTTGTCTATCTGCTGGGCTTCTATACTCTGTTATTCAAATAGGTCTTCAAGCTTCTATGCTTGGTAATCACTATGTAGCATCCCTGTGCATACATTTTCTCGCATGCATTGTTTATAAACGGTTTCCTATTTATAAACAATTAGGTAACTGCTTAATCTCCTTGATCACATTTCCCATGATCAATCATAGCCATCAGATCTTCAATCTTGTCCAAGTTCAATGCATCTTTTGATCTAAAAATGTTTTACCCCACCTAGGAACTTGCACACATTTCTTTGGAACTTGTGCCAGGGTATTGTGGTTCAATCTGCGTTGTAGATCTTCATGCCGACTTTCCATTGCCTTTGATTCTTAACAAACTTCATGCATGGCATACCAATCATTTAATCAGTTCCATCTCATTAGCTTCCTTCATTAAATATCACTTGTAATCATTTAATGTATTCTGTTATAGCTCGGTTACAACTCGGTTACAACTCGGTAAATACTAAACTTCACTCGGTAGACATTCTGCCTTCATTAACTGATAGTGATAACCTTAGGGTTTACCGACTAGATTCCTTAGGGTTTACCAACTAGGTTCTTTGCTTGGTAACATAGTATAGTATTATCCTTACAATTTACAACATATGTATGATGTTAAAACAATCTAAACATCATGATCTCATCATTTTCTGACTTGGTAATAGTTGCCCATTGAATACCTTATTCATCCCCTTATTCATCATAACATTCTGTGTCTTTTACCGACATCTTTATATTCTTCAAATCATCCTTCTCAAGATATGGCCACATCATACTAAATTAGAAAATCAATTTCTTGACATCAATGACAAAATAATAATATCAAGATAGTAAACATCCTTAATCAATTATATCCATAATCATCAACAACCTTCTCAATATCCTTATTGAAATGCCAACAATCTTTCATTGTCTATTATAATGCAATATTGCCAACAACTTCTCTTGACTACATGTACTTATTCCCATTATTTTTTGTATATGCTTCAATTGAAAGGATTCACGTAATACTCATGGAAATCTCATCTTCTCTCCCTTCTTGTATAGAGTCAGTATTATCACAAAACACCTATTTGTCACAATTTATCATACCATTCCATCACAATTTAGTTAATAACCATGTACACATGTAAGAATTTATCAAAGCATGACTAATTACATTTAGAGGTTCACATTTTAACATAATTTTTAGAAATTATTATAGAAATGTCTAAAAAAAATGGTAAATATTAAAAAATAATAGAACAAGAAGTAATAACTAAAGGACAATTTGAGATCCCATCAGTCTCCTAGCTCAATTTCATGTTTTCCCTCAAGAAGGAGGTAGCATATGATTTTGCATAGAAGCTAGCTCCCTAAAGTCCCCTAGAGTTGTTATACCAATATGTTGATTTTGTTGATTCAAATGGTTTCCCTTAATCCTTTCCAATCTATTCTATTTGGCATATTATGATCTCTCATTATAAGGTATCGTTCCTTGCCAATGTGGAATTGACTATCACAACAATGATGGTTGGAACATTAAATGTATTCAAAGTGCTTCATATGCTACTTCTATCTAAATGTATTTATGTGTTTATTGAATTTCTACATGATAGTTATATAAGGAGTGTGGTGCTCTTTGTTTTGATTCATTTGATAAGTCATGCCACCTACCTCCAATGAACCTTGGAGCATCCTTCCCTACAATTCTTGTCATTTGTGAAAAACATGATAAAATTTTAGACTAGGTAGTTGCCAAGATTTTTCATTAAATTTATATCCTATCAACAATCAAGCAAACCAATTATCCAATATCTTGTCTAGGTTATCTAACTCTTCCTTAAGGCTTAATGAAACTAATTTTTCCATTTCCCTATACTAGTATATATTTTGTCCTCTATTATTTTGATTTGTAATGAGGGATGATGATGCTCATATTTATAAATCCCCCACATGTAGAAAAGTCAATTCCATGTCATATGGTTGAACATAATTATGAAAATAAAATTCTTAGAGGGTTTTTTTTTATTGTGTTGTATTTTCTCTTTCTTTTTTCTCCACTTCTTTTCTTGCAATTTAAATAGTTGCTCATGCTTCCATAGTCATAAGTAATGACTAGCCAAAAGGACTAGGAAGAGTCATTTGTATGATTGTTGATTAATCTATTCCAATATCCTCCCCTATTGTGATGTCATCCATTTGAGCCAATTGCTCGAAATTGAATAGGACTGTTTTGATTAACCATTTAAATAAAACACCCCATGCACACCAACAATTTTCATTGTTATGTGTTACATGTTATAGACTCATGCAACAATATCATAATTAAATAAATAGTTCTATGAATCTCTATGACTATTTGAACATATAAATAAAACAAAATGTCATTTGAAATTAAAAGACAACTAAAGAAAAAAATCAACTTTTTAAAGTTTTAAATGCTACTATACAATATTGTTTAAGGGATATTAGTATAGATTTGATAGCATCTAAGATAATCAATTGATAGGAACTAAATTAAAGTTGAGATATTTGACTTATTTTTTTGTATTAAATATAGTGTAAATGTGTGTTACATACAAAAACACAACTTTAGTTCAAGAGGTCATCAACCTCCAATATTCATCACAAATACTTAGAATCTATAATATCTCTAATACAAGCCGCTATATATAAATAAAAGGTAGCAAATACAATGCTACAAACTTTAACATCAGACTCAACTATCTATATATCCTCATAATGTCATAACCAAACGTGTCACATGAAATACAATACAGTTAAAACTAGTTGGTAACTCAAGAATTCTTTCTCTCATTGAAGGTATCACAATCCCTCCACCCAAATTGAGGTGATACAGTTGAAATATCTTCATTGTATTTGCCTTCAATGATAAATTCATCACCAAGATTGATGTATAACCTTGAATCTTGAATTAGGATTGGTATTTTTTTTTTTAAACTCCATCAACCCTTTGTAAAATGATGTGTTCTTAATTTCATTGTAGGGAAGAGTGTGTCCATACCTCACCTCCTATATATTGACTGTTACTATTCTATTTGCTAATAGCTTCATAAACTTATCTTGTGATATCTCCATTATCAATATAACCTACATGGTGGCACTAAAAAAATTTGACTTTTTTGGATGACAAAGTAAGTGTCCTTTTACCCCATTAGAAGGGGATAATGCATACTTGTAGATTAATAATAGGCAAGTGAATTCCCTTACAATCTTCCCTTAATATGGAGTAAATTTTCTAGTTATAAGGGGATAATGCATACTTGTAGCTTAACGAGACCTAGTCCTTAAGCTGCCCATTATAAAAAATACTTTCAAAACACTTAATGTCTTTTTGACACCACTTCTACTTTAAGCATCCCTACAAAACTGCATTGGCCTACCCCTATGTTCTAGATTCCACCAAATAGATCTATGAGCTAGGATATGGCTATTGTTACTATTGATATCTTGATAATCCTTCACTTTTTCTTTGACCATTTCCCAAGATTTCCATAAGCTTCTAAACAATATAGACCCCACAGGAGTTACTAGATACTTACTAGTGAGAAGATCATAAAAGGCCAGATATTTCAATGTTTTTTCTTTCTTGGGTATAGTAAGATGAATATTGTTTCTCACTAACACTATTCATGGCTCATCATCATCTAGTTCTCTAATAAACCATTTAACTACTAAAGTAATATCATGCATTTTTAGGCCTTTTAGACCCAAATCCGCTTGATTTTTATCCATACAACACCAATCCCATTTGAATGGGTGTTTTTTTTCTTTCGTCTTTCCCCATTTGACCATAGGAAATACTTATTTTTTGTGGTTTTAATTAACTTGGTAGTTGTTGAAAAGACAAATAGATGCATAATATAGGCTATATGAAGATAATATTTTTTGACAAACTTATATTACACCACCTAGGGATAGGAATTTCTTATTCCACCCATCTAGTTTCTTGTCAATCTATGTTTAAATCCACATGTCTTTTAGATTGGGGCTGATTGCAAAGGGGATCCCTAACTACCTAAACTGCTTTTGGAACCACTCAGGGAGCTTATCAGTAAACCCAAGCATAATGGCTTTAACATTTAAGACCCTAACACTTGAGGCTTCACAAAAATAATCAATTTTATAGATCGATTTATCAGACATTTCTCATCGAGATCAACAAAGATTGTCACGCCATCAAAAAATTGAATATTTAGCAATTTTTTATTGTCAATAATTAATACACCCCTAATCTCGGGGTTAGTATGAGAATTCCTCAATACATAATGCATGGCATCTAAGGCAGTTATAAAGAGATTTAGGGCTAAGGGAAACATTGCCTGATTTATCTCTCCAAAGTAAGTACCTCAAATGGAGCACCATTCATATCTACTTGGGAAACAAAATTACATAGAAGAGTGCTAATTGTGTCACAAAAGGATTCAAGAAAATCAAAACCTTTTAGGGTCATTCTCTAGAATACCCATTGAAGACTATCATAGGCCTTTTCAAAATCCAATAAAAACATTGTTGGGTTTTATTTAGAGTATATGGCCCATTCCATAGCCTCCCAACTAGTAATCAAGTTTTCTAGGATATACCTTCCCTTTATAGAACCATTCTGAGTGTTGTTAATGATCTTGGGGAGGATACTAATCGGTCTTGTAGCTATAATCTTAGGTAAGATATTGTATGATACATTAAATAGGGTAATTGTGTAGACACCTAAAATTAATTAAATTAATATTTAATTAATTTAAATTTTTTCGCATAATTAATTATATTAATTATGTTAGTCCTCCTTCTTCTTTAAATTAATTAAATTATATTTTAATTAGTTTTATAACTTTAACCTTATAATTAATTATATCCAATTCGTCTAAAACTATTTCAATTTCTAACCTTAGTCAATATTTCTTCTAAATCCTAATTAGATAATTAATTGCACTTAATTAACTAATCCCCTGATTCCTACAAATCGCCCTTCTAATCCCCATCATCTGGCCTAATTAATTGTAGCTTAATCATGATTATCATTTCCTCTAATTTAATTGTAGCTTGCCCACTTGGACTCTAATCCTTCATGAACCCACCTAATCACTCATCTTAATCATTTGCACATCCCTAATCACCTTGATGAGGGATGGGTCAACTCTTTGCCATAAATGTCTTTCAAATATCATCCTCCAACCTTAAATGCCACCCACTTTTGGTCCATTCAAGGAATGTCAAATCCCTTGCATCTTCCCATGCCCCCTCTTCCCAAGGAATTTTTAATTCATTTTATCCTTTATCCTCCCCATGCTCCTTCTTTATTGGGAATTTTTAATTCCCCTTTTCCTCTCCCAAAGAATTTTAAATTTCTTTCCTCCCTTCCCAAGGTATTTGGGGAACTCTTCCCCATATACTTGAGAAATGTGGAGACAAGAAATTCCTTTATGGAAAATCTCTTGGATCTCCCACTTGTCCTCTCAAATCCTCTCCTAGTAACTTTCAATCCTAGCCCTCCATTCATCTTTTATCTTGGCCATCCATTTTGGGCCCCTCTGATCTATAAACTGGGGTCTCCACCCATCACAATCATATTCATCTTTTGCACATTGTTATGATATCCCTTTGAGCAACAAAATCGTCCATTTCACCTACATCATGCCCAAACATTGCTTCATATAAGATAATCCATCACTCACACTATCCAAATCCTCTCATTTGTTGTGTAGTGGAGAGAAATCCACATCCCTCATCCAAATGAGCAAATCGAGTCGACAATAAGGGTGCATTCCACTTCCTGCTTAATTAGAGGAGGTGAAGAACAAAGTTGAAAAAAAATTACTTTGTATAATTTTATGCTTTTGTTTTCTTATTTAACATTGCATTCATGTGGTTTTGATCACCCAGATTTCCTCATCCTTCATTTTGGCATGTTCGGTGGGAGTCCCTTAAATTGAATATTTTTGTGAGTTTCTTGTGGAAGTTCATACAAGTCTAGGATCGATATCTTTGCCTCCCATTGACATCTGCAACTTCTCTTCGACATTTGCGCTATAGAATTGACATCTCTACCCTATTGTTTTTTAATTTAACAATTGTTTTTGCAATTTCTTAGTTTTGTCATCTACACTTATAAAATGACGTCTTCATCATTGTTTCGCCATCTATGCACAAACGAATTGACGTCTCCACTCAACCATTTTTTCTATGCAAGTTTCTAGTTTTTTAGCAAAATACAATAAAAAAATCACAAAACATTATTAAAAATCACAAAAATATTTGAAATCTTTAGCTTTTGGTTTGTGTTAACTTGTAGGTCTTTGTTTTTTCCTAAAAATTGTAGTAAGATTTTATTTTGAGAACTAACTATTTTTTCTCTATAGCCAAATCAACATCTATGCATTTGCACTAACATCTATGTTTTGTCGTATGCACAAACATTTTGATGTCTGCGCCTGCCCTTTGTAGTTTGCACATTGGTTATTTTTTATATAAGGTTTTGCTAATCATTTTATGGTTTTTTATCCCTTTCTCATTTGGCAAAGATTAAAAATCCACATACTAATTTTGCTACAAGTTCGAATGTCAAAGATCTATTTTCATTACTAAGTGTATGTTAGGATTTCCTTTACGCATTTAGTAATTAGAAAATAATTTGTTTGTTGTGTTTGAGTAGGATGGTAGGTATATGCTCTCCCCTTGCGAAATCTTGGGTGACTAAAAAACCAGACCTGTCCCCTTTGTTTTCATAGTTTAGAACCCTTAGAGGGCCTACCTCCTGAGAAGCTTTAAGTCGGGTGAGAGGGAATGACCCAAGTGGTACTCTTTTGGTCTACTATATAAATATATTTTTGAGAGTGACAAAATTCATTCTCACCTAGTGTCAATGTGTTATACCAACGAATGTCTCCTCTAGTATCCTTCTAATGCGATAAACCCTCATTCTGAGGGTTGCGAGGCCTCTTAATTAAGAAAACCGCCACGTGTATAGCCACCAGTATTTCCTTGAAAGTTGGCTAACACCTATTGCTATAGTAGCCAAAATCCCATTTGCTTGTTGGTGTAGGAGGTCATACCTCTAAAGTCGCCCCACATCATACTATTCAAAGTAGAGATAGATGTCCCTCAGTTCACAAGACATCTGGATCTTTGAGGTATGAGATTTTGGTATGCCCAAGATATGTGTGTCGTGCAAGGGGGATCCAATGCTACCGAACCTCTATCTATCTACTTTTTTTTTGTATATGAAGAAATCCAAGTGGGGACTAAACAATTAAAGTCCCCTTTCCAACCTAGGTAGTGCATGCTTTCATGTGTTTTCAATTGTTCATACCAGTGAATTTTGTAAAATCGGGCTAATCTAGGCCCTCCATATCATGCTTGTTTCAAGTGTTACCTTGGCCAATGTGTATTCATGTTTGACATCTCTTTCCAAGACAAATAAGTCTAGCATTTCCAAATTTGACCAAATTAATCAAAATTTTCTTTGCCACTATCAGATTGCATATCACCATCTTTGCCTAATTTTTTCCATCTCCACCTCTATTTCACCATCTACACTTTCCTTAGAATCACTATCTATGCCTGAGAACTATCATCTACACCTTTGTTTCACCATCTCCACTTGAACTAAGTTTCCAATCACTTTTCATCAATGTACCATAACCAAAAGTCTTTCAAGCATCCTAAAAAGTCAGTATATCACCAAGTGAAGAAAAAGAAACCTAGTCTCAAGAAAACCTAAAGCGTCAGATCTTCTTATACAAAAAGTGAAAACTATTGTTGAAACACTGAACCTTCTTGAATCATTTCCATTATTATCTTCGTAGTTTCAACAATGAATTTTACCAAGAACCATTGAGAACCTGCACTTTTAATCAGAAGTTAGGATTATCCCAATCAATCAATAGGAGTGGCTGCATTTTATTGTCTCTCCTTCCTCAACCAAAGATCACATACTAAGTCTCACATCCATTTCAAGTAACCTCCACCTTTCTCTTTCTCTCATCATCTATCAATTCTTCTACAATCATTTTTCTCCTATCCTTAAGGACTTAGCACACCAAATCAAACCAATCTTTTAATCCAAAATTTAATAATTAATCCTTAATCTCAAACCATGATCAACAATTTTCAAAGTCTAATTTAGATCTTTATCATTTGATTTCTCCCTAATTAGTGTGGCCCTTGAGAAAGTACCTATCTCAAGTACCTTACTTAATTAGTCCTAATCATTTGGGTTAACCAAAACCCTAATCCTTTTGTATAATTTTATTTGGGAACTTAGCCTATCCCAAGTAGGAGAAGACTAAATCAAATCAAATCTTAATCCAAAGATCTTAATTTATCTTAGCTTGGTTGCTACTTCTCTTTGTGGCCTGTATCATCAATCCCTACACCCCACCTAATCCTAATCCAAAGACCAAGGGGCCATCTTGATCTAACCCAATATTGTCCTAATCCAAGGACCATCAAATCCAATCATTCTATATCAATCCCCAATCCAATCTCGCTAAGTCCTTGTCCTCACTTTCATCTTGCATCATTTCATCACTTTCTTGCTCAAGTCTATCCAACCAATTTCAAATCGTTATTATGTTCTCATCATCTTAAGGTTACCCATGTGTGGTCTTGACTCACTCTTAAAAAGCAAAGATGGCTACTGAAAGTAGTGAGTTACCCAATCCCAACCTCTATGTTGATCATTATGCTCAACTAGAGGAAGATCATGTTGACCAACCTGAACATTCTCCATGCTTGAAGACCTTTCTGGTGACCCATACAACTAGGAAATGATCGACAAACTCATCAAAATAGCTCCTATCTCTTTCTCAACTGAGCTTATCAAACAAGAAGCTTGATTACCTTCTGATTTTGATAGGTCCATCATTAAAACTCCTATAGAAAGTGACTTTTCTAATCAACCTCTTCTCAACACCATCATTAATCCACAAGCTACTACTTCTGCACCTTCTAGCACTTCCAATCTACCCATCTCTTGATCACCTAGATCATCTACACCTCTCCACAATTCCACCAATCACATCAATGCTAGCCTTCCCCCATTAGTGCCATTGCCTCTTTGCACCCTCCAATCACTTCTCAAGTTCCCATTTTCTCTTATCAATATATCAGTGCTGGTATACCAGATATGTTTGCACATATCCCAGGATCTAACTTAGGTCAATATATCCCTAATGATCAAAATCAAGAACTTGACCTTATGAGGGAAATCTAGGACATGAAGGATCTTATTAAAAACCTCAAGCATGGGACTCATAAGAAGTCATACACCTTTGAGGAAATATTTGCATGTCTTTATGACCTCTCCATCTTGATGGCTCCATACCCTCTAGATTTTGAAATGCCTAAATTTGACAAGTACAAAGGCAAAGGTGACCCTAGGGGACATGTGCAAAAATTTTACATAGCATGTCAAGAGGTCTCCTACAATGATGTCTACCTATGATGACTTTTCTATAAGAGTCTTAGTGGACCTTCCCTTGCTTGTTTATTAGCCTTTCCACATGGTTAAATTAATTCATTCCTTGACTTGGTTAAGAAATTTGTGTCACACTATAAATACAACATTGAGAATGACACATCCATGATAGACCTGTGTAACACAAAGTAGAGGATTGGAGCTCAACCTTTGCCAACTTTTTGCAAAGATGGTGACATCTTATTAGGAAGTTGTCATGGGACATGCCTAAATCCTATCAAATTGAGTTGTTTCAATGCAATCTTGTCCCCAAAATGCCTTGTCCTTTGAGTTATCAATGTCTTGAGACCTTTGAGCCTTAGAGTGAGTCCTCCTAAAGTAGGGTGTCCTAAATCCTTATCAAAAAGATTCCCAAAGGTCTTCCTCATCCAAAAATAAGTCTATTTTTTGGTCCAAGAACAAGAATGTTATCAATAATGGAGCCACTAATGCCAAATGTGTCCAAACAATGACTATCCTGACCAAGCCTACCACCATAGATAACCAATCCAACAACCAATCTGATTCACAGAACCAATCCAATCCCCGTAACAAAATTTGTATTCCAGATAGATCATCTTGTCCCAACAATCAACCTAAATATGAATACACTCCACTCGCTGAACCTATTGAGGTTGTCTTCTAGAAGCTTGTCAAGGATAGCATCATCATCTCTCCCATGACTCGGCCATATGAAGCTACTCAACTAAAACCTTGGTGGTATAATGAGAATTAATATTGTTAATACCATCACATCCAAGGCCATGATACACGAAAGTGTATGAAACTCAAGAACTGCATGCATGACCTTATTGATAAAGGTGATGTTGAAGTGGTAGTTGCTAAGACCAATAATTCCAATGATAAGCTTAATATTTATTAGATGTTGGATATTGTTGCTAGTAGGATATGTTGTTGTCATTGATATCAACATATTCCTATGTTTTGGTGATCTAGTGATTGCAATGAGCTAATCTGGTTGGTTTATTTGTTTATGTTGAATCAACTAGAGATACTTATTCTCTATTTATTTCATGATGCTATGTGATGATTTGATCAAGTTTAGAATTCTGGTATGGAGACTTGTTTTCAGTGTTGAGTATTATTGTGTTCTGATGTTTGATCCATTGTGCTCCGGTATGATCATATCTTGTGTTGCATATTTGGGAGAGTGTTTGGGATGTTCATGTGTATCTTCATTTCAGATGGTTCATGATTTGATGCTCTGCAAGCTATCTTTCTTGTCTGGGTTGCTATTGATAAGTGTTCTTGAGTGTTAATGTGTTGATCAATGAAGATTTTATTAAGTGGTGTTGGTGCAACTATTGTGGATGGTTCTAACATTCTTGTTGGTGTTTCCTAATCTTGTCCTATTTGTTGTGGTGCTCTACATTGATCATGGTGAGCATTCTTGAATATCTTATGGGTTTGGTGATATTCTTCGTGTTATGCAATATTTTTACGGTGTAATATGTTGCGGTTGATCTTGGCAAGATTTTCAGTGATGGTGCACATTTGAGAAGTTGATTTTGGTCCACGCTATGTTGTCTATGAAATTGTATTAGTCCAGTGGTATATTTATGTAACGTATGATGTAATTTTGTATTTATGTCTTGAGGGTTTGGCCAACCTTGAATTCAAAGTTAATGATTTGTATAAACAGGTGGTATATTTGTGGATCAAGATGTATGAGAATTGTGCCTACATTGTGAGAGAGTGTTTTATGTGCAAACAAGTAAATTTATCTTTTGGTGTAGTGTATTGAGTAGAGAGTTTTGTAAGGCAAACATATGAGCTTAACTAGAACTATCATCAAGCATTAACATATGTTATCTTTGTAGTTCATCTTTGTCAAACTATAGTCCCAATATCTTTGTAAGGTAGTAAACTTCCCTGAGGGTTGTAGCCTTTTGGGTCATTATATTTTGAGCAGTGAGCTTTAGGAAGTGTTCCTGATTGCATGTGCATTCCCCATTATAATATTTACACATACTACTGCAGAGTATCATCTCATTGTTGGTAGGTTCCCACCATGGTTTTTCCCTTGACCAAGTTTTCCATGTGGTGTTATGTGTGTTGTTGTTATTGATTTCATATTTCTGCTTGTTGCAGTTGTTCAGATCTGAGATTGTGCTTAAATTGTCAAATCCGGTGAAAATTGATTCACCCACCCCCCACCCTCTCAGTTTTCCTTCTTTCTTGTTTCCAACATTAGGACCCCTTCCTATTGGGAAAATGGTGTCTCAACCTTTCATTTACATGAGGTTACTATTTATAGTAAGTTTTCATTTTTGAAAAAAATGGTGCCAAATTATCTCTGACACTTTTGGCTGGCTAGATAAGCATTGTTGTAAAGTTACATCACAAGTTCACAACTAGTTTTGAAGATATTAAATTTTTCCATTTTGGTGGGATCCAATGAAAGGTTTCAATTTGATTTTGAGGACTTTAGAGGCCCTAAAATGCCCTAAAAAGGGCATAAATGGCATAGTGGTTTACAAGGAAATAGAGCACTTCGCGATCTTTCCGGTGCTTCAAACAATTTGTCAATCAGACACATGGTTCACAAGTTATGGCCTCCAGAAGTTTGTACTCTTGAAATAGGAAATATAAAATACATCGAACACACAAATGAACTATAAAAGGGAGGGACACGTGTTGATGTGTTTTAAAACACATCATATGGCATCTAGAAGGGAGATAACGTCGGCTATACCTTATTGGGTGCTTTTAGCCCATGGTTTTGTAATACTGTTTGACGGTTTTTTGTGTAAGAGTATTATGGCTATTCAATTACCTCTCAATCTTTGATTAGTGGTACTCTTGTGAAGAGCTTTCTCTGCAAGTATATTGTAATCTATTTTTTATTACTGAATAATATATTGGGCAGCTTTTGAAATGTGTGGTTTTTCTCCCGAAAAGGTTTTACCCGCGTAAATCACTATGTTATGGTTTGAATATTATTATATCTATTTTTATTTTATGTAACTACTATGATGATGTGTAAAAGTTTTTTCGTTACCCTCCTCTAAAGGTTAGTAAAAGAAGTTGTTTCGCTATTTAACTTTCTTACAAGTGGTACCAGAGCTTGATGACCTTTGGTTTAATTTGTGGGTTGTTGGGTTTTTATGAACTAATTCAGATTTGAGTGGGAGCTTGTGCAGAAAACACTTTTTGATCTTGTTGTGGGAATTTTTAGATGGCAAATTTGTCAAGGAAAATAGATGTGGAAAAATTCAATTGAATGAATTTGTAGATGTGGAAGCTGAAGATGGAAGATCTGCTAATAGATCAAGATCTATCAAATGTTGTTGATGTGAATGTCCAAAGGCCCTCAAATCCTATGGCGGTGGCTTAGTATGATGTTATGGACCGAAAAGCCAAGGGTCTAATCAAACTGTGCCTGGTAGACTCTATTTTCATCAATGTACACAAAGAAAATGCTGCAAAGAAGCTATGGACTAAGCTTGGTGAAATGTATCAAGCAAAATCTTTATTAAATCAGATTTTCTTGAGGAAGAAATTGTATTCCTTGAAGATGGAAGAGGGTGGGCAAATTGTAGACCACCTAGAAGAATTCAATATGTTGGTGACTCAATTAGTATATGTCGGTGTTAATATGAATGAAGAGAAATATCAGATCTTGCTTTGTTCTTTGCTAAATTTGTGGGATTCTCTTGTTATGGCTATGATAGTACTTCTATTATTTTGAAGTCTGAAGATGTGGTGGGTGCCATACTTGAAGAAAAAGAGATGCGGAGGAAGGTATCCCTCAGTTCAAAGGAAGCCCTAACTATTCGTGGAAGACCTAAGGAGAAAGGAAAGAAGAATGAGAACCGTGATAAGTCTAAATCGAGGAGGAGATCAAAATGTCCTGGAAAGTCCAAAGTCATTTGTTAGAATAATGGTAAACTAGGTCACATCCATAAGGACTGCAAAGAAGAGAAGAAGAAGAAAAAGAAGAAGATTGATTCTGATTTTGAGTCCAAAAAGGAAGATGGTGATGCATCTATTGCATCTTTAGTGACTCATGTAGGTAATGATGTCTAGTTAATTTACTGTTAGGATTCCCACAGATATTGAGAGGGGGGGGGGTGAATCTGTATCTAACCGGTGAATTGAATTTCTTAACTTAAAACATGTAGAACATATTATAACAGTGTACTGGTATGTAAGAAATAATGCAATAAATAGAATTAAAAGCATCCACATGAAAAGCACACCATGACATAAGGATTTAACAAGGAAACCCGGTGTGGGCAAAACCTCAGTGGGATTTGTGACCCACAATATTCACTTACTAGCCAATAAGAGAATATTAATTACAAGAGGGGCCTGCACATGCAGGAAGGCCAACTTCCTAGAGCTCACTGCTCAATGGGAAGTCTCATTGACTTACAATGTGGATTATACAAATCCAATATCTTGTACTACTTTACAATAGCATCTATAATGCCAGATCCGGTACTGGTTTCTGCCTTGTTCTTTACATAAAACCTTTAACCTATATTTCGCATATTTGGTCTGCCTAATATCTTTTTCTCTTTCCTTACTTACAAAATGTCTACAATGATCTCTCTTATATATAAGAGTCATTTTACAACTTGCCAAGTTGGCTTACAAAGTTTTTACAATAACAAACAAAATATAATATACCAAAAATCATGTCGGCCTCTGTGCCGATATGCTTCCTTTCTCTGTGCCGACGTCGGTGTAGAGTGTGATCTGTTGATGCCGGTGAACTATCTTGCTGGTGCCATAGGATTGTAAGGTTGCCATCAATGAAAAAACCTTCAATCACCTACAATGTCTCATTGGAGTGTGCATATGCCAACATTGACTCAGGTGCATCTTTTCATATGACTGCCAATAGAGATTGGTTTTTTGAATATGAAGAATTTAATGGAGGTAAGGTGTACTTGGGTGATGAATCTCATTTAGACATTGTTGGTCAAGGTAAACTTATAATTAGGTTTTTCCAGATGGTAGAATAAAAAGGATTAATGGTGTGTTGCATATCGCTGGTTTAAAATGAAATATGTTATTTGTGAGCAAATTGATAGATGCGGGTGTGTAAGTAGTCTTTTTTGAAGAGGGATGTAAGATGATTAAGTTTGCTATGGTAATTGCTAGAGGTTTCAAGTTTGGCACTTTGTATAAGCTAGACTCATATATTGTTGAGTGTAATAGCACTTCTATAAAAATTAAATCTATGGAAGATCTAAGGGTTTCACCTTCAGTAGATGGAAATGACTTTTGGGTACCTAAGGGTGCTTTTTTTTCTGAAGAAAAGTTATTTGCAAAGTTATTTGCAAAGAAGACTATGTTATGGCACCAGAGGCTTGGCCGCATTGAAGAAAAGTGTCTAAGGACCTTGAAAAAAAAAAACCTTGTTGAAGATTTGAATGATTGTAATCTTGACTTTGACTTTTGTGAGCATTACATTTATGGAAAACAAAACCATGTTTAGTTTTACGTGAGTTCTCATAAAACTTATAGTGTTTTGGATCTTATTCATTCTGATGTGTTTGGTCATGTACATGTTCCTTCGATTGGAAAATCCCCATATTATGTTTCATTTATTGATGATTTTAGTAGAAGGATATGGGTATATTTTCTAAATAGTAAATCTAAAGTTTTCAATCGATTTAAAAAATGTAAAGCAATGGTTGAGTTGCAGACTGGAAAGAAAATTAAATGTTTGAGGACTGATAATGGTGGTGAATTTTGTTCTAATGATTTTCATAGATTCTATAAATACTTTGGCATTAATAGATAGAAGACAACTCTATATTCTCCACAACAAAATGGAGTTGTAGAAAGAATGAATAGGACACTGATAGAGAAGTCTAGGAGTATGTTGAGTGGTGCTAGGCTAGGAGTATGTTGAGTTGTGCTAGTCCAGAATAGACTAAAAATGAAGATGTGATTCAATTTCCTTCTACACCTGAAAGAGTTGAATCAAGACCCCTAGATAGTCAAGAAGTTGAGGAGAGCTTGTCTAGCTCTGAATCTTCATAAGAGGAGGAAGAACCTCCAACTCAACTTGTTCAAAGGTATACAAGAAATAGACAACCACCTAAAAGGTATTCACCTGATAATTCAAGATGTATTTTTGCTTTGAATACTAATGTGGATGAATCAAAATCACGCATTAGGTATGAATGATGCAGAATCCTGGAAGATTGGTGTGGATGAAGAAATGATAGCTTTAAAAAACAATGGCACATGGGATTTAGTACCATTGCTTGAAGGATGCAAACCTATTAGTTGTAAATGGGTGTCCAAGAAAAATATTGGTCTAGATGGGAGCATTGAGAAGTATAAAGCGAGGTTGGTTGCAAAAGGCTACTCTTAGATTGAGGGGGTTGATTATGGTGAGATATTTTCTCCTGTTGCAAAAATGGCATCCATTAGATTTTTTCTTTATATTGTTGCTACTTATGATTTAGAGGTTCACCAAATGGATGTCAAAACTGCTTTCCTTCATGGTTATTTGTAGGAGGATATTTATATGACACAGTCGAAGCACTATGTGGTGAAAGGTAAAAGTAATTTGGTCTATAAATTAAAGAAATATTTGTATGGCCTCAAAAAGAGTCCTAGGAGGTGGTACTGAAAATTTGATACATATGTGTTGATTTTGGGATTTGAGCATTCTAAATTAGATTACTCTATTTATCATAAATCTGATGGTGATATTTTCCTTTACATTGCATTATATGTTGATGATATGTTATTCATTGGTAAAGGGAAAGGTATGATTTCAGAACTTAAGTCTCAACTCACTGCTAAATTTGAAATGAAAGATCTTGGTGCAATGAAACATAGTCTTGGGATGGATATTAAAAGAGATAGAGTGAACATAAAGCTATGGCTAGGCTAGAGTAAGTATGTGAATTCAGTGTTACATAGGTTCAACATGCAAGATTGTAGACCATTATGTGTTCCTTTTATACTCGGAACAGAATTATTTGCTACAAATTGACCTACATCCCCATCGGAGATGGAAGACATGAGAAGAGTGTCTTACCAAAGTGTAGTTGGAAGTTTGATGTATGCTATGGTCTGTACTAGACTAGACATTGCCCAAGCAGTGGGAGTTTTGTCCAGATATATGTCTAATCCTAGTAGAGTTCATTGGGATGCATTCAAAAGGGTCTTCAGATATTTGAAGGGTACCTCAAAGTATTCTTTGTGTTATCATGGTAATTCAGTTGGAGATGTGATTTCCCTTGATATTCATGGTTATGTGGAATCAGACTGGGCAGGTGATATTGATAGCAGAAGGTTCACCAGTGCTTATGTGTTTACTTTATTTGGTGGTGCAATTAGTTGGATGAGTAAGTGACAAGCTGTGGTTTCTTTGTCCACTACTGGAGCAGAGTATATGGCAGCTACTCATGCTTGTAAAGAGGCCATTTGGCTTAAGAGACTGTTCAGACATTGGAAGAAAATAAGGAGCCATGACCGTTAATTGTGACAATCAGAGTGTGATATTCCTAGCTAAGAACCCACCATTTCATGCCCAAACCAATCACATTGATGTTCGGTTTTGTCAGAGATATGGTCGAAGATAGTAGGGTGAAGCGAGTTAAGGTAGAAATTTTGATGAATGTTGCAGATTCTTTAACTAAGGTTGTGAGCACAAAGAAGTTTGGTGCTCAGATTATATAGGGCTTATGGCCCCTACAAATTGATTCATTGTGTCAATACTCCCTTTTCTCTTGCAAAATGTTCGACAAGTGGGAGATTTTTTGGGAAAATGGTGTCTCAACCATGCATTTACCTGAGGTTACTATTTATAGTAAGTTTTCATTTAAGCAACAAATGGTGTGAAACTCTCTCTGAAGCTTCTAGTTGGCTAGATAATCATTTTGGTAAAGATACATCACAAGATCACAACTAATTTTGAAGATATTAAATTTTTTGTTTTTGAGGGGTCCAATGGAAGGTTTAAATTTAATTTTGAGGAATTTAGATTCCCTGAAATGCCTTGAAAATTTGGTGTAAATGGCATAGAATTTTATGAGTCAATGAATCACTTTGTGAGCTTTCTGATGCTTCAAACGGTTCGGCAATCGGACACACGGTTCACAAGTTATGGCCTTTGGAAGTTTGGACTCCTGGAATAGGAAATATAAAATACATCGAACACATAATTGAGCTTTAAAAGGGAGGGACATGTGTTGATGTGTGTTTTAACACATCATAGGGCATCTAGAAGGTAGATAAGGTCGGCTACACCTTATTGGGTGGTTTTAGCCCATGGTTTTGTAATACCATTTAATGGTTTCTTGTATTGTATCTCCAATATATGAGGTGTGTGAGATAGAGGTTGTGTATAAGAGCCTTATGGCTATTGAGATACCTTTGAATCTTTGATTAGTGGTACTCCTGTAAAGAGATTTCTCTGCAAGTATATTATAATCTATTTTTTATTGTTGAATAATATATTGGGTGGATTTTGGAGTGTGGGATTTTTTTCCCAAAAAGGTTTTCCCCATGTAAATCACTGTGTTATGATTTCAATGTTTTTATATCTATTTCTATTTTTTGTTACTATTGTGATAATGTGTAAATTTTTTTGCATTACCCTCCTCTCAAGGTTAGTGAAGGAAGTTGTTCCACTACTTAACTTCCTTACAAGTGGTATCAGAGCTTGATCACCTTTGGTTTTAGTTGTGGATTGTTGGGTTTTTTTGACCTAATTCAGATTTGAGTGGGACCTTGTGCAGAAGACACTTTTTGATCTTGTTGGATGAATTTAAAAATGGCAAGTGTTTCATGGTTAAAAATCATTAATGCAAAAATAAGAAATAATGATGAATCACCAAATCCTTAACTATTAAAGCAATTTCAAACATAAACCAATAGAAATTAACACAAGATAAGAATAAATTCAAATAAATGAAACTCCCTCATCCTGCATTGTGGCTTCAATTGTGCTTCTCCGAATTGTGCTTGTATAGATTAGACAATTGTTTGAAGATTGTGATTCTAGATTGAATTGAGAAAAGAGGTTGAATTTATAAATTTTCAACACAAAGGAGGTCAGAATTTGAACTCAAGTGTTGATTGACAGATAATTGATTTAGATTGATCAGTTAACTCATTAGATTGATCTATTAACATAATTGATTGGAGAGTGAACTCAATTGATTGACTAGTAGACTGAATAGACTAGCTAGTTGATTGAATTGATTGATTAGAAGATTGAATTGATTGGAGAGATAAGTGGATTGATTGATTAGTAGATTGAATAGATGGATTAGTCAAAAAAAAGGTGATTGAGAGTTAAAAATGATGATTGATGAGTTAACTAAGTTAACTGATTAGACAACTGATTGATCAATCAATTCTGATTTAGCATGTGTTATAGGAATTTGAAATTGAATTTGATTTTTCATTTTAAATTTGGATTTGAATTTGGTCATTCGAATGTTGCAATGCACATGAAATTAATTGAAATTCAGATATGAGGAAATGTGAATTTGGAAAAAATGAAATTAGATGAAATGATATGAAATTCAACTTTGGAGAAATGAGAAAAATTAAATGGAATTAATTTGAATTATAATTTGGGGATTTGGAGGAATTTAATTAATTAATTTAAATGAAATTATTTAAACTTAGGAGATAGAATTAATTAAACAATAAAGATTATTTAACTAAGGAAAAGGTCATAATTAATTAATTATTGAGATATGGTTAACTAATTGAAATGATTTGAGAATAGAAATAGAATAATGAGAAGTGTTGAAGGGTGATGATTAGAAAAAATAGTTAGTTTAATCAAATAATTGAAGAAATCCTTAATTAAATAGAGGAATAATTAGTGTAGAATTAATGAGACATTTTTAGGTGTCTACATTTGCCCCTCTTTGACACAATATTAGAACAACATTGTTTCAAAGAAAACAAAAACAAAATTGCCTGAGTATGCCTCAGTGACACTAGGGTATAATGCCCCCTCGAGAGATTGTTTATGCATTGACGACATGAATGATCCCTCTAAAGAAGAAGAATGTTATATGATAGTTGGAAGAATGGTTAGTTGATTACATGAATGAGTTTCGTCATAGAAAAGAAATGGTTAGAATGTTTTGTAGACTTATTGAATGATAAGATTGATGGGATTGATAAGATAAAGATAAAGTCTGGTTTCAGGAAGGACACATCCTGTATAAGACAAAAAAATGATCAAACTATCTTCTTTTAGGAAGGATACATCATGTATAAGACTGATCTGTGTGGTTTCAGGAATGTCTTATCCTGTATAAGACAAAGATAGATAATGAAATGTCTAGTTTCAGGAAGGATACATCATATATAAGATGAAGATAGATAAAAATTGGAGGAATGATAAAATATGATGAAGGTGAGGAATAATTGATTGATAGATAGAATAGTTGATATGAGAAAATGATAGAATCATAGATGAAAATATTGAAATTAAGTGATGAGAGAGATCATGTTAGATGAAAGAATGATAGAAAGAATCATCAAGTTGATCGAAGAAAAGATGCTTGATGAGAGAATGATCTAAAGAGACAATCAACATGGTGAGATTAGAAAAATGAAATGATATGATTAATGATGAATAGTCTTCTTGTCCTTATTCATAGTGCAATACACTTTCATCAATGAGACTTATTATGTAACAATGAAGCTTATTACATCAGGGTATAAGGAACCAAGATGCATAGATATCTCATTGCAAAGAAACAAACACATAGTAGACAATGAATGAACCGTCCATTCTAGGAATAACAACAAGGTTCGAGGTATGTGCGGTAGTCACAAACATAGTTATCCTTCATGGGATACTTGTCGAATGAATGTACCAATCATAGACACCCACTCGAACTATTTCCCCATAACTTCATTGGTTCAAACCACAAATATCAAACAAAGAAAAAGGATCATGCCCATCACGGCTCCTCTAGTCACTTTTGGACATCCTTGAGTAGCTAGAAACATGATCTTTGCCAATTGATAAAAGATAAAACCAACTAGAACAAAATGCAACAACCATACTGATTTCTATCTTCGTGTGATTGCTTGATGTGATTTTGATAATTTCTGACTTCAAAAGTTTTTGACTCCATTTAAGACTGGCCTATCTAGTTTCGAGTGTACCGATTCTGTTTAAGACAAGATGTTGATAACATTGATAGTTTGATAGTGATTCGATAGATTAGATAGTTGATCAGCTTGATTGCAGGTGTTTTGACAAGATAGTTGTATCCTTTGTTTAACTTCATGTGAAGTGTTTGCTGGATAGCTGCTAGGATGTTGGATTCTTGCGAGACAATTTATTACAATTTTTTTAATTGATATTTGAATGTTTTTGGGATTTGTGGATCGATATTGATTGGTTTTGGACTTTTTCTGAATGTTTTTGGTATTTTTATGGTTTTAAATGTTTTTGTTATTGATAAAACATGACCTTCCAGTAACTGATAAAGATAAGACTAACTTGGACAAAATCCAGTAGTCATACTAATCTATGTCATTGTTTTGATTTGTGTGATCATTGATAGGAATGTCTGGTTTCAAAGAGTGAGGACCCCATATAAGACCAATTTGTTTGGTTTCGAGTGTACCCTTCCTTGTATAAGACATGTTGATGTTTGATAGAGTTTGATTGATTAATAAGACATGTGATCAGTTTGATTGTAGACTTTGAGAGTTTGTCTATTGTTGGTTTGATTTGATGGATGGCCCATGCTTTCTTGCTTTGATTTTTTTCATGACATTTTTGTGATTTTTTGATTGATTTTTTCAGGACTTTTTATGATTTTTAGATTTTTTTCAATTATGCCCCCAAGTATGCAGACCTATGATGATAACATGATGATGCATAATGTGGTGGAGAGAATGAATTTTTTATATGAGTTATGCTAATACAAGATGTATGACAAAAATGTAGTTCCTATTCGAACAAGGATGAGTGTGTGTGTCTTTCATTCTAAAATGCACTAATTGGATTAAAGGTGTGCAACGTTTCAGAGATAGGAGTTCAATCCATTCTCAAAAGACTTATACCATCAAACCTAACACACTATGTAACCAATATTTATGAATGGAGGCATGGAAAACTTCTCCATGAAACTTTGATCTTATTTTGCCCATGTGTGTGCAATTGAGTTTATTCTGACTCTTATAACCATCAAAGACCCTAGGAATTCTATGTGGCTAGCTACGTAGGTTATTTTGACTTCAAAAGCAACCTGGATAGAGCCTCACTACCAGCAAGCTTTTAGGGCTTCAGTGAGGTTATTCATTGTAATCTCTCAAATATTGCTCCATTGCCAACAAGTGTCCATAGCCTTGATAGAGTTACTTACATGTTCTCATAGTCAAGCTTTTTTTTTTCGCACTTGTATGCATGATATTTTAGTAATATATCATTTTTTTTTATTTTGCCTTGACACTAACACATTTAGCCTAAAATTTCGACAGAGGTTTCCGATGGAGAAGGTATATAGTGATCAAACTTGATTTTTTTTGAAAAAATGCCCAATTTCGTCGGAATTCTGACGATAATTCAACATTTGGTTTTGACGTAGAAGAAATTGGCAATGACATTAGGGTTTTTTAGGAAAAGTGCCCACGTTCATCAAAATTTCGACGACCGTGTGCATTACTTAAAAAAGAAAAGAAAAGACCAAGTCATTTCATAAATCTGCCTCTCATTCGTCCTACCTCTGTAGCGAACCTGTGGGTTTAATCATTGGGGGAAGATCATTGGTCACTTCCCAAGGAACTTCCCCAAGTAGAGCTGGAACTAAGATTGTTGGAAGCTCTAGAGATTTACCACCTTGTCAAATTACAAGGTTGTCCTCATTTCAATCCCTTCCATTATTTTATTCACGTGAATCATATTGTTCCCTTTTTTTGAGTTTTGTATGAAAATAGTGATCATAAACTAAAAAATATTGGCATGGCATGGATGGTGTGTCATTGTGATGCACAGTTTATCTAATAATTTTGTATGCACTTATTTGGTTTTGCTTGGTGAGGCCAACTTTAATGCAGTAAAAACAATGCTTTGATCACATTCTTGAATATTTATAAATCGAGTCACACTTGAATGTCGCCTATAAGTGTTATGCTACAACTTAATCACATGTCTAGTGGAGTAATAGACAACCTTATTTTGCTGGACGGATTTGGCAATTGGGTCATACTGTCGTGAGTGTCTCCCATTACCATTCCACTGTAACCTTTTAGACCACAACTATGGGATGCATATATTACAAAAAACTACTTAAACTTTAAATCAGAATACTTCCACGGCCAAGGGTTTAAACTTTAAACCTGTACATATACTATTGCTGTCCATAACAGAGAAATAACTATGAAAACCTAGATGAGTTGTTGTTTCTCAATTTATATGGATATATATGTGTTGGTGTTTCCTAATGGTTCTTAGATGTTCTCTAAAGAATAGTCATATCTTCATTGGTTTACTAATTTGAAAGAAATTAGGAAAGGTCTAGTACCAACTTGTAGAGTCACTATAAAAGTTTTAAAAGAAGATTGTCATTTACCTTCCTCTAAATGTGTTACTAGTATAGGGAGATCCTTTGTCCTCTACTTCCTTGATCTTCTTGAGACCTATTCATTCTTATAGTATGTAGTTTAGTTAATTCATATATCATACTAAAAACCCCATCTTCATTATTTTCATCATTGATCTTTGAGAACAGATTAAAAAAAGTCATATTGTTTATAGAGATATATGTCTTCTTCTACTACACCCCTCCATGATATTGCATTAGTCATGTAGACTAATTTAACAATTGTGTTCTTACAAGAGCAATTTGAAGTGATGTGGCAAAGCTTGTTGCAAATATAGTAGATTAGAGTTTTGGATCGAGGCTTGGGATACTTGCACTTGCAAAGGTAAGTGTGTTCGGAGCATGAAAATGATGATGATTAAAGGATCACTTACAAAAAAATGAGTTTGTATTTTTTGTGAGAGTAATGCTTGTGAATAAAGGGCTAGCAACCAAAGGGGCCAGTTTAAGGAAAGTAAGGATCATGAGACTTGTTTTATTGCTTAGTAAAATTTTGAATATATTTGTTCTGATTGATGAAATGAATTATTTCAATTTGAGCCATATCAATGAGATGAATCAAAGAACAAGTAGCAATAATTGTTGGTGTAATAGAGATATTACCTAGATACTTCCACTATTAGGTCATTTTTATGCCTTATCATTTAAGTTTACTTAAGGTATACATAGGATACTTATCACTTTATGTCTCATATCATAAGATTAAGATACTTTCATAATCTTATGATATCCTACATGTCTCATCTTGACCTATATAATCAAGGGGTTCTATTTATAATCTCATTCATTCATATTGTAAACTTGCATTCATTGATAGGAATATAGTTTATTCGTGTCATATTGATCTTCTCATTTTGTTGTGCTTTCCACTAGACCTCTAGATCTTGGGTGGCTATCTCCATAGTCAAATCTTAAAATATTTACCTTTCTAGATTCTATAAAAGAAATGGTTTTATCAAGAATATCATGTGGAATAGCTTCTAAATATTTGCATTTGATAACAATAGTGTTAGAGCATTTTGCTTTATAGGAAAGTAATCTAAACTAGACTTTTTTTTTCAAGCTAAGACAAAACAAAGTAAGGTAGTACAATAATCACTTTCTCTAAATTGAGATGTTTTGGCAAAATTTTCCAAAAAAATCTCTAAATTAGTCACATAAACATACTTTCTCACTATCTTCCCCTCCATATAACCCCTTGGATCAAATAAGGGTATAATTCTGAATGCTCTCAAGTTATACATAGTAATATCTTTGTCACATTGTTTTAAGTTTCATATCTCATGGCAGTGGTTACTCTTGTCATATGATTGCTATTGTGTAGATGGGTCCTTGAGCCCTGGTTCAATCCCATTTTTTTTTATCTATATCAAAGATATTCTTGGCATCCTCACTCAATGGTGATCAAGCTCTCCCTACCCAGATTAACCTATCTCTAAATTTGGAAAATGGGTGCAGAAGTTTGAGTATGAGTACTCTTTGGTTATTTGTCATGCTTGTTAAGGATTGAATGGAACAAACTCTTGTTCATGGATCACCTTCTTACCCTCCTATGGAAGTCATTCTTTGTGTGGTCTACCATGATGATAATCATGGTCTTAATAAATGTATTAGATACTCTCTATTATCAATAAGAGAGTTATCATAATATAGTCGTGGCGAGTGGTTACAAATAAGATTAGTGGGTTCATAATTCCCACTTGGTTTGTACTTAGTAACATTATCATTTCTTAGTTGTATGGAAACTACAAATTCATGCATCTAGCCAACAATACACACTAGCTATTATATGATTCCACTAATTAGAAAAGCCTAGTCAATCTTATAGTTTGTGGAATTAGTCATGTCCCTCATATAGAATATCTATATATGGAGTATTCTTGCCTATAGATTACCTATTATTTTGCTTAATAATATGATTATTTCACATACATCATAAAAGTGCCCTTCTAATATGTTTGTGCATCAATCTTGAAAACATATTTTTATCAACCAACCAATGATAAGAATTATCTTAAACATGCCTCTATATTTGAATCCCACTAGCTTTGATAATCAACCATAATAACCTTAACAATGCATCGACGACAACTAAGAAATAACTATGAAAACCTAGATGAGTTGTTGTTTCTCAATTTATATGGATATATATGTGTTGGTGTTTCCTACTAGTTCTTAGATGTTCTCTAAAGAATAGTCATATCTTCATTACTTTACTAATTTGAAAGAAATTAGGAAAGGTCTAGTACCAGTTTGTAGAGTCACTATAAAAGTTTTAAAAGAAGATTGTCATTTACCTTCCTCTAAATGTGTTACTAGTATAGGGAGATCCTCTATCCTCTACTTCCTTGATCTTCTTGAGACCTATTCATTCTTATAGTATGTAGTTCAGTTAATTCATATATCATACTAAAAACCCCATCTTCATTATTTTCATCATTGATCTTTGAGAACAGATTAAAAAAAGTCATATTGTTTAGAGAGATATATGTCTTCTTCTACTACACCCCTCCATGATATTGCATTAGTCAGGTAGACTAATTTAACAATTGTGTTCTTACAAGAGCAATTTGAAGTGATGTGGCAAAGCTTGTTGCAAATATAGTAGATTAGAGTTTTGGATCGAGGCTTGGGATACTTGCACTTGCAAAGGTAAGTGTGTTCGGAGCATGAAAATGATGATGATTAAAGGATTACTTACAAAAAAATGAGTTTGTATTTTTTGTGAGAGCAATGCTTGTGAATAAAGGGCTAGCAACCAAAGGGGACAGTTTAAGGAAAGTAAGGATCATGAGACTTGTTTTATTGCTTAGTAAAATTTTGAATATATTTGTTCTGATTGATGAAATGAATTATTTCAATTTGAGCCATATCAATGAGATGAATCAAAGAACAAGTAGCAATAATTGTTGGTGTAATAGGGATATTACCTAGCTACTTCCACCATTAGGTCATTTTTATGCCTTATCATTTAAGTTTACTTAAGGTATACATAGGATACTTATCACTTTATGTCTCATATCATAAGATTAAGATACTTTCATAATCTTATGATATCCTACATGTCTCATCTTGACCTATATAATCAAGGGGTTCTATTTATAATCTCATTCATTCATATTGTAAACTTGCATTCATTGATAGGAATATAGTTTATTCATGTATTGATCTTCTCATTTTGTTGTGCTTTCCATTAGACCTCTAGATCTTGGGTGGCTATCTCCATAGTCAAATCTTAAAATATTTACCTTTCTAGATTCTATAAAAGAAATGGTTTTATCAAGAATATCATATGGAATAGCTTCTAAATATTTGCATTTGATAACAATATTGTTAGAGCATTTTGCTTTATAGGAAAATAATCTAAACTAGACTTTTGTTTTCAAGCTAAGACAAAACAAAGTAAGGTAGTACAATAATCACTTTCTCTAAATTGAGATGTTTTGGCAAAATTTTCCAAAAAAATCTCTAAATTAGTCACATAAACATACTTTCTCACTCTTCCCCTCCATATAACCCCTTGGATCAAATAAGGGTATAATTCTGAATGCTCTCAAGTTATACATAGTAATATATTTGTCACATTGTTTTAAGTTTCATATCTCATGGCAGTGGTTACTCTTGTCATATGATTGCTATTGTGTAGATGGGTCCTTGAGCCCTGGTTTAATCCCATTTTTTTTATCTATATCAAAGATATTCTTGGCATCCTCACTCAATGGTGATCAAGCTCTCCCTACCTAGATTAACCTATCTCTAAATTTGGAAAATGGGTGCAGAAGTTTGAGTATGAGTACTCTTTGGTTATTTGTCATGCTTGTTAAGGATTGAATGAAACAAACTCTTGTTCATGGATCACCTTCTTACCCTCCTATGGAATTCATTCTTTGTGTGGTCTACCATGACCATAACCAGGGTCTTAATAAATGTATTAGATACTCTCTATTATCAATAAGAGAGTTATCATAATATAGTCGTGGCGAGTGGTTACAAATAAGATTAGTGGGTTCATAGTTCCCACTTGGTTTGTACTTAGAAACATTATCATTTCTTAGTTGTATGGAAACTACAAATTCATGCATCTAGCCAATAATACACACTAGCTATTATATGATTCCACTAATGAGAAAAGCCTCATCAATCTTATAGTTTGTGGAATTAGTCATGTCCCTCATATAGAATATCTATATATGGAGTATTCTTGCCTATAGATTACCTATTATTTTGCTTAATAATGTGATTATTCCACATACATCATAAAAGTGCCCTTCTAATATGTTTGTGCATCAATCTTGAAAACATATTTTTATTAACCAACCAATGATAAGAATTATCTTAAACATGCCTCTATATTTGAATCCCACTAGCTTTGATAATCAACCATAATAACCTTAACAATGCATCGACGGCAATAATGCCTAATAAATCATCAATTGTCTTAGGTGAATCTAGCCAAAGCCAACCCATCAAATCCACTAATCTCCCTTGCATCCCAATCACAAATTTTTATGGTTGTTGGAACAAGCTTGGAGATTTAGTTCTTCCTTTGCAAATCAACATACCCTATTTTGGTTTCCCAAATATTTACTAAATAACTTTGAAGATAAATTGGGAAGAGAATCCATCATATAGATATTTCTTTTCAATAGCCTTAGAGGACATTGTTTTGTCTATCATTTATTATAATAGCTAATACCCAATTTTTTTATAAGATAACAAGCAAAACCTCCTCTTCACAAACTATGTTTTCCTTAATAATCCAAGAATGAAAAAAGGAACCCACATAAAAATTACTTACTCCCTACCATGAAGGAAAAAGAACATCCAATTTAAAGATAGATGTACCAAAAGGAAAGAAATATCACCTCAAAATCTGTCTTGAACTTATACATTGAATCTATACACACGAGAATCCCCTTAATAACTCTCTCACAACTTTCAATGCTAGAAGAATGAGTGTTTTCACAAGAATTTCATACTATGATATTTATATCAAGATTCACTTGCATAGTTTTAGAGTCAAGCTGACCTGTTCTCATGAGTAGTTTACATGAACCCCTCATAAGAATGGATCACTTAGTACTCATTTCATCAAAGTGATGCTCATGGTGGGGAAGCATTAGGGATTCCTAGGAGGTCACCCATACTAATACTACTCTAAATCATGCATGTCTAACCATGTAGATTGTCCCAAGATCAAACCCATTCAACTTGCCACCCCATTTGCAAAACCCTCATCAAGTGGTGTGCCTTATAAATCATTCATTATAGAGCAACTTTAGCTTATCCATTGACAAGTGGGAGGTGTTGATGTGTTTTTTATGCACATGTGAATGTAGAATAAAATAACCAAAAGTATCTTATCCTCTCTTGAACAAATTAAGTTACTCAAATGCTGGAGATTTGCTTAAGGATCACTTGAGACAACTCCAAGGTTCTGGTATGTTAGGTCACGACGTGTGGATAAACATAGTTGGTTGATGTGATTGCTATTATCACAAGGGGACTTACATTGAATTGTCGAATGCTTGAATAGTTGGATCTTGATCATCTGATATTTCAATCTCGCGATGCTTTTTGTCCTAAACTAACTTGAATTGAAAAAAGGGCAAAAGGTGAGTGTTAATAAAATCTATTCTAAGAACTAGACTGTAAGAAGATGGATGAATGATTAGATGGAATCCTACTAAGAGAGGTCTCAGCATAGGGTTATATGAGACAGGGGTAAGTTCAATAGTGATTTCTCCTCTACAACCTTTGCCAGTCTATGCGAAAATGAGAGCTTGACAGCATTCTTTCGCTTTTATCTAGCTAAATTTTTCAAGAATTTTATCTCTAGATTTAATATTTCTTTTCTTGCATGAATCTATTAATTTTGAGATAACAGATCTTGCCTTCATGAATTGATCCTAGTTTATCCCTTTAACCTTGATTAATTTATTTAGAGTGTTTACTTCCATTTTAATCCTTTCTTTTACAATTAAATATTATTAAAAAGTTGTATTATTGTTCCAAATTTTGTGGATATTTAGGAGACACAAATAAAATATAAATGTAATCATTCCATATTTTTGTAGGAGATATTGGAATGAGACTAATAGGAAGAGTAGTAAACATGAGTCACAATGAGCACTTTAGAATAAATCTAAACATTATAAGGAAGAGTAGCTTGGAAAAATAGAAGTGTAATTTATTTTCCAATATGCAAGATTATTACTTGGGAAAGAATCTTTAAAGAGGATTGAAAAGATTCCTTGAGCTAACATTGTCTCACTTATCCAAAATTATGAGGAAGGATTCATTAATGAAATGGTCATTAACAAGATAGAGAGAATAATAATTAGGAAGAGATAGATTTCACATGCTACTTGGTGACTAGATTGGAGAGAAACTAGAGGCAAATCATTTAGCTTGGCCATGACACAAAGTCTTAGAATAGATGCCAACCTTGGTGAATGGAATGAAAATCCCAAACAATTAATGAGTGGTGAGACAAGTAGAGGCATCTATAAATTTTGTTTTGAATAAAATAAAGAAAAAATGGGACTAAAACCAAGGTAAATGCACATGGGAAGGATATGATGAAAATCAAAATAAATAGTTTGAAGATAATATTAGTTACCTAAAGGATATTCCACTTGATTATTTGGTATATCATAACTATTTTGACAAATTTTGAAACCATTAGAGGTACCTTTTACTTCTGTAGATAAGGCATTCATTCATGTTGAAGTTGTGATAGCTTATTTGCCTCTTTATAGACAACAAATTATCCATACGAATTATCATATATACTTGTAACCTCCATCCCGAACCACCTATTTCACTCTTCTTCCTTTGTGTACCTCTTTTATTCTTCCATTACCTCTTCGCTTACCTAAATTCAATCCAAAACATAGTGTATATACCATTAAAAAAATTCCATATTTGATTAGTATTATCCACAACATATCGAAAAGACAAATACCACACTGACTGTGTCATCAACCAAAAATAATTTACTTACATATTCAAAGAGTTCAATAATGGAGAAACATCCATGCGGTGCTCTACACATGTCCTTGAAGGTTCAAGAAATACTTATCCTCTATTGGTCCAAACTTTAAATCACTTTCCATGCATGAAAATAATTGCAACCATACACAATTTCCCACCCAATAGATTCTCTCAAACTAGTTTACTATCTTAACATAGGGTCAAGGAGAAGCAGGCCAAAATAGGAATTCAAGTGTCTTAAAAGCCTTCAAGACCATAGCAGTGAGAATTGAATTTCTTTCTTTAGTGGTATCTTTCTGTAGATTAATTAGTTGGGGATTCTATTAGGACCTTTTCCTAATTAAAAAAAAAATATAAAGATTACATCCCTAAATATTGCATTCATAATAGAATAAATTTCTGCAATATTGAGACTATATTCATAATAGATTTTTAGTGATGAATAAAGAAATATTTAAGATTATCAAAAAATTGATGTTTTCTTTTTCCCAACCATCATTGGATATTGGGTGATCTTTGAGGCATCATGTCAAATAGTTCATGTGCCTTATCTAAGCTTACATATTTTGCATGCATGTGTACCTGGGCAGTTGCACTACAACATCTATACTCACTAATCACATTTGGTTGGAAGTTTCTAAATCCATTTCAAACACATCTTGTGCATATTCTGCAATCATAGCATTCCATTAGATCATGTTTCTTTGATGCATCTCACTAAACAGTTCATGTGCTTTCATGTCTATACTTCCACATTTTCCAAACATGTCAAACAGAGCATTTCCAACCGTAAGCATCTGATATTAATTGCCCTTACCTTCTGCTTTGATGGAAGCCCATACTCTATTCCAAAGCTCCCATTTTGGCATAGGTAGAGAGTACGTTGGCAAATAAAACTAATTGAAATGGAAATCTATTTGTTGCATTGACTGCATTGTGAGGACACTTATGTATTTCATCGACAACATAAAGCAGGAAAGGACATGAAAATATCTCCTCGGGGAGGTATTCTATGATAGCTGCGAGGTAGATGAGAGTTTCTTATGCCATTTTCTTTGTTCTATGTAGTCAAACGCAAGAACATTGTTTGAATTCAAATGCTAACGATGATTGTCTTTTTAACAGAAACATACGGGAAGGGACGTCAAGGGAAGGAATGGGCCCACAACACACCTAAGAAGTCAAAGCTTAGTGTGTGTTGTTTAAGGCTGCCCCCTTAAGACATCATAATTGATTGGCTCTTCACTCCTAAGACCTTCAAAAGTCTTTAATGGCTTCATTGAGTCCTTTTGTCTTCCAAATTCACCTACACCAACTTGAATTCTTCTTCAATGCTTGATTGCCTATTCACTTGGAATTGAATTGATTTTATAACTAAGAGATCACTAGAATTGTAGGTAGACCCCTTCAAATGACAAAGTAGGCTTCCTTTTATACCTTATATATGTCTTGAAAGCATTTTATCCCAATGGCTTTAAATTAAAGTACTTTCTCTTCTATTTGGTATTGGTGGAGCAGATCCTTTTATGATATGTAAGTTGAGAATATTTTATGAAAGGTCCCTAAATGAATACACTTTAAACTAATTTTAATATACCTTGAAGTGTGCAATATGGAAGGTTTGTATTCTTAATCTCCTACCCATTTCTTAATTTAAAAGATGACATCTTTATTAAATATCTTTATTAACTTGATTTCTCCTTCAATTCTTGATGAATTCTTGATTGCATGTTCACTTGGAATTGAATTGATTTTATAATTAAGAGATCACTTGAATTGTAGGTAAACCCGTTCAAATGATAGGGTAGGCTTCCTTTTATACCTAATATATGTCTTGAAAGCATTTTATTGTGATGGCTTTAAATTAAAGTACTTTCTCTTCTATCTAGTATTGGTGGAGCAGAGGTTGCATTGCATCATCCTAGGATACATATTTCCGCAGATACAACACAAGTTAAATGTATTAAAAGTCAATGCAAAGCAACCTCTACTCTAGAGATCACCAAAAAATAGAGAAAGAACTTTAATTTAATGCCATCAGGATAAAAGTCTTTAATCAAGACAGATAAAATTTGAGTTTGATTGTCATCATTTACTTTGCCAAATTCTTCACACGTAACTCCTGAATCAATTTCCTACTCACAAGAATTTTATTATGTCTCAAATAAAGGGAAACAGAAGGCTTCAAATAGAAAACTTGAACATGCAACTAAATCCATTGACTAACTAGAAGAACAAAATTAAGAAATGGTTTGATCATCTGAGAGATGTTGTAGACTTGCAACTCACCAGCTAAGTTTTTGTGGGTAAGAAATTTTTTTGTTTTGGTTATGGTTGTGGTGTTTATAGGGAGACATTTACAAATTTATATCTATTTTCACTATTTAATGGTTTATGCGTTTGTAATGGTAATTTAATGTTCTTTCATATTTTTGTATATATTCTTTATAATAGCCTATTATATTGATTTGTTCTATTATGCATAATGGTGTGGGTCAGACGGCTTTGCCATTGGTGCATGAAAGCATTGAACGAGTTCTACTTTTAAAAACTACATGAAACATTTTTAATTTATTTGATTCAGTGTTATTTGCAAAAAATGATTATCGATGATGTTTCCTTTCTCCAAGAATTATCTAGGATCTTTCTATTAGATAATATGTAACATCGAATGACTAAATCTTTTCATTACAAATGATTATTTTATTTAATTACTATCTAAGCGTCAATTAACATTTATATCTGTATGGAAGTAGAACATACAAGTTGAAGAGTCATGTGCAAGCAAATTTCCTAAAAGAAAGCAAGCAGGCATTATCTTGAATGACATGGAAACAAGCTCATCAACTGCCTAGAAGAGAGCAATTGGAGAATGGTAGAGGAAAGTGTTTAAGGGTGAGAAATAGATAGATAGTATGTAATACAAACAAACAATGTCTACAGTGTCTGATGTGACGTCTCTAATTTATGTCCGGAGGGACTAACTGGTTTTGGAGTTCCTGCGAAACCTATTGGGCCATGCTTGGAGGAAATCAATGTGTTCATGCAAGGAGCACCTTTTTTCTATTATGAGAATGATACTTTTGCATTGAGGGATATTTGGAAGTCAATATCCAAAAATTTCTATAGTGTGCAACAAGAGTTGGTGGACTCGAAGTATAATTGTCAGCTTTTAGAAGACCAAGAGGTTATGTACACAATCTCCCAATAGAAGAGGGATTTCAAGAATTACCTCTCCCACCCATGACTATTCAGGAAGCACTTCCTCAAATAAAGGACTATTGGCCTCCATGGGATAAAAGAAAAAAATTAAAGCATAGACTCTAGACGATGTGGTGGTGTGCTTTGTGAAGAACTCTACACTATAATTAAAATTTACGAGGGAAATTGCAAGATAGTAAAGAGAAATACAATCTTGAAAAGTGGGAAGAATGGATCTTGGTTTGGGTGGGGCCAAGTCAGGTGGCTCCTCTAGAGGTTGACGAGATAGAAATCATATTAGGATTTGAAAAAGATCACACTCGTGGAGCTTCGTGTGCGAGTGATTGATTGTGGTGTTTGGGTAATGCATTCCAAATAAATACAGTTGCATGCCATCAGGATAAAAGTCTTTAATCAATACATTACCCATTTGGAATGCAACTATACCTATTTGGAATGCATTACCCAAACACCGCAATTGATCACTCGCACACGAAGTTCCACGAGTGTGATCTTTTTCAAATCCTAATATGATTTCTATCTCGTCAACCTCTAGAGGAGCCACCTGACTTGGCCCCACCCAAACCAAGATCCATTCTTCCCACTTTTCAAGATTGTATTTCTCTTTACTATCTTGTAGTTTCCCTCATGAATTTTCAATTACAGTGTAGAGTTCTTCACGAAGGACACCACCACATCATCTAGAGTCTATGCTTTAATTTTTTTCTTTGATCCCATGGAGGCCAATAGTCCTCTACTTGAGGAAGTGCTTCCTGAATAGTCATGGGGGGGAGAGGTAATTCTTGAAATCTCTCTTCTATTGGGAGATTGTGTACATAACCTCTTGGTCTTCTGAAAGCTAACAATTATACTTTGAGTTCGCCAACTGTTGTTCCACACTATAGAAATTTTTGGATATTGACTTCCAAATATCCCTTGGTGCAAAAGTATCATTCTCATAATAGAAAAAATGTGCTCCTTGCATGAACACATTGATTTCCTCCAAGCGTGGCCCAATAGGTTTCGTAGGAACTCCAAAACCAGTTAGTCCCTCCAGACATAAATTAGAGACGTCACATCAGACACTCCATACATTGTTTGTTTGTATTGCATACTATCTATCTATTTATCACCCTTAAACACTTTCCTCTGCCAGTCTCCAATTGCTCTCTTCTAGGCAGCTGATGAGCTTGTTTCCATGTCATTCAAGATAATGCCTGCTTGCTTTCTTTTAGGAAATTTTCTTGCAAGAGACTCTTCAACTTGTATGTTCTGCTTCCATACAGACATAAATTTTAATTCACGCTCAGATAATAATTAAATAAGCATTTGTAAATAAAAAATTTAGTCATTCGATGTTACATATTATCTGACGGAAAGATCCTAGACAATTATTGGAGAAAGGAAACATCATTGATAATCATTTTTTGCAAATAACACTGAATCAAATAAATTAAAATGTTTAATGCAATTTTTAAAAATAGAACTTGTTCAATGCTTTCATGCACCGATGGCAAAGCCATTTGACCCACATCATCTCTCACCGTCGGAATTCCGACGACAACCAATGAAATGCCTGACAAGGATGTTGTGCATCCGACGACACTCCTCTGTCAGAATTTTATACTTTGGAGTCAAAATTCTGACGATAGCCTGAGATCGTGACGGTATTCTTTCATGGAATGAGCATCCATGGTGGCCATCGGAAAGGTTGGAGGCGATGTCGGAATTGCAACGACCACAAGGATAGTCGAAACTTCTGACACAAGGTTTTTGACAGCTTTTTCTATCAGTAGTGCGACGAAATGTGGTCAGAATTCCAACGACTTGCCATCGAAATCTTGACCTAAATGTACTAGTGTGAGATTGACATAACACTTTTTTTCTTTTATTTTCTTGCCTTAACTTGTAAGTAATGAAACCTACTTGGGTATGACAATTACAATGACGTTGAAGTAGAATATTGGATTTTTCAATAGCCACATGACCAACTAGGTATTTGTAATGACTTAGAGCTTTTGATTAATGTGTGACATATAACAATTGATAGATTCTGGGTAACAAGACTTGATAGTGAAACTACTACCCAACTAAGGATAAAGCTTAATCACAATGTGACGTTGAAGATTAATGACTAAAGGCCTCCTAAAGACTTCATCAACAAGTATCTAGGAAATGAGACAACCTTCATTTCTTTCAGTGCAAATAGGTGAATAACTCAGACAATCATCTTGTTTTATTGATGCAACTATATGAGAAAGGGATAATGCTATGAGTTAAAAAAAATATGCAAATGCAGTACTGGAATTTGAAATGAACCCACCCTTAGATGTAATATCTTTTTAGATGCACACAATTGATAGGATCAGAGAGTGAATCTCCCTCCATTATTTGCAAATGATAAGCACCATTCCCAATTCCTTTTGTTATGACAAACAGACCCAACGAATTAGGTTCAAACTTTCCTGGTTTTTCACGTTCTACAAGGTTTCTTTGATTTTATTTAAGAATGATATCTCCTATTTCAAAGCAACGTGGGTTGACTCGTTTGTTGTAGCTTCTTCTCATTTTGTTTTGGTAGCCTTGTAAATGGTTTAGAGCGCTTTGTCATTTTTCATCTAGGAATTCCAATTCTTGCAAACGTGCTACTCTATAGTTTTCTTCTGAGATTATGTTTTTTAGAGAGGCTCTTAGGGATGGCAATTCTACTTCGATAGGTAAAATGGCTTCTACACCATAAACCAGAGAGAATGGTGTTGTATCGGTTTCCATATGTATACTATTTCGATAAGACCATAGATCTGGATTTAGTTGGAGATGTCAATCTCATCCATTGTCATTGACAACTTTCTTTAAAATTTTCAAAATAGTTTTGTTTGTTGCTTCATCTTGACCATTGCTTTGGGGATAGTAGGGTGTTGCAAAATGCTGCTGGATTTTAAATTGTTCACAAAGCTCACTCACTTCTTGATTTTTAAAGGGTCATCCATTATCAATCATGATGCACATGGGTACCCCATACCTGCAAATGATATAATTTAGGACAAATTTCTCTATTTGTTTTCCTGTTGTGAAAACCATCTGGATTGATTCAACCCATTTTGTGAAATATTTTGTAGCTGTGAGAGTAAACTTATGTCCATTGGAAGAGGTAGGATTTAGTTTCCCTACAAGATCTAATCCCCATTGTGAAAATGGCCATGGTGATGTTATTGGCTGAATATCTTGAGCAAGTGCATGAATGAGATTCCCATGTATTTGGCATTGCTTGCATCTTTGTACATACTTGTAAGCATCTTTTTCTATTGTAGGCCAATAGTAACATGTTCATAACAATGTTTATGCTAGAGAAGGTCCAAAAGAATGTGCACCACATATTCCATCATGGACTTCTTGTAAGGCAATTTGTGTCTCCTCCATATCAAGGCATTTGAGATCCTACTATTGTCATTGCATCTGCTGCCCTATTTTGCACTCTTGGAATCTGTTCAAATGTGACCTTGGTGAAATTTTTCTTGTATTCTTCTAACAATTGTTTGTATGGTTGTAACTTATCATCTTTCATATTGTAATCATCATTGACTTGATTACTGATGAGTTTTGAGTCTCCAAAGACCTGTAAATCTTTGATGTTCCATTGTAGTGCAGTGCATAGTCCTACCATCAGGGTTTCGTATTTAGCAATGTTATTGGTACAAGGAAAGATAATCCTGAATGATTTTGGAATTGAATCTCCTTGAGGAGTTATGAACAAAATTCCTTCTCCTTCTCCATGATTTGTATGTGAACCATCAAAGAATAATTTCCATTGTGTCTATGTTGATAGTGTAAATACTGAATCATCTAGAAAATCTATTACCATCGGGTGATTTTCTTGTAAAGGTGCTCCTGCAAGTTGGTCTGTTATGATTTGTCCTTTTATAGCCTTTCTACTGATGTATTCGATGTCGAATTCACTGAGTATCATGATCCATTTTACAATTCTTCCAGTTAGTGCTGAACTCGAGTGTTGATTGACATATAATTGATTTAGATTGATCAGTTAACTCATTAGATTGATTTGTTAACATAATTGATTGGAAAGTAAACTCAATTGATTGACCAGTAGACTGAATAGACTAGCTAGTTGACTGGATTGATTGATTAGAAGATTGAATTGATTGATTTTAGAGATAAGTGGATTGATTGATTAGTAGACTGAATAGATGGATTAGTCAGAAAAAAGGTGATTGAGAGTTAAAAAGGATGATTGATGAGTTAACTGAGTTAACTGATTAGACAATTGATTTCATCAATCAGTTATGATTTAGACTGTGTTGGAGGAATTTGAAATTTAATTTAATTTTCATTTTCAATTTGGATTTGAATTTGGTCATTCGAATGCTGAAATGCATATGAAATTAATTGAAATTCAGATTTGGGGAAATGTGAATTTGGAAGAAATGAAATTAGATATCAAAGAACGAATCACAACTCTAATCTAATCAATATAACTCCTAAATTATAATGAAATAATGCAATATCAATTGAATTAAAAGAATGATTTATTTAAGACCCCCTCAATTGAAATAACAAGGCTTTCATTGCTCTTCTCCATTATTGTTCATGTTTTTGACAAAAAATTGGTTTAGATTACACTTTATTTTTTGGTATTTTCTAAAATGTTTGAACTTGGTGAAATGTAGCAAAAGACACAATAGACACATCAAAAAGAATAAAACCATGAAAATAATACTTGTTTAAGGAAATTTTTTCAAATTCCCATGAATGTTGGAGTCTTTTTCAAGACCCCATTTTGTTTTTATTGTATTTGGGCAATTCAATATACATCAAGCAAACTCTCCTAAGGTCAAAAGGTCACAAGTATTATCACAACCCACATCTCGATACTCTATCAGCTCAAACAACCATGTCACACCCTAAGGTGCACCCATTTTTTTGCCTTTTACAAGAAATTAGACCAAAGAAGATTGCTCCTCAATTGGCCCGTTATCTTGGGAGATATATGGTGAGTGTCTTGTGGGTAGATTCTTCCCCACCCTTGCACTGTGATAAAACAAGTGTCTGGTCACTATCTCAGCTTGGCTTCTAATTTCTATGGTGTTTAGATAGGGTCTCGTTCGAGTGGTCACAATCAGTAGTGTTTTACACTCCATTGAGGGAGATCTCCCAGTCTGTAGAGGTTACACTCTATAGATTTTAACATACCGTATAGGCACTAAGGGAGGCATAATGTTGTTGTGACAACATTTAACACTCGTCAAATATGATTTTCATCACATATGCATTTATTTATAGTGGCTTGGATTACTTGGGTTTAGTCATTGTCACTTAGGTCGTTCCCCTCTCACCGGCCTTAATGGTGCCCTAAGGGCAACTCGGGAGGGAAAGCCTTCTAAAGGATTTAATTGCAAGAAATAAATGAAAGCATGAAAGAAGAGAGTCTAGTTTTTTGATCACCCATTGAAGGGGAGAGCATAATACCCATCCCTTCGAAGACACGAAAAACAAAATTTCTTTTTATCCTTCCATTGCAATGATTTTCTATTCTAAGTGGAGATGTTGCTCCACACAGACATGGTGTTCATTTTTAACCTTCATAGAAATTTGAAAATGAACATGAAAGAATTTGATTTTGTTCTTTTTAAAAGCACCAAAAGAAGCTCTCTACTCTAGCCCTGCAGAGAAACTAATGTTAGTAGACATATGGTGGGCTATCCAACCTAATTTCCTTCCTTTGGTTACAAAAAAATTGCTTATGTGTTTAGCAATGATCTGTTATAAAATAAAACACTAAAAGACTAGAATTTAAGAAAAATTAAAGTATAGAGGTTTTTGGGTTTTTTTTTTAATTTACATGAGGAACTTGCTAAAAATGGAAATTGCCAAAAATAAAAACCTACAAAAAATGAAAACTTACTAAAAACGAAAACCTGCCAAAAATAGAAATTTTTTAGAAACGGAAACCTACCAAAAATGGAAACATTCCAGAAATGGAAACTTGTCAAAAATAGAAACTTTCAAAAAATGATCAAACTTACCAAAAATGGAAATCTACCCAAAAAGAAACCCTGCCAAAAATGGAAACTTTCTAGGAGTGGAAACTTGACAAAAACAAAAACTTTCCAGAAATGGAAACCTATCAAAAATAGAAACCTGTAAATAATTGAAACATTCCACAAATGGAAACCTACCAAAATTGAAAACCTTCCAAAAATGGAAACTTGCCATAAACGAAAACCTGCCATAAATGAAAACCTGCCAAAAATGGAAACTTTCCAAAAATGGAAACCTACCAAAAATGGAAACCTGCAGGCATACACAAATTTTTAAATTGCTATTAGTTCACGTCGGGTTTAGCAAATGTTTCATGCAGTAAATAAGTGTTAATGCAGAAATAAGAAATAAGGACAAATCACCAAATCCTTAATTATCAAAGCAATTTCAAACATAAACCAATAGAAATTAACACAAGATAAGAATAAATTCAAATAAATGAAACTCCCTCATCCTGCATCGTGGCTTCCATTGTGCTTCTCTGAATTGTGCTTGTAGGTGTCTCTCGGGTATTGCACTGGGATTCTTGCATAGATTAGACAATTGTTTGAAGACTGTGATTCTAGATTGAATTGAGAAAAGAGGTTGAATTTATAGATTTTCAACACAAAGAAAGTGAGAATTTGAACTCAAGTGTTGATTAACAGATAACTTGTTTAGATTGACCAGTTAACTCATTAGATTGATCTACTAACATAATTGATTGATTAGAAGACTGAATTGATTGGAGAGGTAAGTGGATTGATTGATTAGTAGACTGAATAGATGGATTAGTCAAAAAAAGGTAATTGAGAGTTAAAAAGGATGATTGATGAGTTAACTCAATAGATAACTGATTTGGTCAATTAGTTCTAATCTAGCATGTGTTGTAGGAATTTGAAATTAAATTTGATTTTAATTTTCAATTTGGATTTGAATGGTCATTTCAATGCTGAAATGTGCATGAAATTAATTGAAATTCGGATTTGGGGAAATGTGAATTTGGAAAAAATGAAATTAGATGAAATGATATGATATTCGAATTTGGGAGAAATGAGATGAAATTAGATGGAATTAATTGGAATTATAATTTGGGGATTTGGAGGAATTTAATTAATTAATTTAAATAATTTGAATGAAATTATTTAAACTTATGAGATAGAATTAATTAAATAATAAAGATTATTTAACTAAAGAAAAGGTTGTAATTAATTAAATAATTGATATTTAATTAATTATTGAGATATGGTTAACTAATTAAAATGATTTGAGAATATAAATAGAATAATTAGAAGTGTTGAAGGGCGATGATTATAAGAAATAGTTAGTTTAATCAAATAATTAAAGAATTACTTAATTAAATAGACTAATAATTAATGTAGAATTAATGAGATATTTTTAGGTGTCTACAGCAAGCTCATTAGGGAAAATAGAGGTGGAGAAATTTAATGGAACAAATTTGTAGATGTGGAAGGTAAAGATGAAAGAACTGCTAATAGATCGAGATCTATGGGATGTTGTTGATGTGAATGCTCAATCGCCCTCAGATCCTACGGTGGTGGCTCAGTATGATGTTATGGACTGAAAATCCATGGGTCTAATTAGACTGTGCATGGCAAACTCTGTTCTGATCAATGTCCACTAAGAAAACACTGCAAAGAAGTTATGGACTAAGCTTGGTGAAATGTATCAAGCAAAATCTTTATTAGATCAGATTTTCTTGAGGAAGAAATTGTATTCCTTGAAGATAGAAGAGGGTGGAAGAATTGCAGACCACCTGGAAGCATTCAATATATTGGTGGTTCAATTAATATTTGTCGATGTTAAGATGAACGAAGAGGAGAAATGCTAGATCTTGCTTTGTTCTTTGCCTAATTTGTGGGATTCTCTTGTTATGGCTATCGGTAGTACTTCTATTGTTTTGAAGTCTGAAGATGTGGAAGGTACCCTACTATGTGAAGAGATGTGAAGGAAGGTATCCCTTAGTTCAAAGGAAGCCCTAACTATTCCAGGAAGACCTAAGGATAAAGGCAAGAAGGATGAGAAGCACAATAAGTCCAAGTCGAGAGGGAGATCGAAATCTCCTGGAAAGTCCGAATCTATTTGCTTGAATTGTAGTAAACCAAGTCACATCTATAAGGACTGCAAAGAAGAAAAGAAGAAGAAAAAGAAGAAGATTGATTCTGATTCTGACTCCGATAAGGAAGATGGTGATGCATTTATCACAACTTTGGCAACTCATGCAAGTAATGATGCTTGGTTAATTCACTAAGGTGCATCTTTTCATATGACTACAAATAGAGATTAGTTTTTAGAATATGAATGATTTAATGGAGGTAAGGTGTACATGGATGTTGATTCACATTTAGATATTGTTGGTCAAGCTAAAGTTAGAATCAGGTTTTCTGATGGTAGAATAAAAAGGATTAATGGTGTGTTGCATATCCTTGGTTTAAAATAAAATCTATTATCTGAGAGAAAATTGATAGATGCGGGTGTATAGGTAGTCTTTTCTGAAGTAGGATGTAAGATGATTAAGGGTGCTATGGTAATTGCTAGAGGTGTCAGGTTTGACACTTTGTATAAGCTAGACACATACACTATTGAGTGTAATAGCACTTATGTAAAAATTAAATCTATGGAAGATTTGAGGGTTTCACCTTCAACAAATGGAAATGGCTTTTGGGTACCTAAGGGTGCTCTTTCTTCTAAAGAAAAGTTACCTATAGAGAAGACTGTGTTATGGCACCAAAGACATGGCCACTTTCGACAAAAGGGTCTAAGGACCTTGAAAAATAAAAACCTTGTTGAAGGTTTGAAAGATTGTAATCTTGACTTTTATTTTTTTGAGCATTACATTTATGGAAAACAAAACCACGTTCAGTTTTAGTCGATTTCTCATAAAACGTGTGGTATTTTGGATCTTATTCATTCTGATGTGTTTGGTCTTGTAGATGTTCCTTCGATTGGAAAATCCACATATTATGTTTTATTTATTGATTATTTCAGTAGAAGGACATGGGTATATTTTTTAAAGAGTAAATCTGAAGTTTTTAGTCAATTTAAAGAATTTAAAGCAATGGTTGAGTTGCAGACTATAAAAAAAATAAAATGGTTGAGGATTGATAATGGCGGTGAATTTTTCTCTAATGATTTTTTAGATTTGTTAAAGATTGTGGCATTAACAATAGAATGGAGTTGCAGAAAGAATGAACAAGACATTGATGGAGAAGGATACGAGTATGTTGAGTGGTGCTGGTCTAGAATAAAAGTTTTGGGCCGAAACTGTTGCCACTACTTGCTACCTGTTTAACAGGTCTCCTACACTAGCCCTTGTTGATAAAAAACCTATGGAAGCATGGTTAACATAATTGATTTGATTTTTCATTTTAAATTTGGATTTGAATTTGGTCATTCGAATGTTGAAATGCACATGAAATTAATTGAAATTCAGATATGGGGAAATGTGAATTTGGAAGAAATGAAATTAGATGAAATGATATGAAATTCAAATTTGGGAGAAATGAGATAAAATTAAATGGAATTAATTGGAATTATAATTTGGGGATTTGGAGGAATTTAATTAATTAATTTAATTAATTTAATTAATTTAAATAATTAATTTAATTAATTTAAATGAAATTATTTAAACTTAGGAGATAGAATTAATTAAACAATAAAGATTATTTAACTAAGGAAAAGGTCGTAATTAATTAAATAATTGATATTTAATTAATTATTGAGATATGGTTAACTGAGTGAAATGATTTGAGAATAGAAATAGAATAAATAGAAGTGTTGAAGGGTGATGATTAGAAAAAATAGTTAGATTAATCAAATAATTAAAGAATTACTTAATTAAATAGAGGAATAATTACTATAGAATTAATGAGACATTTTTAGGTGTCTACATTTGCCCCTCTTTGACACAATATCAGAACAACATTGTTTCAAAGAAAACGAAAAGAAAATTGCCTGAGTATGCCTCAGTGACACTAGGGTATAATGCCCCCTCGAGAGATTGTTTGTGCATTGATGACATGAATGATCTCTCGAAAGAAGAAGAATGTTATATGATAGTTGGAAGAATGGTTAGTTGATGACATGAATGAGTTTGGTTATAGAAAAGAAATGGTTAGAATGTTTTGTAGACTTATTGAATAATAAGATTGATGGGATTGATAAGATAAAGATAAAGTCTGGTTTTAGGAAGGACACATCTTGTATAAGACAAAAAAATGATCAAAATGTCTTCTTTCATGAAGGATACATCATGTATAAGACTGATTTGTGTGGTTTCAGGAAGTTCTTATCATGTATGAGACAAAGATAGATAATGGAACATCTAGTTTCAGGAAGGATACATCCTATATAAGTTGAAGATTGATAAAAATTGGAGGAATGATAAAATATGATGAAGGTAAGGAATAATTGATTGATAGATAGAATAGTTGATATGAGAAAATGATAGAATCATAGATGAAAATATTGAAATTAAGTGATGAGAGAGATCATGTTAGATGAAAGAATGATAGAAAGAATCATCAAGTTGATCGAAGAAAAGATACTTGATGAGAGAATGATCTAAAGAGACAATCAACATGGTGAGATTAGAAAAATGAAATGATATGATTGATGATGAATAGTCTTCTTGTCCTTATTCATAGTGCAATACATTTTCATCATTGAGCCTTATTCTGTAACAATGAAGTTTATTACATTAGGGTATAAGGAACCAAGATGCATAGATATCTCATTGCAAAGAAACAAACACATAGCAGACAAGGAATGAACCCTCCATTCTAAGAATAACAACAGGGGTCGAGGTATGTGCGGTGGTCACAAACATAGTTATCCTTCATGGGATACTTGTCGAATGAATGTACCAATCATAGACACCCACTTGAACTATTTCCCCATAACTTCATCGGTTCAAACCACAAATAACAAACAAAGAAAAAGGATCATGCCCATCACGGCTCCTCTAGTCACTTTTGGACATCCTTGAGTAGCTAGAAACATGATCTTCATCAATTGATAAAAGATAAAACCAACTAGAACAAAATGCAACAACCATACTAATTTTTGTCTTCATGTGATTGCTTGATGTGATTTTGATAATGTCCGATTTCAAAAGTTTTGGACCCCTTTTAAGAATGACCTGTCTGGTTTCGAGTGTAGCAATTTTGTTTAAGACAAGATGTTGATCACATTGATAGTTTGATAGTGACTCGATAGATTAGATAGTTGATCGGCTTGATTGCAGACATTTTGACAAGATAGTTGTATCCTTTGTTTAACTTCATGTGAAGTGTTTGTTGGATTCTTGTGAGACAATTTATTGCAATTTTTTTAATTGACATTTGAATGTTTTTGGATTTTGTGGATCGATATTGATTGGTTTTGGACTTTTTCTGAATGTTTTTGGTATTTTTATGGTTTTAAATTTTTTTGTTATTGATAAAACATGACCTTCCAATAACTGATAAAGATAAGACTAACTTGGACAAAATCCAGCAGTCATACTAATCTATGTCATTACTTTGATTTGTGTGATCATTGATAGGAATGTCTTGTTTCAAAGAGTGAGTACCCCGTATAAGACCAATCTATTTGGTTTCGAGTGTACCCTTCTTGTATAAGACATATTGATGTTTGATAGAGTTTGATTGATTAACAAGACATGTGATTAGTTTGATTGTAGACTTTGAGAGTTTGTCTATTGTTGATTTGATTTGATGGATGGCCTATGCTTTCTTGCTTCAATTTTTTTATTTTATTATATGTTTTCATGACATTTTTGTGATTTTTTGATTGATTTTTTGATTGATTTTTTCAGGACTTTTAATGATTTTTAGATTTTTTTGAGATATACCCCCAAGTATGTATACCTATGATGATAACATGATGATGCATAATGTGGTGGAGAGAATGAATTTTTGATATGAGTTATGCTAATACAGGATGCATGACAAAAATGCAGTTCCTATTCGAACAAGGATGAGTGTGTGTGTCTTTCATTCTAAAATGCACTAATTAGATTAAAGGTGTGCAACATTTTAGAGATAGGAGTTCAATCCATTCTTAAATGACTTATACCATCAAACATAACACACTATGTAACCAATATTTATGAATAAAGGCATGGAAAACTTCTCCATCAATTCATGAAACTTTGATCTTATTTTGCCCATGTGTGTGCAATTGAGTTTATTCTAACTCTTATAACCATCAAAGACCCCAGGAATCCTATGTGGCTAGCTATGTAGGTTATTCTAACTTCAAAAGAAACCTGGATAGAGCCTCACTACTAGTAAGCTTTTAGGGCTTCAGTGAGTTTATGCATAATCTCTCAAATATTGCTCCATTGCCAACATGAACACCATCACACCCATCACTCCTTCCACCCCCTCAAACCTACCACTTGTATACCCTAAACTCATTAATTGGGATGAACAAGGGCCCTTGGATCTTGACATCTATTCTTATGATAATGCCCTATTGGCATTACTAAACATGTGAAACCTCAAGGATCACACAACTATCAACATAATCCAACTCAATAAAAAGGCATACTTTGGTAGTCATGTTAACTCCCTTAGTCACAAAAGTGAAAATAAAAGGAAAAATCAAAATTCCCTTAATGAAAACCTTAATGAGGTGCCTTTGGACATGGAAAAAGTAAAAAACAAAGGATGTATCTTCTAGTGAAAATTTGGATCAAGCACTAGAAGATGAGGGACATTACCTATCTACCATGGTTCCCCTACTATAGGAAAGATCATCATTGTTGGTTGAAGAGACCAACACTATCAACATGGGTACTGAAGACAATCCAAATAATATTCTTGTTGGAAAGTCTCTCATACACCAATAAAAGAAGAACATTGTCATTTTTCTTAAAGAAACATAAATAAATTTTGCTTGGTCCTATGCTGATATGCTAGGCTTAGATTTAGAGTTATTGGTGCACAACCTTTCCATCACACTCAATGCAAAACTAGTCAAACAAAAGCTCCATAAGATGCACCCCTAGATTGTTTTGTTGGTCAAAGTAGAGTTATAGAAAATGTTTGATGTGGGCTTCATATGACCCATTGATTATTCAAAGTGGGTCTCAAATATTGTACCTATTGGCAAGCCCGTCAGGGGCATATGCATTTGCATAGAATTTAAAGACCTTAACAAAGCGTGTTCTAAAGATGATTTTCCCCTACCAAACATTTACATAATTGTTGATATCATAGCTAGACATGAGATGCTTTCCTTGATGAATAGTTTCTCAAGTTGTAACCAAATCAAAATCATTGAAGAAAATCAACACAAGATAGCTTTTACCACTCTATGGGGAACATTCTTCTATTAGGTTATGCCATTTGGATTGAAGAATGTAGGTGCCACCTATGAGAGAGAAATGACTACCATTTTCCATGATCTCCTACATGACACCATGGAAGACTATGTGGATGATCTTTTAGGAAAATAAAAAATGTATGAAGGCCACATTATAGTATTAAGAAGGATTTTTGAGAGACTAGAAAAATAAAAGCTAAGACTCAATCCCAAGAAGTTTGTCTTTGGAGTAATAACATCTGGTAAATTTATCAGTTTCATTGTTTCACATCAAAGAATTGAAGTAGATCCGGCAAAGGTCAAAGAAATTATGGAAATGCCTCCTCTTAGGACTCTCAAGTAGCTTCATAGTCTACTAGGTAAACTTCAGTCCATCCGTTAGTTCATCACACAACTTGTAAATAAATGTCATCCATTCACTCACCTCTTGTGAAAAGACACTAAATTTCAAGGGGATTGCTTGTGCCAGAAATCCTTTGACAAACTCAAAGAATATTTGGCATCCCTTCTAGTGTTGATGCCTCCTATTCCTAGGAAACTACTACTCTTGTATGTCTCAACTACCTCAGTGACACTGGGGGCATTATTAGAAAAAATCGTTGATCAAGGAAAAGAGCATGTCATCTACTACATTAGTTGTGCATTAGTAGGTTATGAGCTTAAGTACACTCCAATAGAGTGAGCATGCCTTGCAATTATTTTCAATACTCAGAAGCTCTGCTACTACATGCTCAATCAAAAGACAAAGCTCATTGCAAAAATTGACCCCCTAAAATACCTATTGTCAAGGGTTACTCTTACAGAACGCACCACTAAGTGGGTTATGTTGTTAAGTGAATTTGACATTGAGTATGTAAATCAGAAGGAAATCAAAGGATAATTCATTTTTTATCACTTGGTCGATGCCCCTCTAGAAAGAGAACACCCCCTGATTACAGAGTTTCCTAATAACTTTATCATGATAATCACCCAATCCACCATATAGCCACTCTACTTTGATGGTTCTTGCATGCAACATGGATCAGGGGTTGTATTTTGTTAATAACCCCTCAAGGAGATTGTATACCCAAGTCCTATAAGATAGCCTTTGCATGTACAAATAATATTTCTAAATATGAAGCTCTCATTACTAGTCTTCATTTGGCTATTTAGTGGAAGATCACTGACCTACATGTCTATGGAGACTCACAACTTGTTATTAAGCAGGCCAATGACGAGTACCAAACAAAGGACAACAAGATGCTCCTTTATCTTCACATGGTAGAGGACTTTAAATATAACTTCACCTCCATTTAGTTTGAGCAGATCCCTCATAAAAACAACAAAGCCATGGATGCCATGGCCACTATCAATTCCCTCTTGTAGATGCCAAAAAATAGTCCAAAGTGTGAATTCATAGTTGAGCATCTTCTAGTCCTAGCATACGATATCCCCACATCCAACACGGTGTGTGTCCTCATTGGTCCTAGCTCTCCCTGATATCAAGAAGCCTATGCCTACCTTTATAATAATAACATTCTCCCTCACCTCACTAGAATGTAACAACATACATTCATTCACCGATTTCCCTGTTACACTATCCTTGGAGACACCATGTTTCAAAGGCACTTCAATGGAACCCTCCTAAGGTCTTTAGAAAAAGAGGAGCATAAACAGGCATTATGTGAGGTACACAAAGGTATATTTGGGGAACACTCAAGAAGCCTCATTCTACTTAAGAAGTTATTGCACACAAGATACTAGTGGCCTATACTAGAATAGGATGCATATCACAATGTCAAGAAATGTGTTCCCTATAAAAAACATGGTGATAAGATTCATGCACCATCTCAAGATCTACAAGTATTCATTACACCCTACCCCTTCTCATAGTGGGGACTTGATCTCATTGGTAAAATCCATCCCACATCCTCTAATGCCCACAAATTTATAATCACCACTATAGAGTACTTCACCACATGCGTGGAAGCCATACCACTCACCTTTACCACTGACAAACAAATTGCTAATTTTGTCCTAAACTACTTAATATTTCATATGGAATCCCTAAGGTCATCATTACAAACAATGAAAAACCTTTCAAGAATTAGGATGTCAAATAACTATGCCAAAAATTCACCATCCAACACTACTTTTACACTCCATACTAACCACAAAGTAATGGTCAACCTAACGATTCAAACAAAACTCTCATCAAAATCCTTATAAAAATAGTCAATGAAGTTGGCCGTGATCGACACTTGAAACTCCACCCTATCGTTTGGAACTATTGTACAAGTATTCGAATACCCATAGGTGCAACCCCATATTTCCTAGTCTTTGGTTTCGAATCCATCCTCCCACTTTAAATTGAGATACCCTCAATTTCAGGTGTCATTGGAGAACATCCTCCCTGACAAATAATATAGAGTTGCTAGATTAAAGAGCTTGAATTGTTATATGAGAAACATCTTAATACCTTGGATCATCTTTAGGTTTATCAGAATCGCCTCTGCCTTAGCTATAACAAGAAAGTCAGGACCCAAGAATTTGACATTAGTGATCTTGTCCTTATGGAAAATCAAGAGAATCTTCAGGACTAAGAAAAGAAAGGAAAATTCAAGCCCAAATGATTAGGACACTATGTCATCACTGCCAAATATGGATCCAGTGCTTATTCGATGGCTACACCTGAAAGAGAATCACTTGACAAGCCCATGAATATCCTACATCTAAATAAATTCTATTCTTGATCTTTGGAGAGACAATTTTTTAAAATAAAAATAAATTTAAAAAAGCATAAAAAATACAAAGAAAAAAATTAAAGAAAAATATTTTGATCCATCAGTGAAAAGCACTCTGTGGTGATATGGGCAAGTACCTTGGTGAAAACCTATTTGCAAGAATCAAGGTAAATAATTCTGATCCACCTTCTCTTTTGAACACTCATCCTACCACAACCATCTCCTCCATCCACCTTTCTTTTGTAATGAAATCCATTAATTTACCCATGTTGAACAAATTATCCCCCTCCCCTATCTGTGCAGGAACTCTTTGCCCCATTCATTTCCACTACTAGCCTCTTCATTGATCCTACCTCGCCTCCCTCCTATTGAGATTATGAGCTATGTCTCAACCATGAATAAGGATCATCTCATCACACCAAGATTTTATCCCATGACAATGAGCTTTTCTTGACTTATGCATCAATTAAACACCCATACATATTGTATTGCTCTTATCTACATTCCTTTCACATCCACTTGGTATTTTTGCCACTCTTTCAGTCACATACATTCTCCTTGACCATTGGGATGCATCCTTCCCATATCCGACAATTTATCCAAATCCCTATCCTACTCTTGGTAATAGATGTCATTTGGCCATGTGTATGTCATTTTCATGAGTGGTCTTTTCACTTTGATTTTGATTGTGTTCCCTATGTCTATATCTAGTCAAGGTTGCCTTGATCACATATCAAGGTATGTCTTGGATTGGAGTATAGTGGGGCATCTTTTTGTGGTATTATTGTTTGAAGGTTTCTCTTGTATGTTCCAATAGTCTTGAACTTACACCTTCATCAATGTTTGTGAGCAGGTGTGTACAAAAATAACCTATTGTTTGAGAGTCTAGCCCATGCCTTGGATATTCAGAACATCTTGACTTTTATAGTTAGTGGTGTAGATAATCTATGGCAATATCAAAACTAGGTTTTCTCTCCACATTTACATAACAAAAATCCCATCCATCCATTCACCTCACTTATCATCCATTTCTCCTGGAGTCTCCAATTTATTCACCCTTCCCCCTTCTTCTTCTTCTTCTTCTATCCTATATACTTCATCATGTTACGATTGGCACATCACAAAAAACTCATCCACTTTCATTTTCATGATAACTTCATTTAATCATTTGTATTTATCCCTAGGTTCATCTGCATTATCATTGTAGGCTTCAATTTTATTTTTATCATTATAAGTTGCATTTCATGTTCAATTTTATTATCATCTTTAGGGTTCATTTCATCTCATTTAAGGCCCATGACATATTATTATGCATCATTATCATCTCATTATCATAATAATTTCATTTTATATCTTATTATATCAAGCCACAATCATTGCATTCCATCATATTTTATAACATTATGTTACCATTCCATTCACATAACCATCATCACAATCATGCATATGCATCATTCCATATCAAAATCATTTATGCATTCCTTGCTACATAACATATTATAAACCATTCATCATGCATATTTTGTAAATAATCAATACATCATATAGGCATTCATCCATAGTCCACCCTGAATACATAATAGGTTAGACATCATTATACACATCCATATCATCATAGCACACACATTGTACATACATCACATACATATGCATATATCTCATCCATCATTTACAATATGTCAGGAACATCTCATACATAGAATCATAACACTTGCCTCATAATAGCAATCCATACATCATAAATATCATACATGCATACATCTACCCTACATCACAAACATGTCAACAATATCATAATAATCATCAAATAAACATAAGCATGCATCATCATGAATCCATCATAAAAAGTACCACAGTCCATGATAACTATCCACCATAAGTACAACAACAAATAAATCACTGCCAAAATCATGTGTTGCCTCAAATATATATATATATAATGATATGTCCAATGGAAATGCAATCATATATAATCTCCAAAGGGTCATCAAAATTCCACGTCATAATGCTATCTAGTGCTCTCTCTATTGGCTACACCTAGATCCCTCTCTCCTCTTGATCGCCCTATCAATGGTGCTCACAAAGCTCTCATACCCACTGACTCTCTGGATGTCTACAATCATGTATGTCGATTTTGTGTCCTCTTCACAAAGGACATTGCTCGCTAGTCTATAGGGACCATATCTTGATAGAGATCCCTATAGTACTAAGCCTCTCTTAGGTCCCTCTTCATAGCTCGACGTGACTCCATTGCATTAGTGAAAACCTATGTCATCTTAGCTAGTATGAGCAACTGTCTAGCCACATCTCTCTCCCCCTTGAGGTGGGTGGCACCACCCTCTACCTATGCTAGTCATGCCCTCAGTCCCTCCATCTATGTATCTATTCTCTCCATCTTTTCCACCATCTCTCCCCAGTGGGCTTCTTGTAACATACCTTTTTGTGGTATCTACCTTTGTGCAATAAGAATCCCTCTCCATCGCCACTCTCTCTAGAGCCACCTATAGCATGTTCCTCTCCACTTGGAGCCCATCTTCTCTGGCTTGCTCCTTGTCAACCTTGACCTATAGGCTCTCTACATGAGCCTACTCCCCATCTACCCTATCCCTCCCTTGGCCTATCTCATTTTCCATGCTCATGGCCCAATCCCTCTCTATATCTTGCTCAAGGGTAACCTAATCTACGATGGCTTGTGAAATATGGGGCACCTGTACCTACAAATGTGGCCCCTGAAGTGGCTGAGTTGGTAGAGGCACTATTGGTGGTGCCGTTGTTGGGATCTAGACTTATCATCCCACTTGAACCTATACTTGTATGGTTGCTCCTAGTACATATACATGTGCACCCTAAATCCCTCTCCTCTGTCCCCTCCATTGAACTCTCCCTACTCTATGTCCTCTCTAGCCTCCTCTAACTCCTCCACCTCAGCCTCTCCCTCTCCCACCTCCATCTTCTCCATCCTTTTCATCCCCTCTAATGACCTAATCAACTGACAAATAAATCTAATCTGGTGCTAGCACCCCTAGTTTAGTCAATCAAACTGGGTAGTAGAACTCCCACCACACTGCATATGCCCCTATACAACAAGCATCAGTAATATCTAGCCTAGGGTCCCAAGGCACTGGTGTCATCCCAATCTACCTAACTCAATCCTTGATAGTACCTATGGCATCTCCCCATGTAGTTGTATCCCATGTAATCCAAGGATGGGTGCCCTCCTCATCATCAATATTTTTTCGTAGGCCAAACTATCACACCACCCAGTGAGGAAGGTACTGATCTATCACATGTACAATGCGGTCGATCATTCAACATTGTTTTTGGAAAAAAGAAAGATAATAGGCATAATCTTCCCAGTGCTCGTAGAGTCTGTAGGGGTGCCAAGTAAAATCCATCATCTCATCACTACATCAATGCTAAAAGCCCATCATGCCTAAATGTGTATAGTGTAGCAAACCTCCATATCTGTCAACATAACCATACCATTATTGTCACTCCTTGATTCCAAGAGGCTGACACATGACTATGTGCTCAAATGCAAATATATGTAACATTGTCATGCTAGTCCTTAGTTTCTTGTATCCCTAATAGACACACATGTGTATATTGTGATACAATTGCCTGAGTATGGAAAACCCCCAAACATGTTGCACTCCCCCCTCCATAATATAATATAAACATCTCAACGAGCCAATTGAAAATCCATGCCCACTGAGATCAGGCATCATTCGACCACTAATCAAACCACAGATATATAACATGATTTGGGGAATCCGTTGATGTGGCTCCATCTCCCGCTCCAGCATCATCCATGTCCTATCCTTGGGAAGCTCATCAGTCTGCCACATATGATGCAAGTAGTACTCCTTGCTCTCTAACTAGTACTCTGGAATGACACCACAAATCAGAACTAGCAAGATATGCCACACATCCTCTAAGGTAATGGATGCCTCTCCAATAGGCAGGTGGATGGAGTGCATCTCACTATGCCATCACTCCACAAGTGGTGTTATCATTTTTTTGTGCATACAAATCCTCGGCCACCTGAATACCCATTGTATCCTGACATGACACAACACATCCCTTTCAACTCTAGTCAACTAGCTACGATATCTCATTATGGAAGGCCAATACTCCCATGACTATAATGGCCCCAAATCCTCCTACACCAACGATTTCACTCATGTTATCCTTCTTCTTCTATATTCTCGCATCTCGTTCCCTAGGAATCCCTTGGAAGCCCTTGGGATCCTTCTTTTTTAGTCCTTTCTTTTTCCCTTTACCTTTAGGCAGAGATGACATTTCTCCTTATGAAGATGTTGAAACCAAATCCTTGGTGCCATTCTGCAGAACATAGATGGTAATCCTCAGGTCACCCCACTTTTCCCTTTTCCTCACCATTGTAGATGTCGATCACCTGATCGATGCCTACATAGATGATGCATTGCCTACATAAATGGGGATTTGTCACACAAAAGACGATCCTCAGGTGTAGACATCAATCAAGTGATCGATGTCTGTGCCTTATTGCCATTTTTTCCCTCATTAAATGCCTCTATTTAATGCTACCCTACTAAGATGACAAAGTTAGCATAGTGGTATGTACTAGTGGTCCATACTTGGGTGGTCATTGGAAAAGTCAAACTCTCTTGCCACATTGCTCGTGATATGGAATGTGCACCATCTTTGCCCCTTCGCTCTATACTCTCTATTTCTCATTGACTTGTGAGTGTGAAAATGACCCTTCTATGGGCTCATGTGGCCTATATAAGCCCTTCTTTTTCCCTTCTATTGCTTTTCATCTGCTCCTTTTCCGCCCTTCTCCATGCTTTTTCCCCATGTCCTCTTCATGTCATTCTCTTCATCATTTTCTACTATTTTCATCTTTTCAAGAATTCTCTCGTAAAATTGTTAATTTTCCTATTAAATTCTTGAGGGGGCATACCTTACCTGCATCTTCATGCTGGGGAATCTTTTTTTTTTTCTTTTACCAGTTACCAATTTTGTTATTGTGTAAAAGAGGGGCAAAATGTAGACACCTAAAATTAATTAAATTAATATTTAATTAATTTGGCCTTTTTGCATAATTAATTATATTAATTATGTTAGTACTCCTTAAAATTAATTAAATTATATTTTAATTAATTTTATTACTTTAACCTTATAATTAATTTATCAAATTAAATATATCCAATTCTTCTAAAATCATTTCAATTTCCAACCTTAGTCAATATTTCTTCTAAATCCTAATTAGTTATTTAATATCAGTTAATTAACTAATCCCTTGATTCCTACAAACCACCCTTGTAATCCCCATCATCTAGCCTAATTAATTTTATCTTAATCATGATTATAATTTCTTCCAGTTTTATATTCCTCCACTCATTATCTCTCCTCATTTCCCATCCTTCTAGCTTGCCGACTTTCACTCTAACCTTGATTAACCCACCTAATCACTCATCTTAGTCATTTGCACATCCCTAATCACCTTGATTAGGAATGGGCCAACTCTTTTCCATAAATGGCTTTCCCATCTTATCCTCCAACCTTAAATGCTAATCACTTTTGTACATTCAAGGAATGTCAAATCCCTTTCATCTCCCCCTGGACCCCTCTTTAGGCCAAGAAATTTTTAGTTCCTTTTATTCTTTATTCTCCCCATGCTCCTTCTTTCTTAAAAATTTTTAATTCCCCTCATCCTGTCCCAAGGAATTTTAAATTCCTTTACTCCCTTCCCAAGGTACTTTGGGAACTCTTCCCCATATACTTGGGAACTGTGGGGACAAGAAATCTCTTTATGGAAAATCTCTTGGATCTCCTACTTGTCCTCTCAAATCCACTCCCACTCACTTTCAATCCTAGCCCTCCATTTCTCTTTAATCTTGGTCATCCATTTTGGGCCTCTCCAATCTATGAATTAGAGTCTCCACCCTTCACAATCATATCCATATTTTCCACATTTTTATGTTGTCCCTTTGAGAAACAAAATCATCCATTGCACCCACATCATGCCCAAATATTTCTTCATATAAGCTAATCAATCACTCGCACTATCCAAATCCTCTCATTTGTTGTGTAGTGGATCAAATAAAGTGGACACCAAAGGAACATTCCACTTCCCACTCAATCATAGGAGGTGAATAATGAAGGTGAAACAAATTTCCTTTATATTCTTTTATGCCTTTGTTTGCTTATTTAACATTGCATGCATGTGATTTTGCTAAATCGAATTTCCTCATCTTGACAATTGGTCTCTAATTTTTAATTAGTGTCCTATCACCCTCTTTGGGGAGTATCTTGATAATACCTTTATTGATATTATTTCCGAAGGAACCTTTACTAAGTGCTTACTTGTAAACTTGAAGTAAATCATCACACATCCAATGGTTCAATAAAATTAATGGGTAGCCCATCAAACCCTAGAAATTTGTCATTATTAAGATTCATCTTAGCTTTCCTAATTTCATCGTTGGAATTTTTTTCTTTTAATCTGATTTCATCTTCTTTTTTTACTTTATTAGGAAAAACTTTCTTAAGGTGTCCTCTAGCATTGTGATTATCAATCGTGTTCCCTTCCAATGTAAATAGATTCTTGTAAAAGAGAAAGAATTGTCTTTTTATGTCATCTTGTTAGAGATAAAATTGTCTTCATGCCAAAAAATTTCAATCTATTCTTTCACTCAGTTTTTCTTGATGTATCTAAAAAAGAATCTAGTGCCTTTATCACCGTTGTTTAACCAATTTAGTTTGGCTCTTAATTTGAGCCTATAAATTTTGTTAACATGTAGTTTTCTTAAGAGTTTTTTGTTGTGGTGAGTTCCTTACACAACTTTTTATTTAATGGGTTCTCCTATATACAACTCTAATGTTTCAACAACCTATATTGTAATAAATTTTCCTCTTTCCTTCTATTTGTAGCTCTTTTCCTGCCAATGGTTTGGAATAGAACCTTCCAACCATTAACATCATGGTTTCATTTTTCAATAGCACTTATGTCTCTTATCATCCACTTGTTGATCTCTCTAAGGGTGAAAATTTCATCCTTATAGTCTTCATCTTGTAGTAGATTGGTGTTGAGGATGAAGCAATATTATTTCTAAATTCTTTCTTCATATCTACTACTCAATAATATCCTTTCCCTAATAGGGTGGTGATCAAATGGAGAATATTGGTGAACATTAACTTTAATCCTATAGTATTTTGGATCAAAATTAAAAAGTCTCTATTAGCATAGAACCAGTCTAACCTGCAACATGTTCTTCTACAAGTCCTTTTTGTGCATTACACCAAGTGTACCAAATATTAGTGTTATCCTTCTTCAACCCTTCAAGAGGGTCAAACAAATTTAGTTTATATTTCATTCTCTTCCATAAATATTTTTTATTTCCCTTCCAATCCATTTCAATACCTCACTTCTTATCTTTCATGTTCTCAACCATATTTATATCACCCCCCAAGATCCAAGGTATTTCATTCAAGTTACATAGCCACTTCCATAGGCCAATTATTTCTCTATATTCATTGAGAGAGTATATAGAGAAAATTCCAAATTTAATATCTTCCTTCTCTGTGTTAACCCAAACAATCTGTTGCATGGGGAGTTTTCATGGGTAGATACATATTGTTTCCATGTCTTAGAGAGTATAATAATTTTCCCATCTATCCCTTTCTCATGTTTTGTGACAAATTGTGAGGAATTCTTCCATATGAAGTTGATATTGGTTCCTAGGGTAAACCTAGTGGCTTTAACTTCTTGGAGGATGACATCCTTGTTATTATCCAAGTTAAGAAAACTTCTAATAATATATTTTCTATCAGGTGACTCATGTCCTCTAACATTCCAAGAAGTGCAATTAAGCTTCATGACAATCCTTGCTTGGTTGTGTCTCTATAGTATTCCTAAATCTATAGTAGCATTTAGGAATTTTATCTTCTCTCTTATCTTTTAGATACAGTTTTTGATATCACCAAACTCAGTTTTCTTCCTCTTGATTTTCTTAAGGAAGCTTAACTTACTTTACTAGAAGAAATATTTTTTCCTTTCTTTTTTTGTTTAAGGATAAAGGAGAAAAACCTAGGAACCACCTATCTATTTGTGGTCCTCTCAATGAATAAAGACACATTAGCTCCTAGATGGTACTTAGTGCTATTGTTATCAAGGAAATTTCCTTTCTCTTTGGGATCCATACAAAGAATTTTTTAGTGGCGAATCTTCGCCAATTGGCGAATTCCACATTTTTTTTAAAGGTAATGGCGAATAGTCTGGGGCAACAGAGTGGTCAAATCACCTGGAATTTTGGGGTTAACGGTACACTGTATTCTGGCTTCGCCATTGACCACACACCATTCAACGTGCATGCCCGTAATATTCACCTGGAATCACTCAGATGTGGGTATTAAATCACCTCTGTTATTCGCCAGAAATAGTAAAATGACCACGTACCCAGTTTCTAATTCGTCAATAGTAAATTAAATGTTCATTGCACGTGTTGGCCAAATTCACCAATATCAATTAAAACATTATAAGAATTCAAGGACCCATTTCATCTCGCTTAAATCAAGATGCATTTTGAAACGCCTGCGCAATTCACCAAAAATGCAATCATGGATTGATATAAATACACTCTTTCTTACAATTTGTTTGTGTCTAATTAGTAAATTTGGGAGCTCTCAATTCACATTCTGCAATTTGAGTTGGAATGTCGAATTTCATTGTAGGGTAGAGGGCCAGAGTTAAAATCCTGCAACACAGGCCCAAGCATTCCCGATTCCCAATTTAGAGAATTGAGAAGGAATAAAGGTGAGTAATCATTTCTTCATACTTGATAGTATTAGTTTTAACTATTAATTCATAGTGAGAGGTCAAGACTCAAGATGTCACAATCAGACATGGGTGAGACTCCTGAGGGTGGTGAAGGAATTGAGATGTCAGACAAGGGTGAGACTAAGACTCCTCAGGGTGGTGAGGGGATTGGGATGTCAGACAAGGGTAAGACTCCCCAAGGTGGTAAAACTGAAGGGACTGGGAGGCCATCAAAATGCCCAAAACTTAAACTTAAAGATACTACCATAAAGTGTTTCTTTGGAATTGGCAAAGTTTTCGGTTCATCAACTTTTGTAATTGCAGAAGCCATTCACAGTAGCTCACCACCACCACAAGGTGGGATTGTCATTGAGTTAAATGTGTCAAATGAGGATGACATTATCGACATAGTAGAAGATGTTCTAAGGGATACACATAATGCGATAATTCCCTCGGATTCAAATGCTAGTACTAAAGATGATGTTGGTAGGAAGAAAAGAAAAAGGAAAGTAAAACTAGGGTGACAGTGGGAGATGACAAGGAGTTTTAAGAATTATTGGGTAGCAAAGTACCCATTCATTGAACCAATCCCAAACAATTATGAACAACCAACAAAATGCAGGTGTAAGATTTGTAGCTAGAAAACTAAAAGAGAGAAGAAGATGCAACTAAAGCTTGACACCATAGAAAAGCATACTGGTAAGGTTTATGAAAAGTAGATCATAGATGGAAAGGAAACACCAATAGTAAGATGGAAATCAAAGGAATAATGTCTTCATGTTAAGTATGTCAAGGAATATGAAGAGCATAACCACAAAATGACATTGATTGGTAATAGTGGATTTGGAAATACAATCAAGGTTGGGCTTGAACATGCAGCGAAAGATGCAAACCTAGCAAAGACTATTTAGATGAGTGTTATTTTTCATATTCTATCGAGAGGGCATCCTATGAAATATTTCCCAAAATATAGTAATTTATTATCTTTTTTGAATTTTCCTCACTATGCTATGTCACATTGGTCAATAAACACTCGATGGGAAATGGAAAACTATCTCGCTGAGGTGGAAAAGAAAAATTTACAAGAGAGTGTAAAAGAGTCCAATTTTATTTCATTATCCATAGATGAAGTTACTGAGGTAGATAACACTGCTTGGTTTTGTATGCATGTGTATACCATAAAAGAACATGTCTGTCGAGCTCATTTACTCTGTGTTCATAAAATGAGGGGTGATTCAACAATAGAAAATTTATATTTGGAAGTTAAGAAAGCTTTGAATGAAATTGCTAGTATGGATGACTTGACAATTGCCAAGAATTTGGTGTGTGTTGGATCTCATGGAGCTGCAGTAATGCAAGGTCAAAGGATCGGTCTTTGCACAAGATTAAAAACTAGTATTGCACCATACATGGTTGGCATTCACTGCATGGCCCATCGAATGAATTTAGAATATAGAATTGTAAGCAAGTTCCCTACAGTGTCAAAAGTTGAAGATCTAGTCCACGAGCTCCACTCATACTTCTGCCGAAGTCCTAAACATTTTGCAGAATTTTAGATTTTTGTTGAGGAAATAACAACAGGAAACAAGCTTCTCAGGGATGTTGAGACCAGATGGATCTCCTTGCATGGACCAGCAGAACGAGTTCTAACAGAATATCAATCCTTGATCGGACTAATGTATGAGCAATGCCTCACAGTGATATAGAGACTCCATTAACTTTATCTAGTCTTCTCCCCATGTCGGATTCAATGAAAAAACTTGTTAAGAAAGCCCAAGATAGAACTACATATATCAATGAGTATAGCACTCTGCATAAAATGACATGCTTGGGCCTGGATGTTCTATATTCAGTTCTAACAAGGCAAAGCCCAAATTTTTATAGGTGGCAGATAATTACAGATTTGAATCATGCTAAATTTTTTTTACATTTCTATGCAAAAAATGAGTTATGTGTCTTTGTAAAAGGATTTCAGATACCAATGCACCAATCTAAGATGGGCAAGCGAGGCAGAGAACTGCCAGTTAAAAAGGAAGATTTTGACAAGATTGTTAAATCTGCTAGTGATAATTTGAAGTCTATTGCATATGAACCTTCAATAGAGATTCATGAAAGATTCCCTTGAGAAGAAATACTTGAAGCCATGGGTTGTGTGTATCCTCAATTTTGGCATTCAATTAGAGATAATCCAAATGACGCTAAGGTATTTCATAAAAAACTAGAGGAATTGATATTGACATTTTCAAAAGATGCATATTGCAATGGATAGCCAACAGAAGGAATTTTAAATTTAGCGCATCTTAAAAAACAATGTAAATGCTTTGCATTGACTATGAAAAAAAAGTTGGTTGACTTGGAGAATCCATTTGAACCTGGATCAATCACAAGGCTTTGGAAAAGGATAGATCAAAGTGAAGTATTGCTGTAGCGTCATAAATTGTACGCACTCGCTAGGGTGGTACAATTTCACACCTAGTTTAGCACCCGCCTTAGCGCATTTTGCATTCTGCATTGCATTTCTCCTTAAGCACTTAATTAATCAAATTAATTAGGTCTAAAGTCTTATTTCATCATTCTCTACATCATAAAGTAGGGCCCTTTCACTAAAGCGCGCCCTTCGCATTTTATTCCTCCAATACATCACTTAATCAAAAACCCTAATTAAGTCCTATTTCAAACTTGGGGGCTTGGTTTCGGGGTCTAAACATCTCGAAATCACCTGTAACTTTGGGATTCTCTCTAAAATCATCATATCCGATGGCCCTGAAAATTTGGTGAAAAGTTGTCGGGACCATGGCACCCATGCAACATGGTCCCGGACATTTTTCCCGAAATTTTGGGAGCACGATCCAATCATAAAATAAAGCTTAACCCCAAGAAATTGGTGGGATATTCAATCTCTAGGTTGGCCAAAATATGAATTTACGACCTAGGATTTCATACATAAAAGCTCTCTTTCCTCATTTGAAGGGATCCGATTTTTGGTTTTCAGGAACTTCATATGCAGCGAAAGAGCAGATCTTTGAAGACTTCAACAACACTCAACATCATTCTATCAAGCATCTATCAAATTCATTCATTCATCCAATTAGGGCTTGGAAGACATTGAAGAACAATAGGAGATTACCGACTGAAGATTGGCTTGTACTCCTCCCTTGAGGGTTGGGTATGATTTCATATTGTTTTCATGTCCTTACATAAGCTTTGATATATCATTTATTCATGCTTTAGATCACATTGCATCTTGATTTAGAGCATTTGCATTATCATTTACAAGCAATTAGGGTTTACTTTCTAGGTTGCTCTAGTTTGCTTTCTTGCATTTTGGACCTTGCACACACACTAGGTCTGCACACACAATACATTTTACAAAACAACTTGGCTATTTGTGGAGGTGGAAATCACCAAAGCGGGGGTTTGACTAAGGTAGAACCCTATATAGCCGCCCTTCCCCCTTTTTCAGATATTATTGCAGGTTTCGGGATTCGGACGACGCCGCAGGACACAGATCAGGAAAGAGGAGACTGAGACAGAACTCTGTGTGCAATTGTAGCTCAGAAGACTGGGACAGAGGCGTTGGGGACCCTGGTCTTACCAGGACAGGGGCGCTGGGCGCCCTGGTCCCTGGGACAGAGGCGTTGGGCGCCCTGGTCCTCCGGACAGACAGCTTTCCGACAGTTTCCAGACAGTGTTTCAGGGTGCAAAACAGTGGTTTCCGATGCAGTTTTCAGGACAGTGGCGCCCGCGCCCCCGTCCCGAACATTTTCAGTCTGATTTCGACTCCAGGTACATATCTGCATTCTTATTTTATCCTTACATTTACAGCTGTTCATTGTTTAATCTCAATTCTGCAAACTTGTTACTAGTTCATACTTGCATTTTGAGGTTAGGGTTTGAACTTGTATCATTTTAGCTTTCAATTTCAACAAGGGAATAGAAATCCTAATAGATATCCCGTGGCTCTCTCTTTCACCAAAAGAAGTAGCTAATTGTGCGATATCTCTAGGCCCTTTCGTATTCCGCAATGTGTGTCAAAAGGTAGGATTAGGGTACATTGACCTAGTCTCGCTTTTTTCCCTACACAATTGCATATTGCAATACCAGAATATTTGAAACTTACTGATTTATGCCAAACAATGATATTGGGGTTAGTGGAAGATAAGAGAGTTTTCAGTGCATTAGGGCTTTTGAAATCAAAGATCAGAAACAAATTAGACAAAAATTTGGAAACTTGCTTGACGTTGTTTGTAACTCAGTATAATGTTAGAGATTTTCCATATGATAGGGCATTGGCAATCTGAAATTCCATCCATGAAAGACGAGGTCTGTACAACACTTTAAAAGCTGGTGGTGCTACTGCTAGTGCTAGTGCTGAGACAAATGATGGATCGCAGACTCAGAGTCAGCATGAAGATGAAGAAATTTTTGAATACCCGACTCAGAATGAAGATGAACCTGTTAGTATTAGTCAGTTTCTGGATCTTGAGTCCATTTGGGATATAGAAGCCTCGGACTGAGTCACCGAAGTGAATTAGCAGTCAGTTTATAGGTATTTATAATTATACTACAATTCTTGAGTCATATTACAATTTAAATTTGCAATACTATAGTTTTCATTGATGATTTTTTATATTGTATTCCTTGAATTTGTCAATCAGAATAGATACTTATTTCATATTTTTAATTGTGAATTTGAATTATTAGTAAACAATTAGAATTTATTTTTTGAATTATTAGTAAACAATTGAATTATTAGTAAATTGGTTCCACATTATTTTGAACATGAAATGCAACAATTTGTGTCACAAGATCCATAAAATTATTCATATTGCATAACTGTTAGAACCTTTCTACTGTTCTACATTAAATGCTTAACATGATGTTCATGGCGATTAGGGTTTTGTGTTTGTTTTTTGTCTTAGTTGGCTAGTAAAACGAAGTTGTTGTGCATTGAAAATATGAGTTGTCCTCTCTTTATTTATCCATGTCAACGTCAAGTGTGGTCAAAGGGTTGGTTAGACAATGAGACATGTTTAATGTTTCATCTCTAACTTGTAGATAAATTTCATGTTTAAGTGGTGAGTTAGCGAGTGTTGGTTTGGGTTTAAATCGCGAGGTCTCTAGTTTTCTGGGTGTTAGCATTTTATGTTAGCAAGCTGGAGATTGTTAATGAAATTGCTTTGGTCACGAGGTCTTGAATTGGTTTGATGTCATGCATTATAGCTGTGAGAGTTAGTGATTAAGTCATTAATGGTTTGTGTGTCACTGCTCGCACCTGTTGATGAAGTTAATTAACATAAAACATTGATTTTTGTTGGTACTTGTTGGGTCACTGCAGTCAAGAGATAAATAGTTTTGAGATTTTATGGTTATCGCTAGCTTGCAGGTCCTTTATCATCAAGTTAGTTTCAGTCGCGAGCTTGCGAGTACTGGGAAATTTTAGTTGTCGCTACCTCACAAGATGTTTTGCACTTGACCATTTTATGTTGCGAGGTTGCGACTGGGTGTGATTTTATGTTATTGCAAATTCGCGAGGTGTTCATGGTAAAGTCATTTTAATTTGTGATCATGCAATGTGGTTGGTATCATAGCTTAGTTGGTTTCATTGCTTGCTCGCAAGTTTTGAAGTTGTTTAGCATTTTATGTTGCGATCTGGCAACATGTAAGTTTTGGTCTGATTTTGTGGTCATCACATGCTCGTAAGTTTGTAAGTCTTAAGTCAAAAAGTATTGTGAGCATGCGATGGTGGTTAAGTGTCTTATTATCACGGGATTGCAAGGGTTTAAGCCAAGTTAAGTTTTGAGTTGTGAGCTTGCGATGAAATAAGTTGTTTTGTTAGATTTGTAGTGGTCGCCACCTCATACATAAAGAAAGAATATTACAAATGTTGTTGTGAGGTTGCGACTGAAGGGCTTGATGAAGATCAACGGTTGTCACTCACTCATGAGATTCTTTGAGGATTCGTAAAAGGGGTTGTGAACTTGCGATTAAGAGGATTTGGTAGCATTGTCGCTAACTCACTAGTTACTTTCCAAATTGTTATAACCGGCTGCAAGTGTGCGATTAAAGATGGGGATTGACACGTAGACTTGTTTACCAGGTTCTGTAAAAGTTTTGAATGGAAATCACCAATCAAATAGAAGGGAATAAATTCAAATTTTGTTCGAGTACTTTAGATTTGAATTAATGCCACAGTAGCTAGTTCATGCAAGTGTGGCAATTAATGAGACTTGAGACAAGTGATGGCACCCAAATATCGTAAATTGCATGATCAAGCCGAGATTTTGTATAATTGCATTAATGCATTCTATCTTCGAGGTAATCTAGTGAATTGAGCTCTACAACAATGTTGGAGAATTCAGACTATTGGGTGTGGGAAAATTTCAAAAAATTGGTTGTTTTTCTCTTGCAGCTAAAATGAGCAAGGCGATCAGTGGAACTAGAGATTCCAAGCCCAAGGCCATTGAGGAAAAGAAGGATAAGAAATACAAAGAATAATTTGTAGATTCACTGCCAGAGGCTTATGTTGCTTTGAATACAAATGATTTGGTATGGAAAGATTTATGGAGCCAATGTAGAAACCTGACCATGCTTCATATGGCTGGTTCTGCTCTGTTTCATTATTTCTAGAATAATAAGGTTAAGGGTGTCCCGATATCAAACCCTTGGGATTTAAATATGGAAAAGTTAATTGTGCTAGATGTGTATGTTGATGTGGATTTGATCAAAGAGTTGGCCAAATGCTATTGCCTAGTATCTAGGGTAATCAGAAGAAAGAACCAGTCTACCCTAGTTTCATTTAACAGAGCTAGCTTTGAAGATTTCTAGATTACTGGTGTTGCATGTATAGATATAGATTTGGAGAGGATTGCAGAGCATTATGACAAATACAAAGGTGTTATCAAGAAGCATGCAATGCCTAGATACATGCCTAGGGTGAATAGGAAACTAGTTATAATTCTAGATAGTATCGAACCACCATTTGACATCACACCTTTCCACCATTATATGCATTGTACAATCTATGGATTTTGTAGAGTGGGGTTTTGATGGAGATTCAACAGTGTCAGCTGAAATGCCGATGATGGCTATGGATATTCAACACCTAGATGTTAACAAAGATTACGATTATGTGGGCTATGTGGTTAAACACATTCATGATGCTCTAGTTGAAATTCATAGTGGTGCACCCAACCCTACATTCAAGCATTATTCATTGCTAATGCATTTACTCTTGTTCTATAATGTTGAGTTCATGGATAAAGAATTGGAGCTTTTCAAAAAAAATTGCGTGTATTAATGCCAGTGCAAAGATGGACCCAGGTTTGGGACAGTAGTTCTCCCCATTCTTCTTTCCTTTTCTTTGAAAATTGGATTTTTTTGCCAATTATGGAAATGCTAGGAATAAATAGGGAAAGATTGTCAATTAATGTTAGGAGAGTTTTGAGACCTTACCAGTATGTTCCAAATTGGTATATTTCACATAACTGGGGGGAATTTTTCTTTTTTGATAACTTTGCTATGATCAGAGTCTATGGGTGTCCTCAGCCTCCCCATATTTTACCAAAATTTCTTCCAATTAGGATTGCTTTTATGGAGTTTATTTGGCAATTGACCCTAGTTAAAAAAGAATACCTTGACAAACACAGGAAGGGTTCTCTTCTTCCTAGGCTTTGGGTTGTGTCTGATTTTACCATTGGTAGGATTTCCTTTGATGAAGTAAATAATTTCCTTAAACAATATAGGTTGGTTAATGTTGTGTCTAGATTCTGTGATCCTGAACAATTTATTAAACGTGCATTGCCAAAAATGACACCTTGGGCCACAGTAAAGGACCATGAATCATTAGATGATGAATATGTGGTTAGAAATTTGCTGAGAAAAGAGGAAGTACAAGAAAGGAGAAGAAATGGAAAAAATTGATGAGAGTTGAAGAAGAATTGAAGGTTGTTGACCCTATTTTCTCAGGTTTTTGCCCTGATAACCCGTACCTAGAGAGGATTAATAGAATGTTGAGTTTATATGAAACTCTAATGGAACAAATGCCTCAAATTCTAGAAGTGGTTGCTCAGTAGAAAGACCCCCAAGATGGACATTCTTCACATGGAAAGAGGCCACTTAGTGTGTCTGCTGATGATGTAGAGAGTGGGGATGAAGTTCAATCTACTCGAGTGCCACCTGCAAAGAAACAAAAAACCAAAGAGGTCAGTACAATTGTGAGGAGAGACCCTACTAGAGCAATTGTTATAGAACAGGGACACTACTTTCATCAAATAAGGACACATCTCAGAGAAGCAGGGAAGAATGAAAAAAAGGGAGAAACAAACGAAGCCCTTGCTCAAGGCTTTGATGAGAGTGTGATGTTGTCAAATGAGTTCATGAAAGATGATGACATTATTAAGTCGGATGAATTTAAATTTTTTTTGACAAGGTTGAAATAAAATCAATTCAGACAAAATTAATCATAGAGGAAGGAAATGTAAAAAAGAAAGAGGAGATCATCAAGGCACTACAGGAATATGATCCTGATAGGGAGAAAATATATGTGGAATAGGAAATCTGATTAAGAGTACTTGATGCTTGGTCTTTGGCCCCTTCCACTCAAAAGCCCCACCTTCTAAATATCCAAGTAAAAAATAAAGATGACAGAATGATCTGGAATTTGTAGAACACAACTGGCATGGAGATTGCCTCATTTTTTTACTCAAATTTCTTTCATGAATTTATCAAAAACAGAGGATTTGTCAAGAAGATATACAGAAACATATAGCCAATTGATTGCATTATCTAAAAAATATGAAGAGACATTGATGAAGAAGGGTTCTTTGGAGGAAGAATTAGTGGAGTTGAAAGAAAAAATTGCAAATGAGCCCCCTCCGATACAAATTATAGAACAAGTACAAGAAATACCAGCTGATGTGACAACAAAAATGGAGGAATACATAGAGAAAATTGAAAAGCTTGAAAAGGAACAAAATGTCAAGGCTATCTCTATTGTGTCAGGAATTGTGAAACACAGGATTAAAGTATTGAAAGGAAAATTGATGGTAGTGCATGATTTGCACATTTCTTTGAAAGAGGCAAGTAAAACATCCTTTGAGGCTGTCGCTTTTCTTGGACCTTTGTTCAATGATTGGTCAAGAAGAAGCAGATTAATGGATAAGCTAGATATTGCAATGATGCATAGTGATGAGTTCCCTCCCAAGATCAGTGACACTAAAGACATGGTGGAGGTAATGAATGCATCTTATGCATTTTTCACAGGAAAGGATGTGCTTATAAATGAAAAATTGTAGACGTTTGGGGAAGGTTATAGTAAATTGGTGCCTTCAATTTATGGTAGTAATGGAGATTTGAAATCAGTTTCTGATTGGACCAGTGAATTTGTTTTGATTCTGGAGGAAGAAGAAATAATCAAGCATATAGATGAACAGGTTGATGTTGATTTCCTTAACGGTATGCTTGATTCACTCTTCAAGGTTGAGGTTGACCATGCAAAGTTTATTGTTGAGGCTAGGGTAGTTACAGATGTCATATGGATAGATTCAGTTGCAAAGTTGGAAGAGGTAAAGGCATTCAGTTGGCCAATAGACAAATAGCTGGACAAGTGGCAAACCATGCTAAAGCAAAAGAAAAAATGTTAGGTTGCTACGCAAGATTCCTCACAGTAATTCTAAGATTTTTGAATCCTCATCTTATAAAAGGATTCCAAGATTAATTTGAGAGGGGTGGCAACTTTTTTTTGGATCAGTAGATAGGGATGGCCAGTTGGCCACTTTTATTGATGTTGAAAACTCTGATATAGACTTATAGTTATAATAGTTCAACTGATCAAGAATTCAATAAGTGCATAGCTAAATCGCATTTTGAATTTACTTTATGATATCATTATGAATATAATATCAATATCATTTGCAGTTTGAGATCTTCACATAATTGTCTTTGTGTTGAATTTAGGTTTTCACTATGAATTGAATGGTCAAAGGTTTTTCATTTTACGTATGAATTTGGGTTGTGTATGTAATGGCATATTCATTCCTATTTATCTGCAATTGAATCTTATTGAAGTTTATTATTAGGTTGTCTTAATTGTAAGTGACTCTATACCCTAGGATAAGGCACTGGTCAGTTGTCTTGATGTTGACTTGGTGAAGTGACCTTCCAATTATAATAGTTGATTCATTGTGGGTGAATATGTTTTCTTGTTTGCATTTGATTATGAAATTATGATTTTTCTATAACATCTATCATGGAATTGGATCCTCAAAAGATATTCCCTTTAATTGAGTTGCATGCATGTTTTACTAATTATGTTGTATTCCTATCTATTGTGGTGTTTGATACTTTCATTCTTAATACTCTTATGATTTTATATGCTATGGATGTTTATGTAATATATATGGAGGTGTTCTATGACTATCATGTACATGTTTTACCTCCTCCATAAAGTTGGCATTTACTCATACCTATAATCTGCCCACCAATTACAATGAAGTGAATCCTTAATATGATTCCAAACTAACAAATTTTTTGCATTCCTGGGCATAATAGGAAGCATTAAATGAAAAATTACATACACCATAACAATGCAACAAATGAAAAAAGATAAAACTCATGATTCTAATCATTTGAAAGAGATAGAATTATACACCGGAGAGAAATAGATCAGAATTTAATTTCTATTGAATAAAATTACTACTTCCGTTGACTGTCACAAAATAAATTTATATATAACTCCTTCAAGAACCTACACAAAACTTGACACTAAATGCTTTTCTTTTGCTCTGTAAATGACTATACAACTTTCTCCCTTCACCTAGAGTCTAGAATCGCTACTGGAACTAGAAAAGGAACCCCAATGACTATACAACTTGCAAAACTGCTTAAGCCATGCCATTATCACCCTGATGCCTTTGGATGGAACGTGAGATGTTACGTTCTATCCAATAGATCATTTCCCTTCTCGGAATGGATACTGGGACCTAGCAAGAAGTAACTTAGTAAAGTCACCCCTAAAAATTAAAATAGAGGAGGAAGCTTTAATTCCTAGGAACAAAGAAAATGGAAAGGAGCTCGAGCCTTCATGCCCACGATCAGGGAAAGTGGAAAAAGGAGCTTTAGGGTAAATGTAATATGTTGGGGAGGGGTTGCATATTCCATGTCATCACAAAGATGACTGGCTACCACTCCTCACCCAAACAAATCCTTCTTTCATTCCTCTATGAGCTCCTTCTTCAAACCTCCTGCCATCCTATGGCAAAGTAGAAGCAGAGGATGTTAGGATTCCCAAAGATACTAAGAGGGGGGGTGAATCAGTATCTAACTGGTTAATGAATTTACTTGATTTAAAACATGTAAAGCATATCAATATTGTATTTCGGTAAACCAAGAATAATGTAGTAAACAAGAATAACAACAACCACATGAAAAGAACACCATAACACAATAGTTTAATGAGGAAACCTGATGTGGGAAAAACCTTGGTGGGATTCATGACCCATAATATTTGCTTACTGGCCAATAAGTGAATATTACTCTTACAATAGGGGCCTACACATGCTAGAAGGCCAAGTGCCTAGAGCTCACTGCTCAATTACAAAATAAGAAGTCACATTGACTTAAAAAATGGATTATACAAATCCAATGTCTTGTACTACTTCAAAATAGCATCTGCTATGCCAGATCCAGTACCGGTTTTAGCTCTGCTTCATACATAAACCCTTAACCTATAATTTGCATATTAGGTCTACCTTATTTCACCTATCACATTATTACCAAATGTTCTACAATGATCTCATACATATATGCGTCGTATTACAACTCACCATGTCGGCTTACAATGATTTTACAATTAATTACAAAATACATTATAAACAAAATTCCTGTCAGCCAGGGTACCGGTATCCTTCCTTTACCGGTGTAGAGTTTGTTGTTGCTGGTGTCAGTATATTGTCTTGCTAGTATCACATGATTGCAAGGTTGACATCAATGACAAAACCTTCAATCACCTACAATTTCTCATTGGAGTGTGCATTTGCCAACAATCTCCCCCTTTGGCATTGATGGCAACACTTATGAGAAAAATCCAAAAAGTGTCATCCAAAAATGAGTTTGCCAAAATTGTCTTACCAAAAAAATATGAGTTCCCCCTGAGTTGATGAGCCATCTGCTGATCATTTTTCTTATAGCCTCTACTCCCCCTTTGACATCAATGACAAAGGTTTTCATTCGCTGTCAATGGAGTTCTACCTGGATTCTTGTAACCGGTGGGTTACAATCTGAAAAATATTTGTCAAAATTAAATTTATGTCGTTGCTAAAAGTTTTACTGTCTTTTATAGTCTCATGGGTTCTCTGCACTGTACCAATGAGTATGTGCATTTTCTCTTCTGGTGTCTTTAGTCTGAGAACCAGAGCCTCAGATTTTTCTTTTCTCAAAGAAATAAGATACTCTAGTCTTGGATCAAGTCTGCATTTTAAGTCCTTTTCTTTGTCCTTTATTCTTTGTTTTTCATTTTCCAAATTCCTGATTTTCTCTTCCTGCTTTGCAATTTTCTTCTCTAATTCCAAAAATGAATCTGATGTTCCAATCAAACTGTTAGCAATATTGTTAATCTTATCCTATGTCTTTCTGATTTCATTGTCAAGATCTTCTCTTAATACATCTATTTTGCATGTATCCCTGTACAATTTCTTGAGGTCAAAAATTATTTCATTGAGTTCCGGTAAAAGAGTATCCATCTCCTCTTTGTTCTTATTCACAATTTCCATAAAGAATTTCTCTTTTTCTTTTATCCTCCTTTCCTTAAAAGTATCCTCATTTATTTGATCAATAGTGATTAGGTTACCGGTGATGAATTTAGACGATGTGTCTAATTGTCCTAAAGAATCTTTATTCTCTATGTTACACTTGGGTGCAATCATCTTCAAAATTGGTATGGTGTTATCAATAGACTTATATGCTAGTGCATTACAATCTGTTATTTTCTTAATTGAATCTAGCAATACCTCTGTCACATTTGTTGGTTGGAATTCAGAAATGGAAGTTCCGGACATTTGTCCAACTATCTTCACAATTTGCAATCCACCGATGGTGATAATATCATTGCTTTCCTCTTTCACTGGAGGATCAATTTGTGTTTGCATTTCAACTACCAAAGGTTTAGGTCTTTTAGTTGTAGCCGATGGCACTGTCTCTAAATGTAATTGTGAATGAACCTATTGTTCTACCTATTTCTTTGTACTCTCTACTGATGGTTTCTCTGATGGTGCCTCTGATGATTTTTCAGTGGTATCCACTATCGGATTTTCTGTTTGTGACTCTGTATGTTCTACTGGTTTCTCCGTGCTTGCTCCTGAAATGTCTACAGTTGGTATCTCAACAAATGTTTCATTGATATCAATTGTCAGTTGCTCAATGGATACATTATGTACACCAGTGCTATTAGCTTTTCATGTATCTGTTGCCTGTTCAATTTGTTGCTAACTCCCAATTTCAATGTCTCCAACTGTATCTTTAACATTTGTCTCAACTATTGTGTCTTCTACCAATGGCTCAATTGCCACATCTCTTTTCTCACTTATTTCCTTATCAACCACAATGTTGACTTCCTGAGTGTCGATATTCATTGTGTACAACACCTCAAAATTAGGATTTGTATCCTCATGTGTTGTCTTCATACTCTTTGTTGCCAGTTGATTTTAAGGAATGTCTATCGGTGGAGTATCTAAAGGTGGTGGGGGTAGATTGTATGTTATCTTTATACTGGGAGGTCCACCAACCTTACCTTTTCCTTTGTCCCTATCCTTTTGATATAGCTTGAAGGTTTTAGGTTTTTGATATTCTTCCTATTTCTCCTTTTCTACCAGGAATATATCCCATGTATCTATTGTTTCCTCTGTTATCTGATTCACTCTTCCTGCCATCAGTGCTATATGTCAGTTAGCAGTTGAGAATACTAACCGGTTAGCCTCAAAGATTAATTGATCTATCTCATCAGGTGAGTTAACAGGGTGCACTGCAAGTAGTTTTTCAATCTTTATTTTCTTATCAAGCTCAATAATAGCTAGCCTTCTAGCTTCTAGTCTATTATACAGATCTGTCGGTATTTCATCAACAACTTGCATAAAAAATTTCTTGAAAATATCTAAGTGTAATATTACACTGTTCTCTACTCTTTCTTTATCATCAGTGGATAGTGTGTTATACAGTTTGCTAATATTCTTCAACTTGTCATCCCTAGTAATTTCATTTAGTAATTTATCAATAGGGGTTGTAGTTTGTTTTGACTTCTTCTTAGGAGTCAACTTCTTTTTCTTTGTAGTTAATTTATTTGTTGGGGGCCTTACTACCTGTTGCTTCTATCCTTTTGGTGTAGGAGAAGGTGCCAGTGAAGGTTTTCTTTTCCTCTCAACTCTCTTGAATATTGTAGGTATGTCACTTTCTGAAGAAGTTCCAATCGATGAAAGGCGTGTTTTCGATTGGAGTGCTTCCAACTCACCTTCAGTTATACTGGTTTGCTTTAGCACATCTTCTTTAATAGCTTTTGCCTACCAGGTTCCTTTTCTAACAGTTGCCTCAACCCTTTTAACTCTTTTCCTTGATTGAATTTGACTTTCTATAGTTTCAACATTACCAAATACTTCTTCTTCAGGTTCCTTAGGAGCTTCTAGGAGGGCTTTTGCATAGGTTTCTATTATGTTGTCATCAGTCTCATACCCCATTTCAGTAACCCATATGGTTCTAGGAACAACTGCCTCCATCCAAATTTCATCTTTCTTTATTACAAAACATATTTCCTTTTGGTACTTATCCACAATAGCTTGTGATAACCTTACTCTTGTTTTCATTTGAGCTTTTAGTGCTTGAAACTACTCATTTATGGTTTTCTCCTTGTTCTCTCCCATATTGTTTAGCAATTCTAATAGTTGTTTTCCTATCGGTATATCATATCCAAAATCTTTGGTGTCAATACCGGGTACTTGTTTGGTTATATATAGCATCAGACAAACAAGTAGGTTTCCAAATCTAAATGTTCCTTTCTTTTTCCTTTTGATCTTTGCTAAATTGTCTGTTAGTTCATCTTTAAGCCATTCACATATATCTATCCTTGCATTATCATTTACCATATCATAGGCACTCTTAATAGATAGGCTAGAACTAAGTTTAACCTATTTGCATGTGTAGTCTTGTAACCTAAGATCATACTAATAAATATGATATTTGTATCCTTCACATCATTTACCCTTAGTGATCTCTTATCAAATGTTGCACCGGTTAGGTTTGTCACTAGATCATTTGAGACCTTCTTAGTTTTGTCAAGTTTGTTTCTGGTGGAGGGCAACCCTATCACAACCTTTACTGGCTCTTTTGTGATTTTATGAACTGAGTCCAACCAGAAAAATTCACCATGTACTCTGCTTAATACTATCCTTATGATATCCTTGGGGAAATCTAGGATATTGAGAATTTCAATGAAACCTAGGGTTTCTATTATCTTATGTTCAGGTTTGACATTTCTAGATTCATACATATTCTTAATTTTCTCATCACCTAGTTCATCAATATGTCAGTGTATATCCATTCTAGGGTCTTCAGCATATACTACCCCTTTAGGTATTTGTGAAAATACACTTAAGCTATCATCTTCCTTCACAATTTCAAGTGTAGATAGCAATTTGGAAATCATCAAAGAAATAGACATTAAACTAGCTCAATCACAAAAACTAGATTGCAATGATAAGAAATCCTAAAAACATTCAATAGAGATATGAAGACAAGATAATCAAACCAAATGCAAACCATTACAAACGCGAATATCTCCTCCACAATTTTCCACTGTCCTTCTTTCTCCTTCAAATTACTTTGTTTGTGGATCTCACCTACAAGTGCAGAAGCATAGTATGAAAGCAAGATTGACAAGATGAAATGGCAGCATAAGGATACTAGAAGTGTGATTGATTCTCCATGACTGAAGAAAATCATCCAATTTATAGACAAATTGGAGAGATGACAAGATTAGCATGAAGAGATTTGAAAGAAAATTTCAAATCAAGAATGACAAATATGACAAATTATGACAAAATTGACATTTTTTATGCAAGATTGATTGATTGACAAAATTATGACAAATTATGACAAGGTTGCTATGCAAAATGCATGACAAATTATGACAAGATTGACATGCAAGATTGATTGACAAAAATTATGACAAATTATGACAAGATTGAAATGCCATTCCCATGAAATTAGGGGAAATATTAGAAAAATTGAAGAAAATAGGAGAAATAGAAAATTAGGAATTAGGAGCAATTAGTAAATAAGGTTAGAAATGATGAATTGGAAATTAGGAAATTAGAAATTGATGAAATTAGAAAATTAGGTGAATTAATTAATAATTTTTCATTCATTAATTAATTCACAAAAAATGGGGGGATTAATTAGCCAATTAAATAAATATTAAATTGTGACAAGAAGACTTAGGATAAATAAATAAATTATTTAACCTAGAGGGAAAATGACAATCAAGATTAAATGAATAAATCATAAAATCCTAAAAATAAGAGGACAAGGAATTAGGTCAAGACAACAAGAAATTAATGTCGATTCGATCATGATTTTGATTGACAAAGCACCAATGTCGATAAACGATTGAGATTGGTTGACAAAATGACCAAGATTGATAAAGAGACCAAATTGATAGGTGCCAATTGACGAGGAACAATGACTAATTGATCCAAATTGACACAATTGAAAAGGACAACGATCGATGACAAATTGATCGCAAAATGACAAGATTGACCAGGACAAGGATCGATGACAAATCGATTGCAAAATGACAAGATTGACAAGAGGACAAAACCCTAATTCGAAAGCGATAAAAATGAGGAATGTCGAAGAAGGACTCAATGCTCGCAAATGATAAAGACCAAGTGCGCAACATAGAAGAAATGTTAATGCGACGCAAGAACCCTAAAATAAGGCAATGCGCAAATGTTAAAGTATGACTCCACAAGCGTTGACCATTTTTAGACGTCTACATTTTGCCCCTCTTTGAGACAATGCGATTCTAAGCATTATTTCAAAGAACAATAATGAAAATGCCCCAGACAATAACAATGACATACGCATGTCCCCTCAAGGAATTGGCTGGAAAAATCCAGAAAAGAGGCCAATTGATCGATAAGAATGATAGAAGATGATAGGTTCGAACGGACTGCCAAGACTGATAGAAGAAATGTTAGTAAGCAGAAATTAGATAGAGGACAGTTAGAGATGAAGGAAAACTTGCTTTCACAAATGCACATAAGTAGGTGAGAACCTTTATTTAATGTAGCAAAGTGGATGCAGAGCATCATGGCATTGAAGGCCAGAGCTGGAACGCAACCCCTTTTGCAAAAGACAGAAATATCGCACACAAGGAATGAGTGAATCATCCTAGGGTGCATACATCAAGGGTCGAGGTATGTGCGGCATTCATAAAGCAAACGTACTTATCATAGACACCCAATGATATAGTTGCCCCAGTTTGTGACAACATTCCACAAACAGTAAACAAGGAAAGGGACCATGAACCATCCCAGTCACTCTAAATCACATAGTGACATCATCGAGCAACATAGGAACATGATCAAAGCCAAAGATAAATCAATAAAAAGATAAGACGCACAAATTCAACCAAGTCAAACAAAAATTTTGATCATCATTGTCAAAAGTGAAAAACAAGAATGATCATGCTGTCTGGTTTCAAGGAATGTGGTACCCCGTCTAAGAAAAGACACAATCTGGTTTTGAGTATACCATACCCTGCATAAGACCCATGATAATAGTGACAAGGACAAATGATATTGATGTTGATTGATTGATATGACAATTTTGATCAATTTGAATGTCTGGTTTGATTGAAAAGTTCATCTGTTAACACGTGATTTCAGTTAAAGCACAATGTTGTAACATGTTATCTATTTGTTGTCTACACAAATGTTTGATCGATTTGTCTATGCACAGAGGGTACCATTTATTGACAAAATGCAAAATGCCAAAGAAATTGTTTTTAGATTTTGATGTTTTTCACTTTGTAGGAATTTCGAGGTTTGTTTAATTTTTTTTGGCTCATTTTTTTCAGGACTTTATTTTATTTTTTAGGGATTTTTTCAGGACATTATGTGGTTTTTTTGGATTTTTTTCAAGACATTATTTGATTTTTTTTGGATTTTTTCAAGGCATTATTCGATTTTTTTTGGATTTTTTTTTCAGGACATTATTTAATTTTTAGGGATTTTTTCAGGACATTTTAGCTGAAAATGAACACATGGTTTTTTTGATGTTTTTGAATGTTTTCAGGATTTTTTTCAATTTTTTTTTTTTATTTCAGGACATTTTTCGATTTTTATGATTTTTGCCCCCAATGTCTAGCAAGGGAAGGAATATGACAAGTGAATAAATAGGCTTTCTGAAATGTTGGTGGATAGAGGGAAGATAAAGGCCTTTTATTATGGAGACAATACAGAAGCAATTTTCAAGGGCTATTGTGTGATGGGACAAGAGACTGGATATGACAATGTAAAGCAGGAACATGGCATGAGGGATATGTCAAGAGGTTTTTGAAACCATGTTTAAATTTTGCATCCTTATGTCAGATCAAGATCAAGGAATGAAAAAGAGTGTATGGATAGTGATAAGATATGGATAGGATAAGCAAGACCAAGAATGGATAAGGGACATGGACTAAAGGTCGTGATAGGTTAAGGGATAGTGGTAGAATGTTGCAATAAGCCAGGGAATATGGATGAAAGGTTATAATAAGAAAATGGATAAAAACCAAAAGCTATGATGGACTAAAAGCTACAAACAAGATGCATGATGATCATGAAGATCTGCAGCCTTGTCAAGATCAAAGGTGGAAGGGAAACTGGACATGAGGGACAATAGGATATGAAGGGTAATGACATGGTATGATAGGATAATGAAGGGCAATAGGATATGAAGGGGGAAACTTGCCCCCAAGTGTGGTGTGAAAGAAGTTCATAGATTACACATGATGCCTTTTTACCAGGTTTTTATCATGGTACTTTCCCAAAGTGCCCGTTTGCTAGGTTTTCACCAGTGGACAAATTATTTTTTGCATTACGTTTTTTTTTCTTTTTTTGTCTTTTTTTTTTTTTTTTGTATTTTGACTTTTTCAATAGAAGATGGACACATGATAGGGGATGGAAGAAGGACTCAAACATCTTTTTGTTTGGATAGTAGCCTTGAAAAAAAAATGGACCAGTACCTTTAAAAACATGCTCAAAGATGTTGGTAGGATAAGGACATGGAAAATGAGATGAAACTAAGGCAAGGATTTATGCAATGGATGGGATCAAAGGGATCGAAGGATGGAATATATACATTGGATAATGGATAGGGTATTGGAAGAACTATGCTTGAGTGGATAGAAATGTTGGCAAGATTGACATTGGTACACACCTTGAGGGGTGATGGACTAATGGAGGAAAGATGTATCTCAAATTGTGAGATTTGGATGGAGGAATAGCTTGGGATTTTGGGACATAAGAGCCCAAAATGGATGATGAAGGTGATGGAGGAATAGATTTGAGAGGTTTGAATAGAGGAATAGCAATTTTAGATGCCAAGTTGAATGTTTCTTTAGGATTTTGTGCTTCAAGGAGCCGCTTAGGTATCCACATGGTTTTTGATTTTTCATGCTTTTGTGGTTCCTTGGAGTGCATTGCTTGCACAAGGGATTTAGGAACCCATATATATTTTGACTTTTCTTTATTTTTCTCAGTGGGCCTTTGTGGTCTTTTGGATATTTATTTTTCTTTATAGATCAATTTGTTCTTTGTTTTGACATGTCGATTATATTGGACATGTTGATCCTTGAATACATGTGGATTCTAGACTTATGAATTTTATGCTTGGCATCCAAATTGCTTGGAGGGGGAAAGGAATGCATGGATGGAAAGGAATGAAATGGAGTTCTTTTGGGTTGATGAAATTTACTCAAGGATGTTTGCCTTTGCTGACCTTGCATAGAGGAGGAAGGGATATAAGGACCTAAGATGGATGGAAAGTATGATGGGGAAGGTGTATGTTTTGATTTTGATGGAGGGATACCAACGTCTTGAGAGTGAGTTGTGTAGACATGACCCTTAAGATCTTCTTTCATATTGAGGAGTTCTTTCTTGTTAAGGTCTACTCCTTTTCCTTTATGAATATCTTGACTTGTAGGATACTCTTTTCTTTGGGAAGAAGACACGAGTCCATTATGAGGTGGATATGATATGAGAGAAATAATGAGATCTTGAAGTGGATCGGATTGCACCAAAGTGGAAGAACCCATTATGCATGTTGAGGGTTCATGAACATCTTGCACTGACATGTTAGAATCATGAGGGGGATTAGGATCATGTGGGGGACTAGGATTGTGTAGTGGACATGGTTCAATGACAGGCTCTTCAATAGATGGAATGGGAGAAATAATGGGATCCTCAAAAGAAATGTGATCTTGGAGTGGATATGCTGGATTAGGATGTGGAGATGGAGGAACAAGTGGATCTTGTGGAGGATTTAAAGGAATAATTTGATCTTGACAAGGAGGAAGATCATTGGAATCCTCTTTAAAGTTGCTTTTCTCTTTACTTTCAATGGGATCATCAGAAAGGATGGAAGGGATATCTTGATCTTTCTTAGGAAGTGGAATGTCAATGGGATTTGAAAGGACATTGTGTTCATGGATAGAATTGATAGGAAGAAGTGAATCATTGCGAGTGTCTGGGGAAATGGGATCTTGGTCAACAATTGGATGGGATGATAAGGTTTCAAGATCTTGATCTTCATCTATTTTAAGACACGTTTCTTCATGCTCTAAATTATCCTCTTGACATGGGGTTGGACTTTGGATATGCATGGGGGATTCTAACAAGGAATCAATGTTTTGGCATGAAGGAAATGCACTTTGAACATTTGTGATGGATTTTGGCAAGGAATCAATGCTTGAACATGAGGAAGAAGGACTTCTAATGGGGTCCTCTAAAACAGGTAATGGCAATAAAGTGCATGGTGGCATTGGGTCTTGTATTTCTAAAACATGACAAGGATGTGCATCATGAATTGGATTATCTTGGCAATCAATTATGGATAGCCCTTGGATAATTTCATCCTTGGGTGTATTGTTTGATGAGGACAATATGGAAGGTTCCTATGAAACTTCTAAAGGTGTAAGGATAGATGCCACTGGAGAGTCAATTTGTTTGTGGGCGGATGAGGCATTGCTAGACATAAGTGTATTATTTTGATCTTCCTCAAAGAAGTCACTTGGTAATTTCCTTAAGATCCTTGCAATAAAGCCACCTTTCTTTCAAGGTTTTGACATATTTGTATCTAGAATTTGAACTTGTTTGGAAAGGAGTTGGTTCTGGTTTGATGTCATGTTTTGATATTGGACTAGATGTTGATCAAATTGGTTTGACATGTTCAAAATTTGGCTTGGTGTGTGCTGCAACCTTTGTTTTTGAATGTTTGGTTGTGGTTGTTGACATTGATATGTTGATTGAACTAGTTGATATTCCACCATTGGTTGAACTATTTGTGGACATTGTATAGTTGGTTGGACATATTGTTGAAATTGGTCCATTGGTTGTGTTGGTTGAATATGTTGGACCATTGGTTGTGTTTGTTGGAAATGTTGGAGTTGTTGAACAATTGGTTGTGATGATTTAAAATATGATTGATAGTAAACACCTTCTTGTTCTTGTTGTGAAGGCACATAATGTTGTTGTCTCTTTTCTTGAAATTGTTTCATCATCTCTATTTGTGAGAGGAGAGCTTGTATGTCTGATCATTCAATAAGAGATCTTACATCAATTGGCTCAATTTTTGGATTTCGACCTGGAAATTTTCTAAACATTTTGGACATTTGTGATCTATTCTTCTCAATGTTTTTCACTTTTTGTTCCAAAATCTCCTTTTCTTGAGCTAGTTTCTCCTCTAGGTTTTGTATTTAGACATTTACATCATCGTGATAAGTTTGATCCAAGTTCTAAGACATGTAGAGATTGGATTGACATGATTGATTTCTCAATTGTGATGACATGGCTTCATAAGAAGGTTGAGACCTCATTTCAACAAACATGTCACTATGCAATGCAACTAATGGGATTGACAAATGCAACCTAAAGGATGACAATGCAACTTAATGTTTTTGTACTTTTTGAATTTTTGGAGACAAACTTTTGAAATGCAAAGCTAAAGACACAACCTTGGGAAGTTGGAGTGAAGCCAAGACCTTAAAGGACAAAGGACCAAATGATAATAGGACAAATTGACAATGTCTCACCTATATGCTTGGATACTAAGCTAGGTTTGACAAAAATTATATTAATGAAAGGACAAATTTTAGACAAGGTCAAGACTCCCTAACAACAACTTAGGGTATCATCCAAAGTTTTGATTTTTTAAGTTTGACAAACCAAATTTTTGAGACTAAATGCAAGAAGGCAATGATTATGACAATGACTTAGGATATGACATGAAAATGATCTAAGGATATGATATGACAAGATGAAACCAAGACAAGATACCAATACAATGACAAGGATATGCAAAGACCAATGACTTGGAATATGCAAAATGCAACCTAGGCAAGACCTAATTTTAGCATGACAAGGATAATGCAGGAATGTCACCTAAATGGAAATCTAGCTTGGATATGACAATGAAATGCAAACTTAGGGAAAATGATCTTGGACCTAAGTGCAAAATAAGGATGCTTGCAATGAAAAGGACTAAAATGAAAGGAGATGACAATATGCTTTAGGACCTAAGTGGGACTATGTGAAACCTAGCCTAAAGTGACATGAATTTTGAAACAAAGTTTTTCAATGTGTTTGAAAGCGATGTTTTGAAAATGTTTTGAACTTTGTTGGACGAATGTTCTCTTTTTTAAAACCTTGTTTAGACAATGTTTGGACTTGTTTGACAAATGATGTTTTGTGACAATTGTATAATTCAACTTTTGACAATCACCAAAGACAAGATGTTTGGACTTAGACCCAAGACAATCATGCTCATTCACAACAAATCCTATGGCTAGCAAGGGCAATATCTGTTGAATCCTCTAACCATAAAATACAACACTTAGCCAGATAGCTAGACGCTTGGTAGCACTGGCTCCCCCTTATAGTGCACTCACTTCTCAAGCATACCAAGCTTCGAGTTCAAGGGGCATCACTTCCCAAGAACTTGCTATCTCTAACTAAGGAGTACATGAGAGGTGTCTTCAGCATGCACGTATCACAATGCCTGAGCCAACAGATAGAAGGATTTTGGCCTCTAAAAACAAGAGATTCTAGTAAGGGCATTCGTTTGGGTGGGTATTGATCTGGCGAATAAATCGTCACAATACCATTCTAGCACCCATTGTCTACAACTTTCATTGCATCCACAGTTATTTAGAGTGGTTTGGAAGATCTTGGTTTTAGCCCGTCACCACTTTGGGTCATTCCCTCTCACCAATGCTTGTGCGAAGTGCCAGGCAAATCGGGAGGCAGGCCCAATTCTAAGGGTTAAAACATGCAATCAAACTAAAAGAAAACAAAGCATGCATGGTGTTCATTAACCTTTAAGAAATTAAATGTGCAACTACTTTAAAAATTACATGCAAGATGTTTTTAATAAAAGTCTTTGATTGCATCCTGCATAAGATTTGTTAGTAGTTTCATTTTTAGTCTTCGTCACACGTAACGCCAAGGTGCTGCATAGAGAATTAGTACCAAAGAAAAACTCGAATATAAGAACAGAATGAAGACAAAATAATTTGCAAGTAAAAACACTGGTTTCACCTCTGTTTCTAGCCTTACACAAGCACAAAATGTCTCAACATAGGCGCAAAATGCCTTGACATAGGCGTAGAATGCCTTGACATAGGTGTAGATCTCTTTGACATAGGAATAGATCTCCTTAACACAGGCGCAGATCCCTCTTAACACAAGCGCAGATCCCTCCTACATAGGCACAGAAGTGTCGAGAAAGCCCTGAGTTGCCCTATTTCTTGGGTTTTTACCTACAAATCAGCTCAAAAGCACTCAAAAACATGGTTAAGGGGTTCATTCACATCAGGTTCACCAGAAAATGTAGATAGGAATTTGGCAATCATCAAAGCAATAGACATTAAACTAGCTCAATCACAAAAACTAGATTGCAATGATAAGAAATCCTAAAAACATTCAATAGAGATATGAAGACAACATAATCAAACCAAATGCAAACCATTACAAACGTGAATATCTCCTCCATAATTCTCCATTGTCCTTCTTTATCCTTCAAATTACTTTGTTTGTGGATCTCACCTATAAGTGCAGAAGCATAGTATGAAAGCAAGATTGACAAGATGAAATGGCAGCATAAGGATACTAGAAGCATGATTGATTCTCCTTGACTGAAGAAAATCATCCAATTTATAGACAAATTGGAGAGATGACAAGATTAGCATGAAGAGATTTGAAAGAAAATTTCAAATCAAGAATGACAAATATGACAAATTATGACAAAATTGACATTTTCTATGCAAGATTGATTGATTGACAAAATTATGACAAATTATGACAAGGTTGCTATGCAAAATGTATGACAAATTATGACAAGATTGACATGCAAGATTGATTGATAAAAATTATGACAAATTATGACAAGATTGAAATGCCATTCCCATGAAATTAGGGGAAATATTAGAAAAATTGAAGAAAATAGGAGAAATAGAAAATTAGGAATTAGGAGCAATTAGTAAATAAGGTTAGAAATGATGAATTGGAAATTAGGAAATTAGAAATTGATGAAATTAGAAAATTAGGTGAATTAATTAATAATTTTTCATTCATTAATTAATTCACAAAAAGAGAGGGGATTAATTAGCCAATTAAATAAATATTTAATTGTGACAAGAAGACTTAGGATAAATAAATAAATTATTTAACCTAGAGGGAAAATGACAATCAAGATTAAATGAATAAATCATAAAATCCTAAAAATAAGAAGACAAGGAATTAGGTCAAGACAACAAGAAATTAATGTCGATTCGATCATGATTTTGATTGACAAAGGACCAATGCAATCAAATTGATAGGCACCAATTGACGAGGAACAATGACTAATTGATCCAAATTGACACGATTGAAAAGGACAATGATTGATGACAAATCGATCACAAAATGACAAGATTGACTAGGACAAGGATCGATGACGAATCGATTGCAGAATGACAAGATTGACAAGAGGACAAAACCCTAATTTGAAAGTGATAAAAATGAGGAATGCCAAAGAAGGACTCGATGCTCACAAATGATAAAGACCAAGTGCGCAACATAGAAGAAATGTTAATGTGACGCAAGAACCCTAAAATAAGGCAATGCACAAATGTTAAAGTATGACTCCACAAGCGTTGACCATTTTTAGATGTCTACATCAGGAACTAGCTGGAATATGGGTCTAGGGCATTTAATAACTTCAACAATAGTAGGATTTGCAATAAATTCAGGAGTAGATAAAGATGTCATAGCTATAAATACCTTAATCTACCTTAGGGATGAAAGATTTGATAGATTGCTTCGCTTCTTTTCTTGGAATGCCTTTTCTTGGGATTTTCGTGCTCTCAAAGATTTGAATGCTTGGTGAAATGAAAATGGAGCCAAAATACTTGTTTCATAATGTTATTTTCTTCACCTACTACATTTAATGCTTGTCGGTTGAGTCACAACTTAACTTATTTACCGGTAAAGAAGTGATATCAACTTCTCACCATCAATCGAGGGAATAATAACATGTTTTTCATTTAGCTGCTAAACCCCCAAAGAAATTTTCTTCAGTTAGATGAAGAGTCTCTTGCCGGTGGAGTGTTACTCTGTTCTGCTGGTGGAGGAGTATTCCCATCAACATTCTGTTCTGACTTTCTGGTCCATTTTTTTGAGAATTAGTGTTTTACCTCTTCAACCTTTTCTTTACCTTTCAAACTAGCACCATTATTATTTGTTGGTGGTGCCTTACTTCTATAGAATTTTGCAATATGTCCAATCTTGTTACAAGCATAACAAGTCACATTATTTTTCTAAATAGCTTTCCCATATCCTATGTTGATTTGTGTTCTGCATTGACTAGATAAGTGTCCAAATCTCCCACAAACATAACATCTTACATTCATCCTGCAATTCTCTGAATTATGACCAACTTTGTTGCATTTAGAATATTGACTAGTGGGTGTATTGGTGTTCTGATAATTTCTAGATCTACATTAATTTTCTCTATGACCATACTTGTTATAATTAAAGCATTTGCCATTAAATTTATAAGCATTTGGTTGATTTACGGGTTTGCTATGATCATGTGTGTTTGCAATACCAGAGCTTTCACCAACTTCAAAGCCAAGGCCATTAGTGTCACCATTAGGTTTCTAATTCTTCAGCATGTCACCAAGTACTTTTGGGCTTTTCTTGAATTTTTCTTTGTGTTGATTTGTAGTAGCTAGTTCTCTTTCCAAGGTTCCTTTCTATCTCATAAGTTCATTTGAGTCATTTTGTGTATGCATCAGATTTGTCTTCAACATATCATTTTCATAACTAAGTCTTGTATTTTCATTTGCAGCATCATTTAGTCTTCTAGTTAGATCTTCTGCATTTTTCTTCCTATCTTCAATTTCTTTGCAAAATCTCATAGTCATATCCTACATTTCATTCTTTGTAGTACTGCTTTCTTGTCTCGGTTTGTTTACCAGATCATTAAGACTTTCCTTTTCATCATTTTCATTTCACATCTTTTCACAAAGTTCTCTTCTCTTATTTATTGCAATGGTAATATTTTCTTGAAGTGCTTGAATAATATCCTGAGCAGTTTTTAGATCATCTTCAAGTTTGATATTTTTCATTTTTTCTGCATCATAGTCTAAAAGAGCTATTTCCAATTGTTTCTTCAAGTTAGCCATCTTTACCAATGTCAAGATCTTCCTCAATTTGTTCGGCTTCTAAAAATAGAGGACCAAGCTTTGATACCAATTGTTAGGATTCCCAAAGATATTGAGAGGGGGGTGAATCAGTATCTAACCGGTTAATGAATTTACTTGATTTAAAACATGTAAAGCATATCAATATTGTATACCGGTAAACCAAGAATAATGCAGTAACAAGAATAACAACAACCAAATGAAAAGAACACCATAACACAGTAGTTTAATAAGGAAACCCGGTGTGGGAAAAACCTCGGTGGGATTTGTGACCCACAATATTCACTTACTGGCCAATAAGTGAATATTACTCTTACAATAGGGGCCTCTACATGCAGGAAGGCCAAGTGCCTAGAGCTCACTGCTCAATTACAAAATAAGAAGTCACACTGACTTACAAAATGGATTATAAAAATCCAATGTCTTGTACTACTTCAAAATAACATCTGCTATGCCAGATCCAATACCAGTTTTAGCTCTGCTTCAAACATAAACCCTTAACCTCTAATTTGCATATTAGGTCTACCTTATTTCACCTGTCACATAATTACCAAATGTTCTACAATGATCTCATACATATATGAGTCATATTACAACTCGCCATGTCAGCTTACAATGATTTTACAATTAATTACAAAATACATTATAAATAAAATTCAGTTTAGCCAGGGTGTCGGTATCCTTCCTTTGTCGGTGTAGAGTTTGTTGTTGCCGGTGCTGGTATATTGTCTTGCTGGTATCATATGATTGCAAGGTTGCCATCAATGACAAAACCTTCAATCACCTACAATTTCTCATTGGAGTGTGCATTTGCCAATAGAGGATGTGCCATGCTTGGCCTTTCTTGATAGGAAAAGGCTTTCACACCCCCTCTGGAAATCCTTCTCACTTTCACAACCCCTTTGACAATAAAGAAACTCACATAGGAGAAAACAAAAAAACACCCATCTAGTATCACAAAGCACACAACTCCATGCATGATCCTGCTCAAACATCATCTTCCTTTCTAAGGAAAAAAGCACTCTCAAAAAATGAAAAAGGTTTCTTTTCTCTTCTACCAATTAAGTCACCACTCCATTGTATTTATAACCTTTTAACACTTCATTTGGTGATTCTCATTCACATGAAAATCATCATTTTGGTGTTTTTCAGCATGATTGTAGACTCTATAAATCATGCCTATCAAATCCACTGCATCCTGCTAAGGCTCATCTATTGTGAACGATTTTGTTCTGATTTTATTCCTCCTTGATTGGACAAATTCTACTTCAGAATCCCTGATAACAAGCAACCTAAGCTCTAATTTCTCAGAGAAAACCATGATCTCCCATCTCTAACTCAGAAGCTATCCAATCCTTTTATTCCTCTGAAACTATCATCCTCGCTTGTCTAATCAACCTCGACTCAAGAGAAACCTTCAAACTAGTCCCTCAAGAATGAGTCAACATCCAAGCCTTAAAAATTCCTTGTACATATTAGCTTGCCAACTAGCTCTCATGTTTGTTTAATGTTAGGATTTTTAGGTTGTGAGCTAGCAACCAGATAGTTTGTGGTTAATTTTTATGGTTATTGCCAGCTCGCGAGGTAAAATGTCTGAAGACATGATCAAGCTGCAAGCTAGCGACAAGTTGGTTTGAGTTTACATCGCGAGGTCTCTAGCTTTTTGGGTGTTAGCATTTTATGTTACCGAGATGGAGATTGTTAATGAAATTGCTTTGGTCACGAGGTCTCAAGTTGGTCTAATGTCATACATTATAGCCATGAGAGTTAGTGAGTAACTCAATCCATACAGTTGTCGCTATCTCTCATGTTTGTTTTATGTTATCTTTTTTAGGTAACGAGCTAGCGACTAGACAGTTTGTAGTTAAGTTTTATGGTTATCGCCAGCTCGCGAAGTTAAAAGTCTGAAGACCTCATCAAGCCATGAGATTGCAAGTGAAGTGCTAGCAGTTAAGAGATAAACAATTTTATGTTAGCGAGTATGCGACAGGGGTTAAAGTTACCACTATCTCCACATCATTGCGGTGACGAGGACTTAACATTTTGTGGTCGAGAATTGGCGAGTGGCAGTTCAGTTTCCCTCAGTCGCTAGATCTCAAGGTTATGAAGGCTTAGAATTTTCAGATTACGAGTTGGAGATAGAGTCATAAGGGCTTGTTGCTAGGTCGCGATATTTTCTAATGGGCAGTCTTTCAGGCAGAGAGTTGATGACTGTGTGCCACGTGTTTTAATGACCTAATATCTTGAAATCACCAATATTTTTTTTTTATGGTTTGAAAATAGCTTGAAATAGCCAATATTTTATTTTTACGGTTTGAAAATAAGTTGAAATCGCCAATAATTTTTTTTTTGGTTTGAAAATAGGTTGAAATCGCCAATGCAAATATTTTTCTGGTTTTAAAAACATTACAATTTGCCCATGCAAATATTTTTTTGGTTTTAAAAAAATTACAATTCGCCAGGATTTTTCACAAACTTTGAGCGATCATGGATAATTCGCCAATGGAGATTATTGTTTTTTCTTCATAAACTGCAAAAATTTGCTAGTAAAATTAAAATTTTCCTTGGGAATTATACAGCTTTCACCAGGTTTTTACACCTTGTCCAAGGGGGGGCTTTCTTAAAGTTTTCCCTGGATCCATATCTTGGTCTAGACCATCTTGGAAATATTTAGTGTGTAACTCAGTATCTCCTTCTATGTCTATACTCAACCTAAGGGTTCTAGTCATAGAGGGACTCAAATAGTCATTTTCATTTCTAATAGTGTTAGTGAATAGTATGGTATCAATGGATGTCATGTCCACCATGCCATCATGTTAAAGTATCGTTATGTCAACAATTTCCACAAGGACATTCTTGTCTTTTTGGGTGGATAAAGTCATAGACTACACCTAATATTTGTCATCACTTATAAAATTATTGGTAGCCTCCATGACATTAGTAGGTTGTTGCTCCAACACCTCCTTTTGTTCCTTAAAATCCTTATTCTATTTTCCTTGATCATTTGTATCTTCAATGATCCCCTCTTTAATTTCACCCATATTATTTTATTTAGTGATAGAGGTGGTTTATTGTTACATGTTATTCTATCATTCTCCATATTAACAGGGTGGGAATCAACATCCCTATTAATGTCATGTAAGTTGCTAATATTTTGATACTTGGTTTCAATCTCAAACACTATGTTTTTTACAATGGAATTGACTTTATTTCTATTATGTTGGTTGATTCCACCTAGAGAATTTATATGCATACTTTTACCACTGCTATTCTCATCTACATACATGGTTTTGGCATCTTTATTACTATTTTGTTGGTTGAATTCACTAGTCTTATTCATATTCATAGCTTTATTATTTTTGGTATTATTAAAACCTGTAATGATGTAATTGGATTCTAAATTTTTTAACTTATAGATTACCTTAATGGTATCCATGTTCTTGTTATTGGCTATCTTGACTCTAATTTTATACAAAATAATCTATTTGGCATTCCTATTGGTATTCGATGCATTTGGAACAAGGGAAATCAAAACAATGGAGTAGTGGAGAGAAGACAGGATTTGTGACACAGGGAGATTACTCTCTAAGTCCCTTGGGGGTTTAGGACCCATCTTGGACTCAAATGTCTCATCAATAAAAACATTGAAGGTGTTGGAAAGTTTCATATTGAAAGGGGTATTAAAGAGGTGACAAAAGATATCAAGTCCAAACTTTCTGAATGAACATTATATATGTCTCAGTTTATATGCATCTTGGGAGACATACAAACATTAGGAATTTCCACATCAATTTACATTTTAGGAATCTCGTTGATTCTTTTCTCTTTATGGTTAATTCCACCATTATGTACAATATGGTTTCCTTATTTTTAAAATTAGGTAACTCAAGGTCATTAACACCATTAGGGGAATCTAAGTGGTTAGAGACATTAGGAATACTAAGATTGTTATGAACAACAAGCAACCTAGAGGGGATAGTGCATTAGGGTTACATGAATCTTCAATGACCTTATCGTTACCAGAAGTTTCATGGATAATAATACTATCGAATAATTTAATATCATTGGGGTTCTTTGATCTATGCAAATTAGGATTTACAAAAAAAATATTACATGTTATCACTACCACCATTGTCGATATGGTCTTTTAATATATTAGCAATTTCTTTGGACTTCAAGCTTGAGTCTTCTTTATTGGTTTTATATTTTGGCATATTCTTCCAGTTAAGGATTAGTGAATAGTTTCTCTAAGATGTCCTTCTTTTATGCAAAGATAGAAAGATAATTTATCCTAACACTTGTATGCTACAAGTATGGGTTGAATTATTGAGGTTGATTTCCAAGACCTTTGTTATTTTCATCCATGGTAATAGAGACACTAGAGCTCTATCATCCATATGGGGAAGGGATGATTTAGCTTCATTCACCCTAAGTACATTCACATAGATGCAATCATCTATAGTAAGAAGACCAAGAAAAAATGCAAAGAGGTTCTTGATAGTGATTCATCTAAGGAAAGACAAGGCAATAACTTCATCACTAATTGCCTCCAATGACCATGCTAGGATAGGATATAACCATTTTCCAATACTCTAATATAATTATTGTACAACGGTCAATTGTATACTATGTTCTCTAAGAAAAATAAAACAGAGCCCTTTTTCAACCATTCCACAAAAATAAGTATGAATTCCTAACTTCTTTTTCCACGCATAAAATCCATTCATCAAAAAAATTATGTGTAGGTAGTTTGGTGGTGTCTACAACTACCATCAATATGGTGACATTTTTTAACCTTAGTTTTACATTGCTAATAACATTATTCATTTTTATGTTAAGTGAAATGGAAAGATTTCTAGGGTTAGCAAAGGAATATTTACCTTTCTCTTTGTTTCCTTCACTGTCTTCCCCTTCCCTACAACTAGTATTCACACAAAAATGTTCTTCAAATGATTTTTTTTATCTCTTGAAATAATATTTTGAACTGATTTTCTAGGATTAGGATCATTAACCCTATCTTTCCCATTTGAAGAGCTAAGAAGGGGCTCATACCCCCATCCACAAGTGCTTAATATCTATATTAAATGGAGGAACCACAATATAAATGAAATAAAATGACAAGCCAAGTATTCCAAACAAAGCAATCACACTAAGAACAAGCAATATTAATTGCATATGAAAAGCATTAAATGAAAAATGTATTCAAAATATAAAGAGGATAGTTTTGTTGGTATTTTGGTATGGTTTTGTCATTGATGTCAACACCTACTAAATACACCTACTTTGGAGATCCAGCAACATTCACCGGCAAACAGTAAACTGTGCAACAGTTACCAGTATATGATTAACCGACAGGATATAATGTTCACCGGTACCTAGAATGACATGGAAGACACTTGGTAATGTCGAAGACATCATGTGGACACTTTATTTTTAATAATCATTGGTATATTCTTATTTGCATATTTGCTTTTACTGGCAAATAGGTCTAGGTTATCTAGGGTTACACCAACAGGTTTATCTTTTTCAAATCAGCATGGCATGCTATGGAGATGATTTATTATTGTTGTAAATGCATTAAGCCGACATGTTCAATCGGTTATTGCATCAGATATTGTATTGTTTGTAAAATGTTTTTATTTTAATATCTTGTAGAGCCGGCCTACTAAAATTGGTCTTAGGGTATGGTATAAATGTAAGATCTTATTTGTAAGATCAAGTGTGGAATGCAAAAAAGATTTAAGTAAAGGTATATGTGAGATAAAGAAGAGGCATACACGAAGACATCATTTGAAGGTGAAGTTAGGTTTTTGTAGAAGGATATCAGCATTACACCGATATTGAATTCAGCATATGAAGATGCAATTTTGTGTAGTACATTCTTATTGGATTTAACCATCCAACTATAGTTAGTGTGACTCCCATTTGTGATTGAGCAATGAGCTCTAGGTTGTTGGCCTTTCTGCATGTGCAGACCCCTTTTGTACACTTACTATCTACAATAGTATCATCTGATTGTGGGTAAGGTTTCCCACCATGGTTTTTCCCCTTACAGGGTTTCCACATACAAATATTGGTGTCATGTGTTATGGATGACTTTGTGCTTATGTTTCATGCATTAATTCTTACCGGTATAGCAATTTATTGTTAACACTATCTACTGGCATATTTAACTAATTCACCGGTATTAAGCATTAAGTTGGTTAATAAGATTTTGGTTTGAATTTATTAGACAACTGATTCACCCCCCTCCCCTCTCAGTTGTCTCTCGGACCTACAATTGGTATCAGAGCCTAGTCCTCTTTTTGCAGAAGTTTAACAACTTGAGGAGATCCAATGTCTACTAATAATTTCAGAAAGGATAGTCCTAAACTTGATGGAACCAACTATGGGATATGGAAAATCAGAATTGAGACACATCTGAATTGCATTAATAAAGACATCTAGGAAGTTACTAAGAATGGTTATATTGTTGTTGTAGCTGGTCAGACTGCTCCTACTACTTTAGCTAAAGATGAAGAGAATGATTGCAAAGCAAGAGAAGCACTCTTGAGCGCATTATCAGATCAACAAATCATGGGATTATCAGATAGGTCCACTGCAAAAGCTATTTGGGATCATTTGGAAACACTGAATGAAGGGGATTCCACAGTCAAAATTGCAAAACTTGAAAGCTTTATAGTCAGGTATGAACATCTGAAAATGGAAGAAGATGAAAGAATTTTTACTTTTATGGAAAGAGTAAATGAAATTGTTTTGGGTATCAAATGTTGTGGAGGAACCTTGAGTGAAGATGCGATTCTTTCAAAAATCTTAAGAGGTTTGCCACCAGCATACAAAATGAAGGTTACTGCTATAAATGAGTTGAGAACAATGCCTAATACATCAGTAACTAGGGATACATTGATTGGAAAACTTTCAGCTTTTGAAATTGAGGAATTCGGTCCTGTTACTACTATAAAAACTGATTTGGCCTTCAAAGCATCAACATCATCTGCTCCATCCTTTGACAAATCAAACTGGAGAGCCTTTTATGTAAGAGAACTTGAAGAAACCAGGAAGGAGAATGAAGATCTTGAAGAACTTGAAGCACTATTTGCAAGAAAAATGCCAAAAGGCCTAATTGAAAGTAAGTATGAAGGTAAAGCACCCTTTAAATGTTTTAACTGCAATAAGATTGGTCATATGGTTTCAAGATGCCCTAATAGACATGCTAGACTAAGAGAAGAAGCTAGAAGAACATACAAACCTAATCCTAAATATCAAAGATATAGATTTAAGAAAAACAAAGATAAATCTTTTTACATTGCTAATGAAGGTGTGACTGATGATTCTGATGAGGATCCAACAAACAATGGATGGGTCTTTTTTGCTATAATAGAAGATCAACTAGTACCTATTGCTCAACCGGTAGAACAAGCCCTAGCAGCTAAAGTTGAATCAAAGGATGAATGGATTATTGACTCAGGATGCTCACATCACATGACTAGAGACAAAGGTAAATTCTTGAACTTTCAAGAATACAATGGAGGTTTAGTAAGATTCGGAGATGACAAAGCCTATTCAATCAAAGGTAAGGGTTCAATATCTCTTGATGGTAAACATAACACTAATAATGTCTACTATGTTGAAGGATTAAAACATAATCTTTTAAGTGTTGGTCAATTAGTTGAGAAAGGTTTTCAGTTACAATTTAAAAATCGAAAATTCAAAATCATGAATAGAACTAGTTTTGAAATTGCAACTGGTAATCAGACTATAGGTAATATCTTTCATTTGAATAACAGTGAAAAGGCATACTTAATTGCACATATAGATAAAAGTTGGCTATGGCATAAAATACTATGTCATGTAAATTTTGATTGCATGGTAAAAATCAGCACTTCTAAGGCAGTTAGAGATCTACCTAAAATTGTGAAACCTCATAATACAATTTGCAAGGAATGTCAATTTGGAAAACAAGTTAGAGCTAGTTTCAAAAGTATTCCAAAAAAATCCAATAATGCCCTTGATTTAATTCACACTAATTTATGTGGTCCAGCTTGAACTAAAAGCTTACAAGGTGATAGATACTTCATGCTAATTATTGATGATTATTCTAGAATGTGTTGGGTTACTTTTCTCAGAGAAAAATCAGAAGCACTCAGGAAGTTCAAACTATTCAAAGCAAAGGTTAAAAATGAAACCAGTAAGAAAATTAAATGTTTAAGATCAGATCAAGGAGGAGAATTCACATCTAAAGATTTTAATACATTCTGTGAAGTAAATGGAATCAAAAGATTGTTATCAGCACCTCGGACACCACAATAGAATGGAGTTGTTGAAAGAAAAAATAGAACTATTTTGAATGTAGCAAGAAGTATGTTATCAGAAGCAAATCTACCACATGTGTACTGGAGAGAGGTAGTAAGCACTGTTGTCTATACATTCAACAAAGTTCACATCAAAGGTGAAATCGGTAAGACCCCTCATGAACTATGGTTTGGTAATACTCGTACTCTTAAGTATTTAAGAATTTTTGGAAGTAAATGTTATATTAGAAGAGATGAGTATATTGGAAAGTTTGATCCTAGAAGTGATGAAGGAATATTTCTTGGTTATTCATCTAAGAGTAAAGCATATAGATGTTTTAATAAAAGATTATAGAAAATTGTTGAGAGTACAAATGTAAAGATTGATGAACAATTCAGAGGAACTTCAAGGTATATAGACTCTGAACCGGGAACAGAAATTATGACAAATGAACCTACAATAAATCCACCGGTACAGAATGATGATCCAGTTACTCCGGTATCATCAGAGGATTCCACAGTAATTGAAGAACAACAACAGACTAAGACACCCCGGTATGTAAGACTGAATCATTCTGAAGATCAAATAATTGGAAGCAAATTTAAAGGAGTCATGACAAGAGGAAGATTGGCAAATGAAGAGGTATGTCTTATTTCTCAAATTGAACCATTATCTATCAATGAGGCATGTGAAGATAAATTTTGGATTAAAGCTATGGAAGAAGAATTAGGACAAATTGAGAAAAATAATACTTGGAAAAATAAAAATGTAATTGGAACCAAATGGGTATTTAGAAACAAACTCAACAAAGATGGTAAGGTTGTCAGAAATAAAGCAAGACTAGTGTGTAAGGGATATTCTCAGAAAGAAGGAGTTGATTACAATGAAACTTTTGCACCGGTAGCCAGAATGAGGTAGTTAGATTATTCTTGGCTTTTGCAGCTCACAAGGATTACAAAGTTTATCAAATGGATATTAAATGTGCATTTTTGAATGGAGATCTTGAAGAGGAAGTCTATATTGAACAACCTAATGGATTTTCCTTGACAGATGACAATGATATGGTTTGCAGATTAAGAAAAGCTCTATATGGATTAAAACAAGCTCCAAGAGCTTGGTATGCAATATCGGATAAGTATCTTTTAAATATTGGTTTTACTAAAAGAAATGCAGATAGCAATTTATATTACAAAGTAACTAATGATGACATCTTGATTATTGAAGTATTTATTGATGATATAATCTTTGGAGGAGAAGATGAATTATGCAAAGAATTTTCTTTTGAAATGCAGCAAGAATTTGAAATGTCAATGATCAGAGAAATAAAATTCTTTTTAGGATTGTAGATTTTACAGACTAATAAAGGCATATTTTTGAGTCAATCTAAGTACTTGAAAGAACTACTTAAGAAATTTGGGATGGAGAACTCTAAACCGGTAAGCACACCTATGACAACAAATGACAAATTATCTCAAAGGGATGAATCTACACTTGTTAATCCAACTAGATACAAATTTATGATAGGAGGTTTACTATATTTGACACAAACTAGACCTGATATTATGAATGCAGTATGTATAGTTTCTAAATTTCAGAGTAATCCTAGGGAAAATCATGAATCAGCAGTAAAAAGGATTTTCTGGTACTTACAAGGCATAGAAAATCTTGGATTATGGTATCCTAAAGATGAAAATTTTGGTCTATATGCATACACAGATGCAAATTGGGCAGGAGATGTGGATGATAGAAAAAGCACCACTGGAGGAGCATTCTTTCTTGGAAAGAGATTAGTTTCTTGGTTAAGTAAGGAACAGAGTTATACATCTTTATCAACAGCAGAATCAGAATATGTTGCAGTAGCAACAAACTGTACACAGGTACTTTGGCTTAAGCAAATATTGAAAGACATAAAGGTAAAATGCAAAGAACCTATTACTATATATTGTGATAAAACTGCAGCAATTGATATATCTAAGAATCTAGTATTACATTCTAAAACAAAACATGTTTGTATCAAACTAAATTTTCTAAGGGAAAAAGTTGAAGAAAAGGAGATAAAACTAGTTTTTTGTGAATACTAAAGAACAACTTGCAGATATTTTCACAAAACCTTTGCCTAAGGAAACTTTTGAGTATCTCAGAGATTAGCTCAGAGTCATACCTCCACTGGTAGAGACTTAGACAGTTGATGATTGTCATCAACCGACAGAATTAAATGGACAAATCTTTTATTCTGGTATTTGATGAGGAAGCTACTTCTCAGGGGGAGTAGTTGGTATTTTTGTATGGACTTAAATTTTGTAGCTTTGGCATTTGATGTCAAAGGGGGAGAGATATATGGAAAAACACGTTATCAATTGAGGATAGATATCTATGGTGAAAATTTGTATAGGATAACATAAAATAACTCATGTTGCTTCCAGGGGGAGAGATTGTCACCTTGAGGAGATTGTTGGTTTTACACTTGGCATCTCTGTTTTGGCACTTTGATGGTTTTTCTATCTTGTGTTGCCATCAATGCCGAAGGGGGAGATTGTTGGTATTTTGGTATGGTTTTGTCATTGATGTCAACACCTACTAAATACACCTACTTTGGAGATCCAGCAACATTCACTAGCAAACAGTAAACTGTGCAACAGTTACCGGTATATGATTAACCAGCAGGATATAATGTTCACCGGTACCTGGAATGACATGGAAGACACTTGGTAATGTCGAAGACATCATGTGGACACTTTATTTTTAATAATCATTGGTATATTCTTATTTTCATATTTGCTTTTACCGGCAAATAGGTCTAGGTTATCTAGGGTTACACCGGCAGGTTTATCTTTTCCAGATCAGCATGGCACACTATGGAGATGATTTATTATTGTTATAAATGCATTAAGTTGACATGTTCAATCAGTTATTGCATCGGATATTGTATTGTTTGTAAAATGTTTTTATTGTAATATCTTGTAGAGCTGACCTACTAAAATTGGTCTTAGGGTATGGTATAAATGTAAGATCTTATTTGTAAGATCAAGTGTGGAATGTGAAAAAGATTTAAGTAAAGGTATATGCAAGATAAAGCAGAGGCATACACGAAGACATCATTTGAAGATGAAGTTAGGTTTTTGTAGAAGCATATCAGCATTACACAGGTATTGAATTCAGCATATGAAGATGCAATTTTGTGTAGTACATTCTTATTGGATTTAACCATCCAACTATAGTCAGTGTGACTCCCATTTGTGATTGAGCAGTGAGCTCTAGGCTATTGGCCTTTCTGCATGTGCAGACCCCTTTTGTACACTTACTATCTGCAGTAGTATCATCTGATTGTGGGTAAGGTTTCCCACCATGGTTTTTCCCCTTACAGGGTTTCCACATACAAATATTGGTGTTATGTGTTGTGGATGACTTTGTGCTTATGCTTCATGCATTAATTCTTACCGGTATAGGAATTTACTGTTAACACTATCTACCGGCATACTTAACTGATTCACCGGTATTAAGCATTAAGTTGGTTAATAAGTTTTTGGTTTGAATTTATTAGACAACTGATTCACCCCCCCTCTCAGTTGTCTCTGAGACCTACAAGTTTTAGATTCAAATGTTTTAAAGTTTGGTAATTTATAAATTTAAATTAAACCTATTGATTTAATCAAACCATTGTCTACCTTTATTCAAAATAACATTGAAGCATAATTAAAATTAGAATAAATTTCTATGAAATGAATTTGTACAAGATAATGGGCAGATGTGAAGAGCAAAATGCCTCAAAAGAATATTTCAAATCTTGCTAATAATTTGCATTGTTTGGTTCCCCCTTCCATACATGGATATTTTAAATAGATATGAAAATAGATGAAGTGTTGTAAATTTTATTTTCATATAGTTTCATGCTTATTTGGGTCTCACCTTGGTTTTTAACCTTCTTTTCCTTGATTATGCTTGATTTTAGTCAAACTAGTGCCAAATATGTGGTCTCTGCTTTCTCTCTTTTCTTCTTGACCTTGGCTCAAACTAGAAGGACTAGACTAGGCACCTAGAGCCCTTGTTGTCCTAGACTAGGGTGCTAGGTGTCATACTCCAGGCAAGAAGGGACCAAATTTGAGCTCTCTAACAATGGGAAAAAGTTGATAGGGAAAAGATACTTGATGTTGGCCTTCTTCATAATTTTCAACACCTTTCATCAAGTTAGATATAAAAGAAATATTATCCCCTTGTTTGAAATATCTATCATGAAAGAATTCACTCCACATTAATAATTCAAATTAAGAAAGCAATCAAGCTTCATCAAGGCAATGAAGGAGAATCCAAGTATTCATAATTTAAAGCATTCAAGATGGTATTCATGATCAAGTTTATATGAAAACATGCATAAGATCCGACATAGCAACATCAACCTTTCATGAAGACTTCAAGGCAAGGGAGATTCATGAATGAAAAAATAACATTTCATTTTGGAATTCTATTCCTAGAAGGGTAAGAGATCTCTCTTTTTTAATCTATTCTTCACTATAGGGTTAATTTCAAACCTAGGGTTTCATCTATACAAACCCCTATCAGCCCAACACCATTTTTCCTCTTGTGTGTGTAGGTTTAGAAAAGAAGTATTATAGATTTAGAGTGCAATATTAGAAAAATAGAAGTAGATTTTGGAGTAGAAAACCCTAGACAATGACAATTATTTTTAGTCTCTAACTCTTATTCGATGACATTCTAGGGAAATATTTAAAGTGACATCCTGACCTTGAACTTTTTTCTGATATATATATCAGACATCTTGAGGACAATGATGCCTATTGAAACAATCCAACACTTTTAGGATCAAATTACAAACATATGTTCCTTTTTTATCCATGTTTGCAAATTTAATATGCAACTTACCTTTTATGTTGATTACTTCCAATTTTGCAACTTTAGCCCTAGTTCTTACATTTCGTTATTCTATCTTATCCAATTGCATCAATATCTTAATATGGAAGCAACCAATTCATGTTCCCAACTCTTTCAAGGGTTTGTAGTTGGCCCTATTGGTTGTCTCCCCAATGTATGTTGATGTGAATGAGTTTGATTCATAGTTTGCATGTTTAAACTAGTGAACCATATTCCACTACTCTACAATAGATATATACAAATGACCTTAATAGAAACTATAATTCCCCTATCTTTCTAATGATTATATAATTGGTGCTAGGGAATGCCCTTCACATGTAGGGTCTCAAAAGTAACCCTCATCATTCTTGCTTGCCCTTTCCTTGATCTTTGTGAATCTAGTGATGCCAAAATCCCAAAAAGTGACTCCCCTCTCAAGTGAAAAATGAAAATCCCTTAGTTTAATGAATATTTAAAAAAATTTTGTGCAATTATTTTATTCTACTCAAATGGGATCACCAAATAAATTTGGGCTTGCTCACACCATGTGAAAAATCTCTTCATAGGGTTGATGGTTTGTGAATCAATGAATTATATGTCTTATGATTAGGAGACCAGTTTAATTCATGTCATATATGTCACTCTCAATTTTGGATTCACATAGCATGATATCATCCATCATAGCTCCAACTTCTTGATTGATTTGTTCAGCTACAAATTAATGCTCTTTTAAAAGTTGCAAATGCTACCATACAAATTGTGTTTAAGAGATATTATTGTAGATTTGGTAGCATATGAGATAATTGAGTGATAAGAACTAAAGTAAAATTAAGATGTTTTAAGATTGAAAAAATAAACTACACAATAGATATTATAAAATTTAAAAGTTGTTTACATCCAAAGAAAAAATAAAAAAGAAATATTACAATATTTATTAAAATTAAAAATCCATATTAAACTATACACTTTGCATCTCTATATTAAAATATAATTAGCAATTGCACCTTGGGTGCAATGGGTATGCCAAAGAGGTGTGGAAAGTTAACTAGAGAAAAAAATGGTCTAAATTTTGCATAAATTTGTATATTACATGAGCTCAATTGGTAGGCCATGACATTATTTGTGAAACAAAGGTCTCAATGGAGAAGTGATAGCTTGAAATCAACTATGCACCCATTTACAGGGATCCAATCATAACTAAAACAAAACCTTTGAATCAATGAGATAATCAAATTTCATTACCAACAATCTCATGTTATGTTTGATATAGGGTTAGAGAGAGAGAGGTAGAGATAGGGGTAGAAAGAGGGAGACATAGAGAGGGAAAGTGGGAGAGAAATATGGATAAAGAGATAGATATAGAGAATAAAATAGACCTATAGATAGAGATGGTGAAAGAGAAAAGGAAGATGGAGAGAAAGAGAGAGATACGTGGACAAATAGAGAGAGAGAGAGGAGAGATAAATAGATAGAGAAGGAAGAGAAAAATAAATTGAGGGGGAGAGAAGGAGATATAGAAATATAGAGATAGAGATAGAAAGTGATAGATAGAGAGGGGGATATATAGATGAAGAGAGAGATAAATAGATAGAGATAGAGGGATAAATGAAAGAAGAAATATGGAGATATGTAGAGAGGGAAAGAGATATAGATATAGAGATAGAGATCTAAAAAGAGGGAGAGAGAGAGAGAGGGTTTGTGCAGGATCATGAGACGCCAAATAGGTGCTTAAGTGCCAATGAAAATTCAGAAAAACAAAGTTAGGCAACTTGACATAAAAATTTGAATAAGATATCAACATTATTTTAAAAGTATGTAAGAATAGAATTTGTGGCAAACTGAATGTAGTTTCTAAGCTACTAGTTGTTTTCAGAAAAAAAAAATCCATTTGACAAAAATTTGAAATTTCAATGCAGTAGTACTAAAATTTCAGGAAAAAGATAAGAAGTACGTGTCTATTTGACCACCCTAACCACAAATAAATTATAATATTTTAAATGTAAGTAGAAGACTCATGCCCAGATGTGACACTTATTTTTTTGTAATTTTTTTAATGTAAATAATTTATTAGAAATTTTTTACTACAACTTTGTAAAAATACAAAAAAGTTTTATGCCTGACCACCTTAACTTGGTCAAAAATTTGTGAAATTCAATTTATTTTTTTTATCCTTTGGTAGGTGAAGAATAGAATGTGGTGAAGGTTTTAGATTCAAAAAATGTGATACTATTTAAAATTTATAGATGTTTTTCAAGTAGCCTATCAATTAGGACTTTAGTCAGAATTCAATTAGAAAATGAATAATAATTATTTATTAAAGTCCAAATAAGACAAAACTTATATTGTTGGAAAGATAAGAATGTCCTTAAAAACATTTTTGTTTCATCAATTTTGGCTAAAAAAACGGTCGTCAACCACCAAAGCGAAGTTTGGACAAGCAAGGAAGACACAAAAACACATTTTGTCTAAACTAACTTTCTAGGTTTGGCATGTCCTAGCCAAATCCCAATGCAATCCCAAGGCACATACCAATGCATTTGATTTTTGTTAGAAATATTAGTTATCTGATATGAATCAAATATCAGATATGAATCCAATATCTGATTTTTATTTTTTATTATAAATATAATTAATAATATATAATATATTATTATATTATATAGTATTGATTTATTAATATATTACATATAGTATATTATAATATATATTATAATATATTAATATATATATTATTAATATTTTATTAATATATTACTAATTAAAGATATTGGATAATATTTGATAACTGATACGGAGAGAGAGAGAGAGAGAGAGGGAGAGAGAGAGAGAGAGAGGGGGGGGAAGGAGAGGGAGAGAAAAAGAGAAAGAGAAGGGAGTGTTGAATAGACCAAAATATTAAGAGGGGGTGAATCAATGTTCCCCAACAATTTAAAAAAGAGGACTGCTTTGATAATCTGAAACTTATCTTAGCATGAATTGAAATATGCAAAAGAAGGAAAGTATGTTAGATGTAATGGTAGTCCCAAAGACACTAAGAGTGGGGGCTGAATCAGTGTCTAACCAATTAATGGAATATTTGAACTTATTTATAACTTTGCAACCCAAATTAATGTACCGCTAAACAAGTAATAATCTAGCAAAGAGAAATAACAGAGACAGCATAAATGCACACCATAACACAAGATATTTTGGCGAGGAAACCCGATAAGGGAAAAACCTTGGTGGTATTTGTGACCCACAATATTTACTCACTGGACAATATGAATAAATATTACTTACAATAGGGCCGGCACTGCACATGCAGGAAGGCCAACAGCTTAGAGCTCACTACTCAATGAAAAAGTCTCAGTGACTACAAAATGGATAATTAAATTCAAGACAATGTACTACTCAAAATAGCATCTACAATGCTTGATTCAGTACCGGTTTAAGCTCTATCAGAAAGCTTAACCAAAAAATTGTTGGTGAATGATATTCACTCACATAACCTATCTGCCTTATTACAAAATATTTTCGCTATCTTCTACATAATACCATATAAAAAATGACCTATAAGATCTCATACACATATCAGTCTTTACAATACATCATGTCGACTTACAAATAATTAATTTTATTACATTACAATTCACATAAACAAAACTTGTCTCATGTCAGCATGGATGTCGGTATGCTTCGTTGCCGGTGTAAACTAGATGTCGATGAATAAACTTGTTGTGCCTGCTGGTGCCAGTGTATGATGTCTACATTATCGGTGAACCTGTAGAATCCTGTTACTGATTGGTTGCCATCAATGACAACATCAACCATTCTCATGTGAGTGTAGAATGCCAACAATCTCCCCCTTTGGCATTGATGGCAACACTCATGAGAAAAATCCAAAAACTATTGTCCAAAAATGAAGTCCAAAACTGATCCTCAAAAAGAGTGTGCTCCCCCTAAGAAAGTCATTTCTTTTGTGCATTTTCTTCCATACATTTTTGTCCATACTACTCCCCCTTTGACATCAATGACAAAGGATGTCAAAAAGAATCAAAGAATACGAAAATTCTACCTCATAGCTTGTAACCAGTTGTTTAAAATTTAAAAGATATCTACCAATATTAGATTTAGGCTCTGCATGAATTTATTATTGTTAGAGGTAATGGTTTTTGTCTATTGGATCATGTCATTCAGTTAATGCATCTATTGCTCTGGTGATCACACTCCTTGAATTATTTCTTTAGATAGCTCAACCCGCTGAGTTATAAGACTGACCAATTTGGACCAAGTTTGTTTTTTAGCTCCCGGGCCTTCAACCTTATCCTTGCCTTTTCCTGCTCTAGTTTCTCTATCTTTTCCTCAAAAGATGCCATTTTTTATCAAGAACTGAGGTAATTTCCAAAGAACCTATCATATTATATGATATGTTATCTGTCTCCTTTTGTGTTTCCTTAATCTTCTCATCAATGTCTTCAGTCAGGTGGTGAGGCTTGTAGGCTTCCTTATATAATTATTTGTATTCCAAAGTTGTTGAATTAAGTACCAATAATAAGGAATCAATATGCTTAGTATAGTCCTTGATAGTTTTCTCAAAGAATTCACCTTTTTCTTTATTTACCCTTTCCTTAATGGTTTCTTCATTGATCTTATCTACAGTTAGAACATTTGAAGCAATAAATTTGGACAATGGATCCAATTTACCCAAAGAACCATCAATATGATCTAACTTACATGTCAATGAAATCATATTCAAAATAGGCAATGTATCATCAATGGCCTTTAATGCTAAGGCATTGCACTATGTGATCCTCTTAATTGAATCCAAAAGAACATCTATTACATTTGTAGGTCTGAAATCTGTAGTGGATGTGCTTGGTTCTGCAATAACTTTGTTTTCCACAGATACTTGACCAATTACCTTAACAATTTCTTCCTTGTTTCCATCATTTGTTTCCTCTTTATTTACAGTTGTTGTCGGTTTCTTAGTCTATGTTATTACCTCTGCATTTGTTGGCTTCTCAGTGTTAGGCTTCTTAGCTTCTGCCGGTATTCCAATGTTATGAGAGTCAACAGTGTTAATCGGTGACTTAGAGATCTCAATGTTTGTAGCATCAATTGTCTTAACCTCTATAGTCTCTTTATCCATAACAATATTAACATCCTGTGTATCTACATTCATAGTAAAGAGAATTTTAGAATCTGGATTAGTATCATCATTTGTTATTTCTCCAACCTCCTTATCTGGCTGATTATTTGTATGTACCGGTATCCCTAAAGTTATTGGTGGGATGTCCTGTGCTAGTGGAGAAAGGTTATCTATGACCTTTATAATAGGTACACTACTAATTTTGCTTTTACCTTTGTCCTTTTGATATACCTTTGCAAAAGAATTATCCATTTTTTGTCTCTACCTTTCCTCTTTCTTTTCTTTTTCTACAAAAAATATGTCCCATTTGTCAGTGGTTTCATCTGATATCTCTTTCACTCTCCTAGCCATTAGGCTGACCTATCAGTGACCACTTATAAAAATGACCAGTTGGCTTCAGCAATCAGTTCATCAATCTCTTTCCTAGAATTAATAGGGTGAACAGCCAGCAATTCTTCTACCTTTAACTTTTTATCCAATTCCATCACTAACATTCTTTTAGCCTCTAATCTTATGTATAAGTCATTAGGTAGATCATCTACAACCTCAATCAAAACTTTCTTGTATATGTCAAGATGTAAAATGATTCTTTCCTCTATTGTATCCTTATCAAAATCCTTGAATGAATGATAAAGTTTGTTCACATTGCAAAGATTACCATCTTCTGTAATTTCATTTACCAGTTCCTCTGATGTAAGGGTATCCGGTGCCTTTGGTTGTTGTTTCTTCTTTGGAGTTAACTTCTTTTTAGGCTCCCTTACATCTTGTTGCTTCTTCCTTAATGTTATTGTCCTTTTAGGAGAAGGAGAAGGTACCGGTGAGGGTTTCCTCTTCCTCCTTTCAACTCTCTTGAACTCTGCTACCTTACCACTGTCTGTATTAGAAGAAGTGACAACTGATGAAACATTAGCTACCAGTTCTAGTCCTTCCACTTCACTAGTAGAAATACCACTCAAGTTCATCACATTTTCCTTAACTTCTTTATCCATTTTGGATGCATCTTTGATGTTTTTTTCTCTTCTTTTTCTCTTCTTTTGCATCAAAACAACACTCTCAATAGTCTCAGCACTACCAAAAATTTCTTATGGAGGTTCCCTTGGTGAATCAAGAAGTGTCTTATCATAAGCCTCAAGAATATTTAGATCAACTTCATATCCCATCTCTATTATCCAAATAGTTCTAGGAGTAACAGCTTCCATCCATGTTTCATCTCTTTTGATTAAAAAATAAATTTGCTTGTCATACTTATCCACAATTCTTTGTGGTATCCTTTCTCTAGCCTTCATTTTGGTGAGGAAGTTTTTTAAGTAGCCTTTTACCATGTCATCACTGTTAGTGCCAATGCCAGTAATAGCTTCCATGATCTGTCTACCTACCGGGATGTCATATGCAAAGTCCTTGTGACCAATGTCAGTTATCTCCTTTGTGAAGTAAAGCATTAAACACACAAGTAGATTCCCAAAATGGAATGTCCCCTTCTTGTCACCCTTAATCTTCTTCAAGTTATCTAGCAGTTCATCCTTAAGCCACTCACAAATATCAATTTTAGCATTTTTCTTAACATATGCACTATGAATACATAAGCTAGAAACATAATTTAACCTTTTTTGCATGTGTAACTCTATATCCAAATACCATGCTCACATATTTCACATTTGCATCAATGATATCATTAACCCTAAGAGATCTGTTGTCAAATGTAGCTCCGGTTAGGTCCATAACACCCTTGTTTGGTATCTTCTTCTTTTTGTTAGGCCTAGTACCGATTGAGGGTAAACTAGTAATTGCCTTGATTTCTTCCTTAGTAATTTTTTAAAATAGAGTCTAGCCACATAAACTCCCCATGAACTCTACTCAGTACAAGATGAACTATCTTATCTGAAAATTTAGGAATGTTCATAATTTCAACAAATCCTAAATCCTCAACAATCTTATCCTTTGGCTTGACTAAACCTTGTTCATTAGTTATAACATTTATGTACATGTTCCTCAAGTCATCTGACCCTAAATTCTCTATGTTGCAGTGAATATAAATCCTCGGGTCTTCGGCAAAAGCAACTCCCTTCGGAATCTTAGAAAAGGCTCCGATGGAATCATCTTGCTTAGCAATCTTAGGAATGATTTTAAACATGGGTCTAGGGTGCTTAATATTTTCTACCATTGTAGGGTTTGCAATAAACTCAGGTGCAGAAGATGAAGATGCCATTTCGGAAGATAAATATCTTTTGACTTGTGAAATCCTTGAATGCCTAAAATCACCTTGCTACTTTGTCTTAGGATGTCTTTTCTCTCTCTTTGCGCTCTTTGAATGCTTGGATGCTTGGTGAATTGAAATGAGGGTTTTCTGGTGCTTTATAACCAAAAATTTCTTCAACAACTGCATTAAATGCTTGTCGGTTAAATGAAATCTTAACATATCTACCGGTAAAGAAGAAATATAACTTCTTACCATGAAGCGAGGGTAGAAGGCACAATTTTCAATTTTTTGCCATACCCCCTAAGGATTATTCCTTAGTTAGATGAAGAATCTCCTAGCGGTAGAGGGTTACTCTATTCTACCGGTGCAGAGATAGATTCATCAACTCTCTGATCTCTCTTCTTAATCCATTGTTTTTAAAATTCTTGCTTTATTTCATTTACTTTTCCTTTCCTTTCTCATTAGATCCTTTATTTTCACCGGTATAGTCTTGCTTCTACAAATTTTTGCAACATATCCAATCTTGTTACATGCATAACAAGTTACATTATTCCTCTGAATAGTCTTTCCATATCCTTGACCGGTTTGTGTTCGGCATTGATTAGATAAATGTCCAAATCTACCACAAACATAACCTTTCACATTCATTCTATAATTTTCTGAGTTATGACCAACTTTATTGCATTTGGAACATTGACCGGTGGGTAAATTTGTATTCTGATTATTTCTAAATATGCACTGATTTTCTCTATGACCAAATTTGTTGCAATTAAAACATTTACCATTAAATTTATAAGCATTAGGTTGTCATACTAGTTTTCTATAATTTTGATTATTTGCAATCCCAAAACTTTCTCCATGTTCAAATCCAAGTCCAATTGTATCTCCATCAGGTTTCTATCTTTTCAGCATGTCATCAAGTCTTTCTGAACTTTTCTTGAATTTGTCTTTGTGTTCATTTGTAGTGATCAACTCATTTTCTAGAATGTCAATTTGTCTCCTAAGCTCCTCTTTAGCATGTTGCATGTGAATTAGATTTGTCTTTAGCACATTATTTTCATTACAAAGTCTCATATTTTCATTTGCTCCATCATTAAGTCTCCTAGTCAAGTTTTCTTCATTCTTCTCCTATATTCAATATCCTTACATAGCCTCATGGTTAAATCTTGCATTTCATTCCTCATGTTAGTGTTCTCTTGCCTCAACTTCTCTGCAATATCTCTAAGAGTTTCCTTTTCATCATCATGTTTCTGCATTTTCTCATGAAGTTCCTTCCTCTTGTTTTGTGCTATAACCAGGTTCTCCTTTAATGAATTCCTGGGCAGTCCTCAGATCATCTTCAAGTTTGATATTCTTCAATTTTTTTGCATCAAAATCTTCAAGAGCTCCTTCCAACTCTTTCTCAAACTCTCCATCAGTACCGATTTCAAAATCTTCCTCAAGCTGTTAGGCTTTCACAAATAGAGGACCAGGCTCTAATACCAATTGTTAGATACAATGATAGTCCCAAAGACACTAAGAGGGGGGGTGAATCAGTGTCTAGCTAGTTAATGGAATATTTGAATGTATTTATAACTTTGCAACCCAAATTAATGTACCAGTAAACAAGTAATAATGCAACAAAGAGAAATAACAGAGACAATATAAATGCACACCATAACACAAAATATTTTGGCAAGGAAACCTGGTAAGAGAAAAACCTCGATGGTATTTGTGACCCAAAATATTTACTCACTAGCCAATATGAATAAATATTACTTACAATAGGGTTCTACACATGTGACAAGTGTTAGGCCCAATATGGAAAGCTAATGTATTGAGAGGGGAGGGGTGAATCAGTACTTCAAAACTTTTCTTGAATAATAACTTTACTGTTATGCATAAACAAAATAGTGCAGTAACATAAAATAAAGTTAAAGCAAATAGATAACAATCATACATGATTCACTCCATAACACATATATTTTGGTTACGCAGATCTCTTGGTTAGAGAGAAAAACTATGGTGGGGATGGCACCCACAACTTCACTACTACAATAATAAAGAGTGCTCGGTTAGAGCTACATTTTAGCTATTTCTGATAGCTTACCCTATTAGGAGTAACAAGATCAGTTAGATCTACCTTGCTAAAGGATTTTACAACATTTATTCTGAATGCTACACCTAGTTAGAGGCTTTACAATTTATAGACTTGATTAGAATCTTTTACCCTATTAAAGGATTCTCTTTCAACTTCAAAATATTACAATAAAATCATTACAAATATCTACAACTTTACATCTGAAAAATGTTATAGTAGATTCTATGTGCTTAGAATAGATTACCTTGCTTATAGCATACCTCAGTAACCCATATAGTAACTTGGTAAACCCTTCTGTTTACTCTATTCTTCGACTATTCTCTGAAAACCTTCTCGGTGACCTCTGTGTCTCTTTAATAGTCTTCTTACACATACATACGTACACCCTTAACTCATGTTGTATAAATAGATCTCTTAAGACGGTGATCCAATTCATTGCTTCGATCTTACAAACATGATTCCTTGAATGAATAACTATACAAAATATTTCATTGGTTAGATTGACCTTAAAATCATACACAATCTTCTAGTGCAATTTCCAATGTAATAACTATTAGATGTGCCTTGATCTTGTAACACGTTTTCATATGCATGTCCAAGTTCAATGTATCTGGTAACATGTTTCACTCGGTGTATATCAACTCGGTGTGTCATCTTTACTGCTCAGTAGTCATAAAAAGATACTCGGTAGACAACTCAATGTGTACTACATTCTATGACTACTTTCTTCTTTAACCAACTAGACTGTGCATATCAACTTCTCTATGTATACCGACTGCATAATTTGGTAGTGCTAACCGACTAGAGTATATAGTATGACTTTGAATATAAAAACTAATGGCAACTTGATAAGTAGTAGCAATCTCCCCTTTTCACATTAGTTGAGATGTTTGACAAAACTACTTTCAAAGTCATAACTTAAAAATCTATATACTTTGCAAAATGACTATACTTGACAATATATACAATAGTCAATGAAATAGTATATTCAGATATACTCCCCTTATCATTATACTATACAGAACTCTGATTTTATATGCTCGGTTCTTTGCTTCTGTGCTCTGCTTACTGTCCTTGGATACTCTGCATACTTTGCTCAGTATACTCCCCTTGTATACAATACTCCAAATACTGTATCAAAACTATATCACAAAAACTATATCACTCCTTCAATATATTATATTACTCCCTTTATATAGTATCACCCCCTTTTTGACAAACATCAAAAACTTAATTTCCATCCGGGGGCAGTAACTGATCAAAAATAGATTTATACTTCTTCCGAGCATCAGTGAGTGCGATAGAGAGTGCATCCTTTACACTTTCCATTAAAGAAGTTTGTGCTTGAAAATCAGCCAATAGGGATATTAAGCCATCAAGAGTGCTTCCCTCTTGTGTAGTAGATAGGCATGTAGCTCGGTTAATCTGTTCTTGAACTGATGAAATATGAGGAAGGAATAATGTCTGGAGTGTCATTATATCCATCCTGATTTTATGTTCTTCATTTCTTAGTTCCAGTTGTTGAGCCATGAGCTGTTGAAGCTTTGTATAAAAATTCTGAACTGAATTGGGCTCAGTGGTCAACTTATTTGAGAGATCGGTGATCTCTTTCTCAATTGCATCATTTTTATTCTTGATATCTTTAATGAATATAGAAAATGTGCAAATTTTCTAAAATAAATAAAGAATATGCTTGAGTTGAGGGGACAACTCAACAATGAATTTGACAAGCTTAACTTTCCCAATAGCTAGAACTTTTTGTACTTCTTCTATCATTTTTGCAGTAAGCTCCTTGTCTTTTAGCTTGCCCAAGTACTCAGATGCATCTACTCCTGATGTTTCTATTTGATTAAGGAGTTCATCCAGTTTAATGCAGATGGCCATCTGTTTTTCTTATTCAGCCTTTGCTTTGCATAGTTCACCAAAATCAATAAGTGCTTGCCCCTTTAATTTTGAGATATCCACATTGGGCAACACTATTGGTTTAGATAAATCAACTTTGAAACTATGCTTTTTCACCTTCTTCTCTTTACCTTTGGTTGGTTGGACCAAGACAATAGCTTGAGAGGCTTGTTGACCCTCAGTAGGTTTCTCGGTAGAGGCAACACTTTGGTTGGTTCCTATAGCTATTGCAGTGTCTTTCGATGTCTCGATGCTAGGTGTCTCAACTGCTACATTTTCAGTGCTCGAGGGTTCTTGAGAGGTCTTTTGTTGATTTGTACCTTCTGTTGCTTCAGACTTGTGACCTTCAGTGCCTTGTGATGTATCCTGAGGAGCTTTGGTAGAGATAGGTTGATTGATTGGTGGGTAAGGCTGAACTTATTCTAAAATGGATTCACTAGATACAAGTTTTGCATATGTAGTGCCTTCGATCATTTCCTACTCCAGTGCTTCTGCATCCATGACATCTTCATCAATTTGAATAGTGTCAACCGGGTCTTACTTGGTAGCATCAGGACCTTGCTCGGTGACATCAAGATCATGTTCGGTGACATCAAAAATTTCAACTTTAGATTGTTCACCAACATCCTTAGTTTTGAAGATATCCTACCATTTTGCTTTTGTCTCATTCTCTACATCAATATATAGCCCATTCGTTAGTTTTAAGGCTCTTTGTTTGACAAGAAATTTTGAATTGTAGGTTGTCAAATGTTCCTTTATTTCTGCTATAGACATATCAGGAAATAGATGGACTAGACTTCTTTCTCTAATTTGTTTCTCTGAGTCCATTGCATATTTCCACCTATTATCAATATGCAAGTAAAGTTCATTTGGAAGTGACTTTACTAGTTCTAATGAAGCTAGCCGAAACTTTAGAAGTGTGCAAATAACAGCTTCTTTAATTTGTCTCTTCTCATCATTATTCCTAGTCTCATACTTGACATATCTAAATCCTACAAATACACCATATTCTTTTAGATTGGCAGAGAAGTTTTCAACACTATGTATATTTACCTTCTTGCTCTTTACAATCTGGAATTTGTTGGCATCCTCAGATTCTATATCACTAGACTCTTTTGCCCGAATGAGTCTCCGAGTAGATTTCTTGTAGGTCTTGGTTACCTTGGGAGTAGTAACACTCTTTTGTTTCTTACTCAGTGATACAGCTAATGCTCTAGTGTTAGGTCTCTTTGTTGGTGGAGTCAGTAGGGCCTTTGAAGTGTCTAGTTTCTTTCTTTTCAATACTTTACCCTTAGGCAGTTCGGTGCTCAATGTTATTGTTGCCTCTTGAGCTTTTGATTCCTCTTCGGTGATGGCAAGAGTGCCTTTGACAGGTGTAGAGGAAGATTCTTCTCTGAATTTCTTAGATAAAACCTTTATCATCTTTGTAGCCTTTCTTGTAGCCTTGGGTACTACAATGCTCATTTTTACCTTTTCCTTAACTTCTTCATAAGTTCCATATCTTAGCTCGGTAGCATGTCTTGGTAATGTAAGATATGCATCAATTTGTTGTTGTGTGATATCAAAGTCAATCTCATAACCTATTGGTGGCAAAGATTGATTCCTTGGTTCCACAGCATTCACATAATAGTAATCAGTATCTACCTCAAAGCATATATCATCTTTATATTTCTCTACTAGCTGGGGTGGAATCTAGTACCTGTTGTGCATCTTCTCTTGAAATTTGCTGAAGTAGTCATCCATTATATCATTGAAATTATCTCCCAACTTCTTGATAAAGTCATTAATCTGATGGGTGATTGGTTGGTGTAGCTCCCAAACTACTTTACCGACTGATGGAAAGAATTTCTCAAAGTGAACCAAACTTCAGTGTATTTTTCAAGTTGTTCTTCTTCGGCTTCCTTATTGTGTTCAGGTTCTCAAACAAGTTCTTCAATAACACTTCACATAAGTCAACTTTCATTCCCTTTTTCACAATTTTATAGGCTAAGTCAACTGCTGCATAGGGTACACTGTTTTCCCTTCTTGATTGGAAGAAATAGTAACCGATTACTCTAATGGAAAACTTAAGTTCTACATCAATGACATTGTTTAGTTTTAATCCTTTGTAATCAGATTCTACTCCAGTTAAGCTGATTAACTCCTTTTGTGATATCATCTTCTGAGCTCGTGCATGATCATAGATAGGATATCCGGTGATCACATGAATGATTTCCTTGGTGATTTTGAATGGTTGCTCTTCTAGCCACATGAAATCATCATAAACTCTACTCAAAACAAACTTAACCCATTGGGGCTTGAACACACGAGGGTAGGTTAGGGCTTCAGTCAATCCCTAGATTCTGATGTGTTCATACTTGCTATTTAATACACCATCGGTACATAATTCATCATAGGTGTCTCTAATCTCAACATGACCGAGTTCTTCAACACGACATTTGGTGAAGAATCTAACATCTTCAACTAACAAAACTCAATCCGGGATGAGTGAAAAGGCAGTTTTGTCATCCGGTTCAGAGGTGACTTTAGGAGTCAAAGTATATTTCACTGAGGGTTTCTCCACATTCTTAACAACTATGGGATCTTGGATCTTGGGTGCCATTATAGATTTTAGGAAAAAACTTAGCAAACTATCCTTAGGGTTTGACAGTTTACAAATGACAAACGCTTCACACTCAGCAGATAATAGTAATTTGATAAGATCGGTAAACTAGCTTGACAATGCGATGAGATTTTATGTAAATACCTTGAAATTCGGTTTGAATGAAGTTTGATCGCCTTGATTCGCTACTCTGCTCTTTCAAAAACTTGGTGAATGTAAATGACCGCAAAAATTCTTTTAAGTACACAAAATACCTTATCGAGCTCTGTGTGGGTTAGGTCAAAACATTAAATGCACTTGGTTTACCTTTAACCAATTTACTCTCCTTTTTTTGTTTTAACCGAGTAACCAAATTTCCTTCATTTACCGACTTGATAGGCTTCCTGTATTCACCAACTTGATAGGTTTTCTATAAAGTACTTTTGATAGAATTTCAAATTTACTAATGCATCTTAACTATGCAGATTCTAAATTTAGTACATAATAGAATAGGAACTGTTATGATTTTAACCTTCAGAGAATGTAGACCCTTCATACCTTTTCTGATTAATTTGGAATAGGTGCACCTAACTCGGTAGGTAATGTGCTTTCTTCATTTGACACAATTTCCTTCTTTTTCCAAATCATCTTTAATTTTTCTTTTATTTCTTCAGTGTTTGCTCTAGGTTGATCTCTACAATCTCTAGCTAAATGTCCAACTTTGTGACAATGAAAACATGCCATACCAGGATTTCTCCATGATCTTCGATTATTCATTCCAAACCTTATAAAAAATTTGGCACTAATATGTCCATATCTTCCACAACATTCACACCATATCCTTGTGTTGTAATCCCATGGTACTACTGCATATTGTTGGTAAGGATTTGTGTGAGTTCGGTAACCTCTAGTGTTTGCTCAGTGTGCAGACCACATGTAGTTCTTTTGCTTAAGCCAGTACTTCTTAGTACTATGTCCATATCTATTGCAGTTTCTACAAAACCCTTTGTATTTTGCCTTCTGATAGTTGTTAACAGACTTTGTCCTACATTGATTAGATGTGTGACCATATTTATTGCAATTGTAACAGTAACCATTGGACTTAGTGATATTTAGATGCTTACCTTTTCTGATCTGGCACATGTTGGTAGTATGACCTTGATTTCTACAATAGTAGCAAATAGGCTTCTTTCTTTTGATGTTATTCATGTTTCCAGCTTGCTTTGATGATTCTCCTCTCTCGGTAGTATGAATTCCTTTCTCGGTAAAGTCTTTTCCTTTGTAACTGAGTCCTGCATCTTTGTTGGGTCTTCTTATATTCAATTGCTCATCCAACATCTTTGATGCTTCATAACTCTTCTTCTGTGTTTCTTTGGATTTCTTCTCTGTTTCAAGTTCATCAGTCAACCTTGATACTTCAAGTTTCAATGCTTGATTCTCATCATTCTTCAGAATTGCTTCATGATGTGCATAACCTAGTTGATCTATCATATTTTGTTGAATCCCAGTCAACCTTATGATTTCATCATTTTTATTAGATACTAAGAATTCAAGTTGTTGTTTCTCTCTGTGTAGATCTCTTGCTTTATCCTCAGCTATCCTCAATGCATCTAGATTTTTAGTCATCTGTGTACTGAAATGTTCTTGTTCTCTTTTCATTTCTTTTATTTGATCAGCCAATGCTTTGTTCTTTTCTTTCAATACTCCAATCATTTCTTCCATCTCTTCAAATATATTGTTCTCAGATGATGTCTCAATTTGTTCCACTAACTCTTAAGAATCTTGCAAGTCATCAAATAATCTTCTTCTTACTTTCAGAAATTTTTGCATTTGCCTTTGCATGTCTGCAATCACTTGATTAGCATGATCCAGCTCTTCTTGCAGATATACAATCCTCCAAGATTGTTTATAGTCTTCCATTGATAAGATCTTTCTCTTTAGGTAGTTAAACCCTTTTCCAAGATTCAAGCTTTGATACCAATTGTTAGGCCCAATATGGAAAGCTAATGTACTAAGAGGGGAGGGATGAATCAGTACTTCAAAACTTTTCTTGAATAATAACTTTACTATTATGCATAAACAAAATAGTGCAGTAACATAAAATAAAGTTAAAGCAAATAGATAACAATCATACATGATTCACTCCATAACACATATATTTTGGTTATGCAGAAACTCTTGGTTAGAGAGAAAAACTACGGTGGGGATGGCACCCACAACTTCACTACTACAATAATAAAGAGTGCTCGGTTAGAGCTACATTTTAGATATTTTTGATAGCTTACCCTGTTAGGAGTAAAAAGATCAGTTAGATCTACCTTACTGAAGGATTTTACAACATTTATTCTGAATGTTGCACCTAGTTAGAGGCTTTACAATTTATAGACTTGATTAGAGTCTTTTACCCTATTAAAGTTTTCTCTTTCAACTTCACAATATTACATTGAAATCATTACAAATATCTCCAACTTTACATCTGAAATGTTATAGAAAATTCTATGTGCTTAAAATAGATTACCTTGCTTATAGCATACCTCGGTAACCCATATAGTAACTCGATAAACCCTTATGTTTACTCTGTTCTTCGACTGTTCTCTGAAAACTTCTTGGTGACCTCTGTGTTTCTATAATAGTCTTCTTACACATACATACGTACACCCTTAACTCATGCTGTATAAATAGATCTCTTAAGACAGTGATCCAATTCATTGCTTCGATCTTACAAACATGATTCCTCGAATGAATAACTATACAAAATATTTCATTGGTTAGATTGACCTTAAAATCATACATAATCTTCTAGTGCAATTTCCAATGTAATAACAGTTAGATGTGCCTCAATCTTGTAACACATTTTCATATGCATGTCCAGGTTCAATGTATCTGGTAACATGTTTCACTCAGTGTATATCAACTTGGTGTGTCATCTTTATTGCTCGGTAGTCATAAAAAGATACTCGGTAGACAACTCAGTGTGTACTACGTTCTGTGACTACTTTCTTTTGTAACCAACTAGACTGTGCATACCGACTTCTCTGTGTATACCAATTGCATGATTCGGTAGTGCTAACCGACTAGAGTATATAGTATGACTTTGAATATAAAAACTAATGGCAACTTGATAAGTAGTAACAGCAAGGCCAACAGCCTAGAGCTCACTGCTCAATGAAAGAGTCTCACTAACTACCATATGGATAATTAAATCCAAGACAATGTATTGCTCAAAATAGCATCTATAATGCTTGATTCAGTACCAGTTTAAGCTCTGTTAGAAACCTTAACCAAAAACCTTCTGGTGAATGACATTCACTCACATAACCTATCTACCTTACTACAAAATCTTTCCACTATCTTCTACATAATACCATATCAAAAATGACCTATAAGATCTCATACATATATGAGTCTTTACAATACATCATGTCATCTTACACATTACATTTCACATAAACAAAACTTGTCTCATGTCGGCTTGGATGCCGGTATGCTTCATTGCTAGTGTAAACTAGATGCTGATGAATAAATTTGTTGTGCCTACCGGTGCCGGTGAATGATGTTTGTGTTGCCAGTGAACCTGTAGAATCCTGTTACTGGTTGGTTGCCATCAATGACAACATCAACCATTCTCATGTGAGTGTATAATGCCAACAATCAAGGCAGTTATTGGTTTACCCTCAACTGATACTAGGCTTGACAAAAAGAAGAAGATACCAAACAAGGGTGTTATGGACATAACCAGAGCTACATTTGATAACAAATCTCTTAGGGTTAATGATATCACTGATGCAAATGTGAAATATGTAAGAACGGTATTTGGATATAGAGGTACACAGGCAAATAGGTTAAATTTTGTTTCTAGCCTATGTATTCATAGTACATATGAGATGGTTTAGAAAAATGCTAAAATTGATACCTATGTGTGGCTCAAGGATGAACTGCTAGATAACTTGAAGAAGATTAAGGATGGCAAGAAGGGGACATTCCATTTTGGGAATCTACTTGTGTGTTTAAAAAAAAAAGGATTGCTTTGATAATCTGAAACTTATCTTAGCATGAATTGAAATATGCAAAAGAAGGAAAGTGCACAACATAAATAACCATAAGAGAGTCACCAAATTTTTATATGTGGAAAACCTAAAAACGAAAAACCATGAAGAGGGTTAACTCTCAAGATAATATAACTAGTTGTATGGGATTACAAAAGAGGCTCACTGCTAGAGGGCTCGCAACCCAAAGGGCTCATTGCCCAAATTACATATGCATGGGATCAATTCCAATTAATCTCAAACAACACACTAATTCTTTGGAGAAGATCCAGTTAAGAAAACTCTACAAAACATCCCACTATCTACCTACTCCGGAACATTGTTGCACTAGATTTATCTTTCCCTTTTAATTAGTTAGTACCAACTTCTTTTCTTTATCACTTGCCACCTTACTCTTCACTTCATTTAAATTCATCCATACCATACATTTCTCTCTCATTCACATTCACCTCATACCATACCTCAAGCATAATGTGATCATACACATACATGGGTGTAACAATAAGAATATGTAATAATTCAGTTTTAACAACATTTTCCCAAATGATATCTTCAATGGTCAAATCACATGCTACAATCACTAGAGCTAAATATTAACATAATCTCTTAAGGTTAGCTTGACGTAGAATAAGCATATCCTTCAAATTCTGCAATAATATGCTACTACAGCATCATGGTCATGATCCAACTCAGCATTACGAGGTTGAAGACATAAACAGTGAAACATAAAAATATCGTTATCAAGAAATTAAGAAACCAGAGCATGAAGATCTGCTCAATATTGTATAACCAAACACACTCCTCGAGCACAACATTTGGAGCATGACTTCTAGAGCACCAAAACCATGAGTACAACAATCTCAACTGATAACAACAACCATATCAAAAATTTCACTTCCACAACAGCATTAAAATACAAATGCAAAGGATTGTACTTCTGAGATAAGTTAACTACATGAATGACCGAAGCATGAAACCAATTGCCACAACGATCATCAAATCTCTCTCATCAAGATAAATATATCCTCATATTGAAAGTACATATTTTTGGAGCAATAAAAATGTCTGCAATACATCAGTAACATCTAAAATCTTCCATCTACAACATATACCTATCTTCCACTATTCTGTAACACATTTGGACCAATCTGGATCATTGAGTTTGACATCAATGATAACTTAAGACAAGTATTTCTAATAGGGAGAGAGAGAGAGAGAGAGAGAGGGAAAGGGATCTAGGGAGTAATTAGGGGGAGAGGAAGAGGGGAGAAGATTGAAGTATCAAGAGAGAAAGAGAGAGATGGGGAAAGGGATATAGGGAGTAATTAGGTAATTAGGGAGAGGGGAGGAGATTGAAGTATAGAGAGAGAGAGACAGGGGGTGGAAAGGGATAATGTAAAAGTGATATAGATAGGGAGAGAAGAGGAAATGGGGAGGGAGAGAAAGGGAGAGAAGGGTAAAGAGATTTAGAGAGGGGGAGGGAGAAGGGGGAGAGGGAGAGAGGGATATCTGATACCTTATTTAGAATAGGGAGAGATAGAGAGGGATAGGGAGAGAAGGGAATAGGGAGAGGGAGAGAGAGTGATATAGATAGGGAGAGAAGAGGAAAGGGAGAGGGAGAGATAGGGAGAGAAGGGTAAAGGGATTTAGAGAGGGGGAAGGAGAAGGGGGAGAGGGAGAGAGGGATATCTGATACCATATTTAGAATAAGGAGAGATAGAGAGGGACAGGGAGAGAAGGGAACAGGGAGAGAGAGAGAGAGAGGGGGGGGGGAAGGGATCTAGGGAGTAATTAGGGGGAGGGGGAGAGGGGAGAAGATTCAAGTATAGAGAGAGAGAGAGTGGGGGGAAGGAATCTAGGGAGTAACTAGGTAATAAGGGAGATGGGGAGAGGGGAGGACATTGAAGTATCAAGAGAGAGAGAAAGATAGGGGGGTTGGCAAGGGATAAGGGAAAAGTTATTTAGATAGGGAGAGAAGGGGAAAGAGAGAGGGAGAGATAGAGAGAGAAGGGTAAAGGGAAAGAGAGAGATAGGGAGATAAGGCTAAAGCGATCTAGAGAGAGAAATAGACAAAGAGGGAGAGAGAGAAGGGGGAGTTCGCAAGAGATAAGGGAAAAGTGATCTAGATAGGGAAAGAAGGGGAAGGGGAGAGGGAGAGAAGGGTAAAAGGGATTTAGAGAGAGAGGGGAGGGAGAGGGAGAGGGTTATCCAACCTTGTTTAGGATAGAGAGAGAGAGAGATAAGGAGAGGGAGAGGGAGAGAAAGAGGAGAGAGAGAGAGGGGAGGTAGGGGGAAATGGATATAAGGAGTAATTAGGTTGTAATGGAGGGAATTTACCACCTCAAGGATGATACATCCTTGAGGACAAATTGTCATTCCAATTACCTCTGTGAATTGGCACTAAGATGGGCTAGGGGATAAAATAGAAAACCAAGACAATTGCCCATGATCTGGGATTCACAGGTGGCCCTATCAAGCCTTTGTCTTGGGGATGAGCGTGTGAAGATGGGTCACCAACATAGCACAATGTTGTCCTGTATGGATGAAGTACAAAGCACATATGAAAATTTTCATTCATACATGGATAATATGATGAAACAAAAAATGAATGGACTACTAAAAGTTGCGAGATGCGAAATGATTGAAATAAAACAAAAGGCAAGGAGAAGGATGAAAACACTCACAATCAGTCCACAATTGAAGCCTCCCGCTAAATGATGATTCTCTTAACCCAGTGAACCTACACACAAGCAAGAAGGGAAAATGTTGGGGTTGTGTTTTGGAGCCTACCTAAGTTAGAACCTCATTTTAGTGTTTCCACCTACACAGACAACACAAGAAGCCACAGGAATAATAATATGATAAAGATAAGTGAAAGGATGCAACAAAAGATTAATAAAAAGGTATTGGAAATGAAAGAAATATATTAAGGAAACTCCCCTTTCATGAAAAATTGTTGGAAATGTTGGTGTAGTTTTCTTGAGATGCTGCAACAATGGTGGTGTTGATGGAATCATGTCCAAAGTGGTTTCCAAGAGCTTATTCTGCAAGAAGATTACCAAACTTGCCAAAAGATCCGCCCAAAATGCCTTAAAAGTGAAAGATAAAGGCCTAGAAAGGAATTCGGACATTAGTGGGCACATGCAGAGGCATTACAATTTATTCCAGGCATAGGCGTAATGCTGAAATTACCACCTATGGATTGTCAGATTCGTGGGATGGTAGTGCATCACACGGATGTCTCTGCATCGCACCTATTTCCCTGAAGGTGACAGATTGGTAGAATTGGTAATGCTTTGGCTAGAGCTGACATGGATGGTTTGAGTGGACAAGATGATATGATGGAAGATCCTGACCTTCGATTACATGGAGGAAAAAGTGCCATTTGTCACATTAATTACAAGGGATAATATTTTTAATATTACATTTTCCTCCCACTTAAACGAGCATGCCTTTGTCAAGGGATGTGAAGCTAAAGGAGAGGAAGATATAGAGCAAGAACAGTCATGATGGGGAGGAATATTTTTGTTGATCAGACAAGGTTGCCTCCAACAGGATGATGTTGAGATTTGGTATAGATGTTTCTATTTGGTACATCTCAAACACACTAGTTGCAGACTACTATGATGGATGATAAGATAAAGAAATTGATAAGATAACATAACAGAAACAAACCTCGCTCTAGAGGAAAGCCCCTCGCTATGGAAAGATATGATATAAGTAATCATCATTGGTATAAGATACGTCAGTATGGGTAGCAAGCTGCAATATGTTACATGGCCATATGATAGGGCAGATGAAGATAATTTTTTCAGCATGGGTAGTGATGCACTAGATAGCCATGCAATAGGGCAGATAAATTTGGTAAGTAGTAGATTGGCCCCTACAAAGGAACTCAAGAATGGTTTGGGCCCCATGTAGGCGATCGTGGGAAAAGAAAAGATCAAGTGGTTTGGCCCCCACCTAAGCGATCTTGGAAAAGAAAAAGATCGAGTAGTTTGGCCTCCACCTAGTAAAACAAGGAAAACAATCAATAAAAGACACCAATGCAAAAGCTGAAAGGATAAATGCCAAACCTAAAAATATAAGTACAAATATGATGGACCCCCCTTAGAATGATAGGCATGGAAGGCATGTCATTCTAAGGAGAATAGTAGTTGTGGCATGTCAACATGGAAAGATGTTTCCACGGAATGCCATCAAGAGAAAGTGGAACATAGATATCCATAATATCAAAAGATGCAATGCAAGAGGACAAGGGGGTCCAATAGTTTGGCATAAGAACCCATAGTAGTGTTGAAAGGATAATAGTATCACTGCAAGATGGGTGTATCATCATAGTGCCAAATTTCTTAGATCTGAAGAAGAGCACATGAAGACAAAGAGAAAATAAAAATTCGGGTCAACATGGAAGAAAGCAAAGGATGCCCACAATGCTTTGCATCATCCCTGAATGTCGAAAGTCAAGATACAACAAATAGAAGAAGGAGGTAGACAAAAGGAGGAATGTGTATGACATAAAATCCCTTGTATCCAAGCACCTACGGAGTAACTCAGGTCTTTCAAGGGAGCACAATGGATAAAAATAGGCAACCTCCCGTATCCAAATACCTACAAAGTAAATTGGGTCATGCAGAAGGGAACAAATAGATAAATCAAGAATAGGGGAACACAGTCATGCACACATGCAAATGGATGTAGATGAAAAATAAAAGTCCTAACAATCAGCCCTTAGGAGAGGATCATACTATAGAAGATCATTATCCTCAAGAAGAGCCTCATCCTCCCAATCTAAGTCATAGGGAGAAGGGGGGGAGCTTGGAGAGGGACTATCGCAAGGGCCGCATTGAGTGCCTCACCAGAAATGAGAGCAAGAGACAAAGAAGAAATAATGTCTTCATCTATAGGGTCAGAGGAGGTGAGGGTCAAAAATCATGTGAGGATCATAGACAAGGTCACGATGTCCTCCAAGGAGTCAAACATGCAAGCTTTCATGGAGGAAGAAAGTGACTCGCTTGGAGAGGATGAACAAGAATGGGACTATCAGCCTCTGGAAGAGAGGTAGTGAAAAACTCAGGAGAAGATGGGCCCTTCTTGATCATACAAATAGAAACAGGTAAACCAACAGGCACTAAGATAGGAAAATGAAAGGATGAAGAACATAACTACGAAGACTTGCATCGTCAGAACTCTAGAATAGGGCCTTGCTCAAAATTAAATTTACATGAGATAGGAGTGTTAGTTATCCTATCAATCATAGTAGGCTAAAGGACCCCATGAAAGCTTGTATGTTGGAGCGGTGGCGAAGCAAGCAGGGCAGACAAAGCTACACTAGGCACCACCTGTGTATGTGAGATGTTAAGGGGTCGGAACAAGGGAGGTATGTCCAAAAAAATAAGTGATAAGAGGTGGCTCCAAAGATGGAGTAAGAAAAACCTACACTTGTTTAGAGGAAGGTTTATCAAAAACCCCTGAAGTAGTAGGGAGCGAGACCAAAATAGGTGCAGAGATGAGAGTAACCAAGGGAATAGGCTCTGAAACAACAGTGCTAGGCATAAGAGCCACACTAGAAGACTGTAAGGAAGTGTTGTGCTCTCAATCTCAGGCTCATCAAAAGCATTTACGCTCATGCACACGTTGATTCCAACAGAGGTGAGGACCACCAACTGAAGACAAAGAGGACTCAGGAGCATCATGCTCCATTGGAGAGGCCTTCAGAATTGTGTCAAGGACAGGAGAAGGCCCAACCAATGAAACAAGAGGCGCACCACATTCATAGCAATGAGCACCCTACTTAATTTCACTCAAGGAGTGGTTGGAGGAACAGAGGGTGTTGGCATAGGCTGTGAGGAAGATGAAAGTGGAGACAATGGAACATTTGAAGAGAACTTCCCTTTCTCATAGTGAGATGGTCAAGAGATGTTTGCCATGATTGGGAGTTCAAAGGGAGGGTGGGTCACGGACTTCAACAGCGTGGGTACCTTTCCCTTAGTTGTGCTAGGCATAGTTGCAAGAACAACAGACACTGCTAGAGGTTGTGCAGTCCTATGTGGACATGGAGGTCTATTTGAAGGAGCGGGCTTAGCCTCAACCCCCGATGATGAGGAGACATGAGGCACTACCCACTCCAAGACTAGAATCGATGGAGGAGGGGTTGATGCTAGAGGTGGCAATGAAACACTAGGCTGCACAGATTTAGAGGTCGACTCCCCCGTTTTATACTGATAATAAGCATGGTACATTAAATCACCATGGGGAAGCATTGTAGGATCCCCTAACATGAAGAAAACTTGGAGGACACCATGGAAGCATGACAAGGAGGTGTATGGGTCTAACAGACTCAATTTTGATGTCCTAAAGCCAATTATGACATTTCATTGTAATGATCCTAATGTAATGATTAATTGTCCTGATGGGCCTAATATGACCATAGGACCAAATATAGGATTTTAGGGTTATAGGATTGGGAATGGTCTTAAGAGTGTTTAGATATATTTGATAAAGTATTTTGATCCTTTAGGAGTCATTATCTTTGGGTAGAAGTCAATATAGGGTGTTTAATAAGAGTTTTTAATTTAAATATTTGAATATAACTGCTAGTGTCATTTTGGTGGGAGATAACCAAATATGTTTGTTTAAGCATGTGTAATGGCACATAACTATATGAATCAGTTGGGGCCATTTTTGGAGGCCTACTAAAATCCCTGAGAGGCATTTGTACGGGAGACCACAAGGGAGTATAGAGTTGTACGGACTGCAAATCAAAACAACAATAAAACTCATTATTTTCCTGTAAATATGGGTTTGTATGTTTTCGTTGCACTAAAGTAGTTTTGATATTGGTTTTTGTAATGAAGTGAGGGTGGTGCCTATGTACCCTTACATGTTTGTAATTGTTGAAGGTTCAATAAACCTGGAACCACATATTGTACTGTACATTCCTAAGTCTGCAATCTTTTATTTGTCATTTTGTTGGTTTCCTTTGACATAATGATCCAACCATAAATGTAAGACTCTATTTCCTATGGATTGGATCAACCCTAACTTGTATCATACATTCCTGACAATTTAATGATAGGAAGAAGAGAAAGTTTGGTATACACTAGGAAAGATTAATTGAAAAATGCATGGTTTTTGTGCCATAATTATAATAGTAACAAATTGGCCTTAAGGAGAGGCTATTTTTATGTTTGAAATAGTAAGAGTATGTTGGGGACATGGTGAATCAACCTTCATTTAATTCTGGAAGTGGTGTAGAGCACATTCCATTACACATCTATTTTCAAGCACATTTTGGTGTCTATAGGTTCATTTATGATGTAATAGTGGGTTGGATCAGTGATCAACCTTGATGTAATTGAATGCCTATTTGTATGGTCAATAATCTCTTAGGTGAGCATATAAACCTAGAGGTCTATTAGGCCATGAGGCTTGGAATTTGGATTTTCAATGTTAGTATGTCTAGGATGTTTTCTTAGGTGTTTGGAGTAAATAATGACCTTGGATGTGTTTCCATAAGGTCTAAGTGGTTAATAAACGATGTTGGTCCTAAGTTGCAAAATGTTGCATTTGTTGTCAAACAACTTTTTAAAGTTACCAGTAGGATGCCAACTACTTCTCCAATGGTCCTAACTATTCAAAAGTTGGTTATGGATGTTGGAAAAGGTTTATATATGTTTGGACAACCATAGGAAAGAGAGTCAAAAGATTTGTAAAGTTTGGTGGAGAAAGTGAATAAAACAAGTTTGATTTTGCCATACAGTGATATTTTTCCATACGATCCGTACAGAGAGTGAGAACTATCGATGAATTTTTGATCTGGTTAGAAAGAATCCTGAAGTACCCTTCCAATGCATTTGGTCTAACTTCTTGAAGTAAAGTTTAGTGGAAGTTATAGGAGTTTATCTTCAATAAGTTTGAAACCCTCCATTTTCAAGGGTTACAATGCAAATAAGACCCTAACTCACAATCTACTCATTGGGATTCAATGGAGATTGGTAGAATCCAAGTTAGGGACATATATTTTGATATTTTAGATGGGTGAAGTCAGAGGAGTTGGTTGGTGCATTACCACCAAGCCCTAGTCTAAATCAGTTGAGGGTTTAGATTAGATTAGATGAGTTTCATTGAGCATACAATGAACGATGATGAGATGATGAGTTGAATTGATGGAATTGGAGTATTTTAACATAGGAGAAATTTTGTGAAGAGTGGGAACCTTCTTATGATCCCATTCTCATATACCTCTTTTGTGAAACCATTCTAACTTGATCAATTAGGCCTATGACCCAAGTAGGTGTTGAAGAGTGTAGGAATAGGGTGGAAATCCAATCTTTTTGAATCTAATAGTGATCCCAAAGGGGATTCTGAAACCTAAATTTGTTGAGGTATTGTTTGGTGTTATCTGGAGAAAAGTTCCAAAAGATAGTGAAATAGGGCTACTAACCAGTAGACCTGTGCCAGTAAACCTGTGAAATCTGTGTCAGTAAACCTATGAAACCTGTGTTGGTAGACCTATACCGGTAGGCTTGTCTAGTCCTCAAAAGCCAATATATCTCTTGTGCTTCAAAATTAGTATTGTGAAAGATCTTGATAGGTCTTAGGAAGTGGGTAGAAGTGTTGTGCCATCCCTGGTTAGGGGTAAGAGTTTGATTCCACAGTTGAGGTGTGAATCATAGCTATGAGGGAGACTCAAGGTAAAGAAGACCAAGGTGTGTGGGTGGGTTTATCACCCTAGTGCTTCCAGCCTCTGCATCAGGAAGTGTGTTTGGATGATTTTTGAGCAAGCCTTAGGTTTAAGGGTGAATTAGTGAGGATTTTGGAGTTAGGGAATATAGAAGCCTAACCTGACTACATAACCTAGAAAATACTTGGTTTTGGATCATAACCAGAGACTCTACAGAAGGGTTATTTCTGGAGATGTATTTGGGGAGTACTTCCTTTGTAAATGTGGCCTAATTAGCCTACCGAATATAGAGGACAGTGAGTTTTTGATATGTTATTGTTAGCTAAAAAGGGTATCCTGATATGTGATATTTTTGTCTCGTGATTTGCAACTTTGGGGAGATAATTGCCTAAAATAATGTTTGCAGGGCTAGTAGGAACCTAGGCCTAGTTTCAACCTTATACTTGAGTTGTCTTGACAAATGGAGTCTTTATGTCTTATGACCCTTAAACACATGTTGTTTGGGATTTTTTAATTGGTGTAGAGGTATAGGATCCACTTGGCTTAGTGGAGGACAAGGTTTGAGCCTCTTAGAGGCATTAGTTGCACTTGAATCACCTTGGGAGTGTGTAGTTTGGGTCCTAAACATATATTTATCTGCAAGTTTTGCAATTCCTCCTCTTACCTCTGCATCAAATTGATATTAGAGTAGTGAGTAGATCTTTGAGGAAAGGTTTTCATAAGATGGCACCTAAAAATCAAATGGCTAGGGAGATAGAGGAGTTGAGAGAAGCCCTAGAAAGAGAGAAGAGGGAAAAGAGGGAGTTGGAAGCAACAAAGGATAGGGAGGATAGACAAAAAAGGAGAGAGAGGTTACAACTTCTAGCAAGGATTGAATCCTTAGAGAAAGAAAGGGGAGAACCTAGAAGAGAGGAGATGAATGAAGAAGTGGGAGTACACGATGAAGGGGAAAGGCATGAAGAGCCTAGAAGGGGAGAAGAAGATCCTGAAGAGGAGATTGGTGATATTACTAAAGGCAATCCAAGGTGGAGGTAACAATATCATTGACCTACTAATCTACCAAGGGAGGATGGATAGTGAAGAAATCTTAGGTTTGTTAGATGTCTTAGACAACTACTTTGAATTTGAGGAAATGGATGAAAAAAAGAAAGTAAAATTTGCCAAAACTAAATTGAGAGGTATAGCTTTGACATGGTGATTTGATATATAGAATGGAAGGATGGCTAGAGGATTGGAAAAGATCACAACATGGGATAGAATGAAGGGTTTTATTAAGGATCAATTTTTACCATCTGATTATACAATTCATGTGAAGAAGATGAGGTAGAATTTGAGGCAAAAGGACATGGATGTGATGTCCTATACTAAACAATTTCATAAGCTTAGTATCAGAGGGGGTCTAGAGGATGAAGAAGAGAAGATAGCAAGGTACTTAAATGGGTTAAGATTCAACCTTCAAGATGAAGTAGGTTTGCAAATGCCTAAGACATTGGGAGAATGTTTTCAGTTGGCCATTAGAGCAGAAGAGAAGTTGAAGGGAAACATGAAAGATAAGGGAATGGTGGAAGAGGAGGAAGAGGAAGAGGTGGTAGAATAAATTGGGAACAAGCACAAAACAATGAGAAAGGAAAAGAGACATCTTCTGATTCAAGAGGAGGATACAAAGGAGGTAGAAGATTTGGGGCAGGTAGAGGCACTTTCACAGGTAGATGCTTCAATTGTAATGAAGTTTGGCATCCTTCTTTTAAATGTCCTAAGTGGGAACAATCAGATAGAAGCAGGGATAGGAGAATCAACCTGACACAAGAAGAAGAAAAGAAAGAAGAAAATGAACCATTGAAAGCAAGTCCAGTGTTGGAAAGAGAATTCCTCATGCTTAACAAAGGTGAGTTGCAGCAACAAGAAGAGCATAAGATATCCATTTTCAGAACTCAGTGTTTGTGTCAAGGTAAAATTTGCAAATTGATTGTAGATTTAGGTTCACATAATAACTTGGTTTTCTATGAGATGGTCAATAAACTTCATTTACAAAGATTTCATCATTGATGTCCTTATTATGATACTTGGGTTAGCAAAGAACAACATATCCTCATTAGGGAACAAGCATATGTCAATTTTTCAATTGAGGAATATCATGATAGGGTTTTATCTGATGTGGTACCTATGACTTGTGCAAACTTAATCCTAGGAAGACCTTGGTAGTAAGGGAGAAAGACAATGCATGATAGATACACTAATAGATACCTTGTGCATAAAGATGGGCTAAATTTTTTGATGAATCCTTTGAATGTTGTTGACTCAAATGACAAAAGTGTCAGATGTTTTGGAGATCCAATGCATGTGAGTTTGCAAGTTAGAGATAACCCTCATGTGAAGCAAAAGATGATGGTTGATGACAAAAAGTTAGTAAGCACAGATGTACCATGGAATAGTAGTATGTATGGTGTAATAGTGGGATCAATTTTGTGTCCTATTGGAGTGCAGAAGAGGGCTAGTAATGGTGGCATTGGTGTTCACCAAAAGGTAGATCAAATAGCAGATCAAAGAAGACAGGAAGGACAAGCAATAGACAGTCCCATGAGGGGACCAAAACATAAGTTTCTGAGAACTAATTCTTGTTTTGAGATTAATATAGGTTGCAGAGGTCAGAGAGTTCCATTTGAGCAGTTGAACAAGGTGCAGACATGTACCAAACAACCATCACAAAAATTACAAGATCTGAACACACAAGATTTGTTCTCTTGGGACAAGAGATTTTTCATTGGGGAGGACTATAGTGTAGGAGCCCCTAACATGAAGATAACTTGGAGGACACCATGGAAGCATTACAAGGAGGTGTATGGGTCTAATAGACTCAATTTTGATATCCTAAAGCCAATTATGGCATTTCATTGTAACGGTTAATTGCTCTGATGGGCCTAATAGGACCATAGGACCAAATATAGGATTTCAGGGTTGTAGGATTGGGAATGGTCTTAAGAGTGTTTAGATCTATTTGATAAAATATTATGATCCTTTAGGAGTCATTAGCTTTGGGTAGAAGTCAATATAGGGTGTTTAATAAGAGTTTTTAATTCAAATATTTGAATATAATGGCTAGTGTCATTTTGGTGGGAAATAACAAATATGCTTGTTTAAGCATTTGTAATGGCACATAACTATATGAATCAATTGAGGTTGTGGTTGGAGGCCTAATTAAATCCATAAGAGGCATTTGTATGGGAGAGCAAAAGGGAGTACAGAGTTGTATGGACTGCAAATCAAAACAACAATAAAACTCATTTATTTTCCTACAAATCTGAGTTTTTATGTTTTCTTTGCACTAAAGTAGATTTGATATTGGTTTTTTTAATTAAGTGAGGGTGGTTTCTATGCATCCTTACATGCTTGTAATTTCCTGAAGGTTCAATAAACCTGGAACCACATATTATACTGTACATTTTTAAGTTTGTAGTCTTTTATTTACTGTTTTGTTGGTTTCCTTTGACATAATGATCCAACCATAGATGTAAGACTCTATTTTCTATGGATTGGATCAACCCTAATGTTTATCATACATTCCTAACAATTTAATGATAGGAAGAAGAGAGATTAACTGAAAAATGCATGGTTTTTGTGCCATAGTTATAGCAATAACATATTGGCCTTAAGGAGGGGATATTTTGATGTTTGAAATAGTAAGAGTATGTTGGTGACATGTTGAATCAACCTTCATTTGATTCTGGAAGTGTGTTTGGATGATTTTTTGAGCAAGCCCTAGGTTTAAGGGTAAATTAGTGAGGGTTTTGGGGCTATGGCATATAGAAGCCTAACCTGACCACATAACCTATAAAATCCTTAGTTTTGTATCATAACCAAAGACTGTATAGAAGGTTTCTTTCTAGAGATGTATTTGGGGAGTACTTCCTTTGCAAATGTGGCCTAATTAGCCTACCGGATACAGAGGACAGTTAGTTTTTGAGATTGTTGGTCAAAAGTAATAGTACCTCAGTTTTGGATATGTTATTTTTGGCTGAAAAGGGTATCCTGATATGTGATTTTTTTGTCTAGTGATTTGCAACTTTGGGGAGATAATAGCCTAAAACAATGTTTGTAGGGCTAGTAGGAGCCTAGGACTAGTTTCAGGCTAATACTTCAGTTGTCTTGACAAATGGAGTCTTGATGGCTTATGAACCTTAGAAACATGTTGTTTGGGAGTGTTTAACTGGTGTAGAGGTAGAGGATCCATTTGTCTTAGTGGAGGACAAGTTTTGAGCCTCTTAGAGGCATTAGATGCACTAAATCACCTTAGGAGTGTGGGGTTTGGGTCCTAAACATATATTTATCTGCATCACATGGGCCCCACTAGAGTAGGCCAAAAGTGGTCTAACGAAAAAATCCTCACAACTGATCAGGGGTCAGTATCTAGTGTCCTAGATGACATGCACCATGCCCTCATGGGGAAACTTGAGACATTTGTGCACAATCGAGGGGACTGCTTCCATATAAATCCGCTAAGGAATGTTGATCTTAACTCAGAAGAGGTCCAATTCAGGAATTTTGATGAACACAAAGGACACTACCTTAGGCCCTACAAGGACCATCAAGGTGACACTGTTGTCCTCAAAATCTGATTCTCTTTAACATCCTTAAAATAATATGATTAAACTCAGTGCAGAAGAGACATCAAAGATAAGGAAATTCTCAAGACAACATATGACAAGGTTTGATTGAACCTTCTACACTTTGGACTTACTCAGAGCCCAGGTGGGTATACCTTTGTGAATTAAATTCACACTTTCAAACATAAACCCACAGTAAACTAGTCCAGGAAACCAGTGGATCTATTCACCTTGAAATTAACTAAAAACAAAGAATGGAATTATACTTAAATTCAGTATTTCAATCAACAAAACATGCAATAAACAACTTAAATCAATATCAGTGCCTTATCCAAGGTCACAGAGTCATCTAAACTCAAATAATACTCCTCAAACAAAATATCTTTATGCATCCCATTGGTTTGGTTTTTATTAATCCTTATATATGCCTGACACCTATAAGAATTTATACATTCCAAATTAAACCATGATCATCAAGATTCAAAGTCTCTTCCAAAGAGTTTACTAGCATGAGTGATCCTCGCATCTTTAATTTCCCTCCTAAAGAGAAAAGCTAATGAACACTTCTACTAAAAATTGCCTTACAATCCCATTCAAACAAAATAACCCTGGATTATTCAGAATGAAAACAGTAAACAAATTGTAAACACACTTGAAGACAACACAAAGCTTCACTCAAAACCGATGGTCTGTATATTGATATTAAGTTCAAAAAAATATTACAAGAAGTCTTGACTATTCTCCATTAGACTTAGAAAAGCTCAGATAAATTTCTGGAGTGTTTTCTTACAATTCTTTGCAATCCTTTTTCCTCTAGTCCTGGTATCCATTTATAACAACATGGATGCACAAAGCTTCAGACTTCTCGAGGAGAGTTTGTTACAATCATTTCTTTCAAAATAAAGAGATTACAAGCTTTTCACAAAAATAGTTACAAGCTCTTTTCCGCCTCTACAGTTTCTTCAATAGGCTATTCAGTTGCAACCTCTTCCACCTTTTCAGGGGTGCTCTCCAACTGTTTTAGATCATGGGTGGCATATTTTATCGTCCACTCATCATACGCATTTTCTGTCGGCCATGAGAAATTAATCACTTTATCCTTAGTCTTGGTCAACCTTTTCCAAGAGTTTCTCAATTTATTGACTTTTGAATTGAGAAAACCATAATGTGACTTAATTTTCTCTATCTCTTGTATTGTCAAAACAAAGAAAGAACCATCATCTAGATCAATAATTCCTTTAATTCTTGTTGACAATTTGGCTTCTATCTCCTTAAGCCACATTTTTTTGTCCTTTAATTGATTCGGGCTAGCAAAAACTCTTGGGAGCAACTCACAAACCTGATCAGCATACTCCTTTTCGTACAAGTTAACTTTCCTATCAACATTATCCACCTCTGCTACTAATTGTACCAAATCTTTAGTGATTTCAAAAGTGGATCTAATGATAGGATTGGCCCTTGCTTCATCACAGGATACACACATAAACTCTAAATCTTGCCCCCTAGGCCTCCATTTGTCAAAAATAGGTGTCAAAATGGCCTTGTCTCCCCTGAGCTCATTCCAAATATCCACAATTTTACCCACATTGTTGTAGAGCAATGAGACATTCATTGTATCAGCAAAACTAGAAATTGTAGCCCTTACTCTCTCCTCATACTTCTTTGCATATAAGGCCTGAGCCCGTTTTAAGTTTTCTAATTCTTGAGGAGTAATTTCAACCATTTGAGAGCTGGAGGGTGCTGGAGATGGTGGAAACTCAATGATAGGGCTAGTAGGTGGAGGTCTTGTAGGAGAAGAGGAAATCATTAGTGTTGAAGACTCACCTTGATGGTATTGTCTAGTCAACTAGCTTTGCAGCTTAGAAATGATGCTATCCTTACCTCTTACCTCCTCCTTAGCACTATTGTAGGCCTTCAAAATTGTTTCCAACTTGACTTGGAGGATATCTTTCTCTTTGGCTTCCTTTTCTGCTACTACAACACTAAATTTTGCAGTCTCTAGTACAATGCTAGCAGCTTCCACTACCCCTGTACTCTGCACTCTTTTCACCATCATCCCACCAAGGTAACTTGACCCTAGGGTATCTTTTCTTTTCTTACTCTCATTTCTCTTGAGAGACCACATGACGAGTGCAGCATTATCCTTATTGAAAGTAATTCCCTCCATGGGTTTGGTCTCCTTCCTCACTGCATCTAGTACTAGGGCATCTGCTATATCCCACTCGAGTAAAATAAGCACTCCAGCTTGTGCCACCATATCTCTCCCTTGCTCAAGGGTGATGGTTTTGAACTCTTCCATCATCTCATGCTTTATTTCCTCTTCTACTAGGGCTAGATCTTTATTAGGCTGCTCAGCCTTTCTCTTTTCACATCTAGCATTATATTTATCTATATTTTGTTTCCATATAAATTGCATAAATGCTTCTGATGTGACAAAATTGTTGTCAGCCAAGAAGGCATTACTTGCCTGCTTTATCTTAGGATCCCACTCCTGGCCTTTGATTTCAATGGTGGTAATGTCCATTTTAGCAGCAAGGGGTTCCTCAGGCATTCCTTCTTCCACTTCATCATAAGTGTAGGCAATTTCCCCTAGACTGCCTAACTGTAGGAGTTGCTCAGCTGATGCTTGCTCATCTCCTATATGGATAGGGGATTGGGATGGGGAATACAAAGGTGCATCTGATTGTACTTCTTTCCCTACCCTTTGCTTCTTTGGGCTTTCTTGGATGTCAATGACATCTTGTATCTTCCTCTTTCCTTTAGAGGTAGAGGGCTCCCCTGTTGTAGGCATCGGCACACTATAACTAGATTTCTTGTGCAGTGTATAATCACCAAGAGGGATTTCTTTGCTAGAAGCTGACCTACTTAGGATCATTCTCACATTTTCAGGGTTGCTTTTGATTACAGCTTCCCTCTTCTCCTTCAGGGTCTGCATCACATCTTCAAAGCAACCAATTAAAAACTTTATTTTCTCCTCCAGAGGGAAAAAGCTAGACAATGGGTCATAGCTAGCATCAAATTGATGCATGAAATCCAAGGCTTTCTTATAAGCCACCCATTTCTCTTTCCTTAGCTCCTGCTAATCTAGATCAAACTCATTTCTGATGAGGTTTTCAAGAAACTGAAATTGATGGGGCCTACCCCTATATGTTGCTTTCTTTCTAAACATGTCCTTGAAGAAGTCTTCTGGATCAACACACCTGGACACTACAGTGGACAAATGATAAGGCTTGAGAAAATCCTCAAAGAAATTCCAACCTCCCTTTTTTATTACAAATTGGTGGGCTATGGTAGCTGCAGGGAAAATAGTCCCTTTACCCCTGCCTATCAACTCTGCCTCTTGTACACCACCAATTTATCTAAGGATCTTTGCAATTCCCACTTTGAGAGGAACCTAGTAAGGTAGCAAGAATGGGGTGCCTCTAAAACCAAACACTCTGAAAACTGTTGAGACTGGATACAAATAAATGTCACCCCAATTGTGAACAATTTTTATGTTCTCTGTGAATTCTTTTTGTCTTAAGAATTCCAAAAGAACCTTGGGGATTCTTGGGTTCTCCAAGCAAAGGAGAGTCCTAATCTTGGATGCAAAGTATTTGTCAAACTTCAAGAAACTAGCATCCTCTCTATCCCATGAAAACATAGTACTCCATAATTGTATCGGCATTTTTTCTCCTTCTTTCTCCTTGACAAGGTCCAGTCCACTGGCAAAGTAATCACCACCTTTGAAAAGAAATAGATGCATCAGGAGTGAGTACCATCCGAAAGGCCTATCCACCTTTCCATTCTTTATTCTTGTTAACCCTCCATGGATAGCATCAGCAATGAAAGAAGCATAATCAAATGTAATTGCAAGAGAAGGATTCAAAATCTGAGCAATCATTAACAGGTAGTGATTTGGCATATTTACTTCAGCATCTTCTCCCAAAACTTGGCAAAGTGCCCAATACATTCCTTTAGCCCTAAGGGTGAACATACTCAATGAAAAGGGCTCTTGTGTGTTGGGGCCTACAACTGTCAACCCACCTATCTACACAAAAAACTCCTTGAGAAGCCCATTCCTGAGATGACTCCTCTGTGCACTATAAATTTGAGCTAATGATTTGAAATTTATGGGTTCTAGAAAATTGGTAAACTCATTAAGCCCAAAAGCATTCCTGAATTCTTCAACATTAATCTCAATAAGGGTTTTTCCATTTATATCCCGAATGCTTCTTGTGACTGGATCATAGTTGAGCGCAATTTGGGTCAACAATTATATGTCCATAAATACCCCTGGGACTACCAATTTCCCAACATCTAATTCCCAAATACTGTTTTGTGGGGCTAGAGAATTTCTCATTCCAAATCCAATCTTAAATAACCCCAACCCAGACAATCCAACCTGTGGGTCTCTCAACCAGTTACTCTTGTCATACAGTCCTTCTCCTATCTTTAAATGGGGAGCTCTAGGCACTAATTCTTTTGCCTTCGATGCCTGATTAGTTGACAATGTCAATTGTTCAAGAAAATCATCACAGACACTCCTTTCTGAATAATTGTCTTTGCCAGAAAATTCTCTTTTAGGAGCCATTTAAAATGTAAGAAATGAATACCGCTCCTAGACACTTCTATGACGAATCAATATCTTATCTGAAACACACCACACAAAAATTGCTACACAAGAGTACGAGAAAACCTATTCTTAACTTGAAGGAATTTGCCTTGCAACTGAATTGACTTGCTTTATACCTGAAGAAAATATCTATGCATCCACTCCTCTGCAAAAAATTATTTAAAAGATATCTTCCCCCAGTTGATGGGAAATCATATATTGTACTCAGGGTTTTAACTACAACATTGATTCCGCATGCTTTGGCCGTCCCTTCAAAATTGAATTCATAGGAGAATTCATATTTTTTGCTCCAATGGGTCACAACATTCCTGTAAGTCTTTCATTTTTCTCTTTTGCAACTTCGTGAAACATAACTATCGAGTAGCTTGGTCCTACGAAATAGCGTCGACCGTCCGATCAAAAGAAACTTGATCAAGTGTTATACTAACTAACAGCTTTGGCTCTGCGCTGGGTCTCGCTTCTCTATTGGCTACCTACTACCACGTGGCACCCAACCACTGGCCTTGAAATGTCTTTTGTATTCGACTTAACACTAGCCGCATGTCCTTTTCTTATACCGCCGGTTCCACCTTGGCAGGCCCTAATTTCTTCTAAGACCACGTGTCACTGGACACGTTGCCGTCCATCGTGAGACATGGACGGTTCTCATTCACTTTCGCTATTTCATAGGGTATAAAGAATGAGCATCTTACCCTTGTGAAATAGCGTGGGCCATCAGATTAGTTTTTAATTGATCAGCTTTTAACCATCTAAATAAGCTTTGGGAGGGGTGGCCCCTCTAATTCACTATAAACACCTGGCATCTAGTCACCTTCATAGCTGTCATGACCATCTATCATGACACATGGATGGTTCTCATTCACTTTTGCTATTTCGTAGGGTATAAAGCACGAGCATCTTACCCTTGCAAAATAGCATGGGCCATCAAATCAGTTTTTAAGTGATCAGCTTTTAACCATCTGAATAGGCTTCGGGAGGGGTGGGCCCTCTAACTCACTATGAACACCTGGCATCTAGTCACCTTCAGAGATGACTCGTCACTTTTTCATTTGCTGAGAGAAAGCACTAGGCTCCAGTTAATTCTTGACAATTGTATCCACCAGGTCATCTCCTAACTTGCGACCTAACTCACCTCTAGGGTCCGCCTTTAAACCTTTAATCCCGACCTGCTGACTATTGTGACTTATGCCGCATGCCACCATTTTACTTTCTCTCATCAACCAGCTAGACCGCCTAGGTGGCATGCCATGTCATTTTCACAACTTCACTAGTTTTAAACTACGTGCAACTTCGCCTAGCGAAATAGAGAAAGTCATAGATCCATCCGCGAGATGCGCACTAGTTATTGGGGCCCGACAACTTTAGGAGAGATACACATAAGGCATAAATTTTTGCGATTAATTAACATGACCACCTAGGAAAACAACAAGGGGGGAGACTTCCTATGATCCCATGACCCATTACTTAAGTGGATAAAGTAATGAAAGAATAGAAACCAGAGGGTTTTAAACAAACATTAGAGGATCTAAAAACACCCCTAAACCCCTAAGGCCTAGAACAGAGCTGAAACATTTGAAAAAGTGCCCTACTCAAAATTTTAACAAACCATAACCAATTATGGGAAAAGAAAGGCCCATTTTAATCAGTGATAATAGACACTACCTAAGGGGTGGATATACAACCCATCATGCATCCTCAAAGTTGCATGGCATTCATCATACGCCAGTCTATGGTAGCCATTCACAAAGAGAGTCTCCTCTATGATAACATCGACTCTACTAGATGGGTCAACCATAACACCTATGATATTTTGACCATTCAACTTGGTAGGGACATAAAGGGGAGTAGGCTCTCTGCAATACAGGGCATCTAGAGGGGTAAATGATAATGAAAAATCAGATACCTTCCCCTTCTAGGCCAGAGGTGTATGAATGAGGGTGATGGTGACCATGTTTATATCTGGACCATCATCCGAAGAAGGCTCAGATATAGAAATGAAATTCACCGATTGCGGAGGGAAGGGGTTAGTGAAGATCTGCAAGTCATTGTTAGTTTTGTCAACAAACTTGTTTGATTTGTGCTACTGTGCATCCACCTTGATTGCACCACTATCGATGTGGTCTTGGACAACATGTCAAAGATGATGACATCACTCAGTGTCATGACCAGGCACGTGATGATAATGATAAAACTTTGAACCATTGTACCAACATAGATAAGGTCAGCTATTAGACAATAGTTTGATTTTCGAAAGGGTAATAAGGTTGTCTTTCAACAACTGTTGCATTATGCTCAAGTAGGAGTCATTGAACTTAGTGAAGACTCTATTTTGTTGCAGGGCTTGCACAATGGCCATTGGATGAATATCTGGAACATTAGTGACAACCTTATTCTTCTAGGACCCATCTATGGATGTGCTTGCAAAGGAGCCATTGTGAGGGTTCAAATAAGTATCTTCAAACTTTGACACAGTGTGTTGGTAATCTGTGAGAGCAGATTACATGTTATCAAAGTTCTAATATTGGTTAAGAGATAGTTTCTCCCTCAATGTCGGATTTAGATTGATGATAAACATCCTCTGCAAATCACTATCTGGTAGGGCAAAGGGGATCTTGATGGAGATATCTTGAAATGAAATTAGTGATCTTTTCATTGGGATTTTGTTTACAATGAACAACGTCAGTGATAGTGACCTTGCCACCAATGTTAGCCTAAAACTGCTTAAGAAACAGATCCATAAGTTGATTGAAGGTACAGATAGAATGGTCAGGTATAGAACTATACCATTCTAATTTTGTCCCTTTGAGGGAACAAAAGAATAGCTTGAGAAAAAAAAATTCCAGGCTATGGTAGTCACTACACATAGTCATGAAGGAATCTATATGCACATTTGGATCTCTATCGCCATTGAACATATCAAACTTTGGGGACCGAGCGATAGTCAAAAGGATAGTATTTATGATGGCAATTTCAAGGGACTCTTCCTGTAATATGTAGACATAGATGATTGGCCAAAATAAAAGGCTAAGTTTGTCAACTATAATTGCAACTACGTCATATTTTACAAGATTGTATTCAGGACAGGATTAGAAGGGAAAAAAGATGGAGGTGGACTAGATCCCCCACCATCTCCACCAGAACCTCTAAAATGACCAGTGCCACCAGTACATGTAGTGCTAATCGTAGATATCTAATCCATGGTGGAAGTGAAGGTTGAGCCACCAGACATGCCCGTATAACCCATCGAAGTAGTAGAGGCATTGATAACATGAATAGTGGGCCTAGGGTCAACCATATGCATTGATAAACCAGGTATGTGGACACTCAGCTCGGAACCACAAACATCTGACTGACCATCCTAAGGAGAGGCATCTACTAGGGGTACATGACTCTTCACGGTCATGAACAATGCTCTTGACATCTCTAGGCCTCTCTTATTCGAGATGACCATATCCCTCAAGGTATTAACTACATTCCTCAATTGGGGGAGAACATTCTCTTGGTTAAGAAACCCTTCGAAGTCTCTCAGATTCTCCTCTAAAGAATGAATTTTGTCAAAGTCGATAGTGACAGTGAAATCGTGGTTAATAACAGGACGAGAAGGTGGTGGAGAGTTCATTGGGTAATTGTTCTAAGAACTAGCAGCTAAAGAGCCACCCATGAAAGGGATCCTATGAGTATGGGAAGTAAGAAACTCATTTGAATTAGGGAGATGATATTTGTTCATCATGTCAAGTAGAGAAGGAATATAACAATTAGGGGGAAAGTTCCTCCTAGAAGACCTCATAACCACAAATCCTATTGCATTCTAAGTCATGACACTCATAGATGAGATACACGATGTTCAGGACCACAACATAGGGACACAAAAAATTTGAAATGATAAAGTCGGTTTAAGTAAGATGTATATGCCAAAAGGAAAATGTAAATTTTTTTATCGGATGTAAATATGTGTTTTTGTTGTTTTGTTTTGTGTGTTTTTTTTTTAAATTAGATTTTTGAACTTTTGAAAATTTTGAAAGATTAATGTAACTGGATGAAACAGAAAGGAAAGACAATCCTGGTTCACATCAGGTTCACCAAAATGTAATGTGAGGGAATTTGCCACCTCAAGGATGATGCATTCTTGAAGACAAATTGTCCTTCTGATTACCTCCACGAATTGGCATTGAGATGAGTTAGGGGATAAAATAACAAACTGGGAAAATTGCCCATGATCTGGGATTCACAAGTGGCTTTATCAAGCCTATGTCTTGAGGATGAGCGTGTGGAGCTAGGACACCAGTGCGACACATTGTTGTCTTATATGGATGAAGTATCAAGCACGTACAAAAAGTTCCAAATACATAGATAATATGATGAAACATCAAAAAATGAATGGACTAAGCTAAAAGTTGCAAAACCCGAAATGACTAAAATAAAAATAAAAGAAAAGGAGAAGGATGAAAACACTCACAATCGGTCCACAATTGAATCCTCCCACTAAATGATGATTCTCTCACCTCTGTGAACCTACACACAAGCAAGAAGGGAAAATGCGGGGTTGCATTTTGGAGCCTACCTAAAGTCAAACCCTCATTTAGGTGTTTCCACCTACACGGACAACCCAAGAAGCCATGGAAATAATAATGTGATAAAGATAATTGAAAGGATGCAATAAAAGATTGATAAAAAGATATTTGAAATAAAAGAAAGAGATTAAGGAAACTCCACTTTCATGAAAAATTGTTGGAAATGTTCGTGTAGTGTGCTTGAGATGCTGCAACAGTGGTGCTATTGATGGAATATTTTCCAAAGTGGTTTCCAAGAGAATAACCTGCAAGAAGATTGCTAGACTTGCCAAAAGATCCCCCCAAAATGCCTCCAAAGTAAAAGATAAAGGCCCAGGAAGGAATTTGGACATTGGTGGGTGCATGCAGAGGCATTATGATTTCTTCCAAGCATAGGCATAATTCTTAAATGATCACCTATAGACTGTCAGATTCATGTGATGCTAGCACACTACAAGGACATCTCTGCACTACACTTGTGTCCCTGAAGGTGATAGGTTGGCAAATTTGGTAATGCTTCGGTTAGAGATGACATGGATGGTCTAAGTTGACAAGAGGACATGATGGTGGTTCTTGACCTTCGATGGCATGGAGGAAAAAGTGCATTTTTCATATTGATTACAAGGGATAGTAGTTTTAATATTACATAGGTAATTAGGGAGAGGAGGAGAGGGGAGGAGATTGATGTATCAAGAGAGAGAGAGGGGGGGTTGGAAAGGGATAAGGGAAAAGTTATCTAGATAGGGAGAGAAGGGGAAAGGAGAGGGAGACATAGGGAGAGAAGGGTAAAGGGAGAGGGAGAGATAGGGAGAGAAGGGTAAAGGGATCTGGAGAGAGAGAGATAAGGGTAGTTGGCAAGGGGTAAGGGAAAAGTAATATAGATAGGGAAAGAAGGGGAAATGGAGAGGGAAAGATAGGGAGGGAAGGTTAAAGCAATTTAGATAATGAGAGAGGGACAGGGGGACAGGAAGAGAGGGATATCTCATACCTTGTTCAGGATAGGAAGACATATAGAGGCATAGGGAGAGAAAGAGAGAGAGAGAGAGAGAGAGAGAGAGAGAGAGAGAGAGAGAGAGAGAGAGAGAGAAGGGGGTTGGCAAGGGATAAGGTAAAAGTGAGAGAAGGGTAAATGGAGAGGGAGAGATGGGGAGAGAAGGGTAAAGGGTAAACAGATTTAAAGAGAGAAAGAGGGGGGTAGAGGGAGAGGGAGAGGGATATTTTAAGAACACAAATGGACACTAAGAGGGGGGTGAATCAGTTTATTTTAAAACATTTGTAGATGATTAAAACATTAACAATTCAATATTATCAACATAAGAGAAGAGATATTCAAACAAATTAACACACAAAAAAAATGCAAGCCCATAGCAAAAGATGTACGAGGAAACCCCAAAGTGGGAAAAACCTCAGTGAGAAATGCTACTAGAGTCTACTGCTCCAATCCAGCCTCACAAATAAAACTGATTACAATGTTTAGAGCATCAACCCAAGGAGCACCAACCCCTATTACTTTTTAGCACTAACCCCCTCATAAATTTTGAGAACCTACTCAAAGAGCACCTACCCCTACTCTGAGCACCCACTTAGAGAATTAAAATGAATAAAAGGATTATAGTTTTATTGCCTTGTTTTAGATGTAATTTTTTAACTCACAGTTTAATTGCCTTCTCTGCTTTCTTGATCCTTTGGACCCTCTCTTCAACTCTTTGACTTCGTCTTCGCTATCCTCTACTTTCTATCACTTCTCTATTATTTGCACACTACTCTGCTACTCTACTCTTGTCTCTGCTACTCTCTATCTATGCTCCACATTTGTTGAATGATCTCTTCTTTCTGTTATCTTACTATCTGCTTCTGCAACTTCCTCTTTGTTCACTACTCTTGGTTGCAGTTTGCTCTCTTTTCATCAACTCTACTTTGAAATATTGTTTAGCATTTTTTGTTTCCACCTCTATCTCTATCTTCACCAAATACCTCGATCAAATCACATTAGCTACCCTGCACTAATGGTATGATGAATCAATAAGGATATGGTCAACTACTAAGAGGGGGGTGAATTAGTAGATAGAAAACTAATATAAACTTTTCACCAAATAATAACAATCTCTCAAGACAAACTTGAAATTGACTGGCTCAAACACTGAACTACAAATTGCAATATCACTATCAAGTAAACTGATTGACTGTCATAACAGAATAAAAGTAAAACAACTTTGAAACTCACAAACTTTTTAACCAAAACATCCAAATACTTTACTGACAAAAGTAAAAGCATATTTCAGATTGATGTCAGTCATCATATCATATCTAAGTGGATTTAGTTGTTAAGCAAATTAACCGTATAAAACATAACCACAAAAACATTCACCACTTGACACAATGATTTTGACGTGGAAATGTAAATGGGAAAAACCATGATGGGGATGAATACCCACAAGTATTCTGAACTCTTCTAAAGTTTTCCCTAATAGGAGCCAAGCCTATTAAAGATTTACAATAATTCCTATTAAGAACAGATCCTGTTAGGGACTACCTGGTTAAGAGATTGACTATAATTCCCTATTAGAAGCAATAACCTATTAGGAGTAACCTCGGTAGAGGATTTGAAATCCAAGCTAATGGATCACCTGGTTAGAGGGTTTAGATAACACTAAGCTTGTTAGAGCTTACCCAATTAAGATATTTGATTGTTGTAATTGTTAGAGAACAATAGGGATTTACTCTACTTAATCAGATTCTTTTTATGCTCCTATCTTCCTTTAAACATATTGCAGATACATCATCTGGTTTGGCAACCAATCACTCTTACATTCAACCAAAATAATTCATCGACCTTATAAATAAAACAATAGGTTGGTAACACATCACAAACCTACGATCTCATAGGTATTACAAACAAATCAGTTCTAGCATGACCATTGGATTACATAGCAATCATTGCACATCATTGAAGACAACCTCGACCGCTCCTTGATCACCACTTCATCAAACTCTATAACTCATCACATGGTTTCCATTACATGCAATGAACTTGCACATTCCCAAGATAAAATCATTATCTCTACGTGCCAAAAACCATTTGAAACTCTTCTCATACAACATACATACATGGCATAATCATTACCACTCATCATTTGATCATAAACCAATACAACTGATTCACCAAGCTCCATTGGTTAGGGTTTAGCATATCAACCAATAGGGTTTACTAGTTGATCTCACTTCTTCTCTAGTAATACTAGTTTCCTTCACAAGCTCTCCTACTAGTTGCAAAACAACATTATTATAACATCATTACTAGTTAAAATTGACTTCAATGACAACATAAAAGTTCATCAATGCATTCTTCATACAAGTGTCAACAATCTCCCCCATTGGCATTGGTGGCAATACAAGTATCAATACCCTTAATTGCTATGATTGTGAATAGGAATCTTGGTTTACATTTTACCATGTATTCTCCTTCAACTGAGTCTATATCATCAGTTAGTAACTAGCTATAGATCTGCTCTCTATCAATCATACAATTCTTCTCCCCATAATCATATAGTTCTTCTCCCCCTTTGGCAACAATGCCAAAGTGAAAGTAAAACATGCAGTGTCATACTTCACTATTCTAGAACATCAACCTACAACTTGATGCTCCCCCTATGGAATAACTCCACTGTACACCAATCCTGCTTCAAGATTCTTCAATTAGCTCTGGGACTGATGTATTCTACATCATGCTCAATTGACCTCATGTAGGGGCACAACCCCTAGCTGACCTCTAAGATACTAAAAAGTAGTCTTAGGTAGAGGTTTAGTAAAAATATTTTCTAGTTGCTCCTTGGTAGATACATGCTCCAATAACACATCTTTACTATGCACTTTCTCTCTCAAGAAATGATATTTCAGCTCAATATGCTTGGTTCTAGCATGCAACATTGGGTTCTTTGAAATATTTATTGCACTAGTGTTGTCACATAAAATCTTTACAGGTTCTATAATCTTCAACTTTAATCCTTCTAGAAAGTGTTTCATCTAGATTACCTGGGTACAATTCATATACACTGCAACATACTCAACTTCAGTAGTGGACTATGATGTACAACTCTTCTTCTTTCTACTCCATGAAACAAGTCTTTCTCCAAGAAAGAATGCACCACAATTTGTGCTCTTCCTATCATCAACATTACTTGCCCAGTCTACATCTGTATAAACCTTCAAATCAAAGTTACCTGCATATGGATACCATAATCCATAGTCAATAGTACCTTTCAAATATCTGAATATCCTATTGGTTGCTATCAAATGTGTCTCCTTTGGATTCTTCTGAAATCTGGCAATTAAACCAACTGCATGAGCAATATCTGGTTTGTTGTGAAAAACATAATGCAATTTCCCTATCATTGACCTGTACTCCTTTTCATCAACAGATGCAGCTTCATCCTCCTTAAACAGTTTACAACATGTAACCATTTATGTCCCAACTAGTTTACAGTCACTCATTCCAAATGTCTTCAATACCTCTTTCACATATTTAGACTGTGTGATGAAAATACCACTCTTCATCTACTGAATTCACAAACCTATGAAGAATTTTATCTCTCCTACTAGAGGCATTTCAAATTCACTTTTTACCTCATTTGCAAAGTCATTACTCATGTCATCATTGCCTCCAAATATGATATCATCCCCAAACACTTCACTAACTAGTATCTTATCTCCTTCAGAATTGAGATATATATTGTTGGCTTGAGTGGTTCTCTAAAAACCTACCTTCATCAGGTGTGAAAGTAGTCTTTCATACCATGCTCTCGGTGCTTGCTATAAACCATATAGTGCCTTGTGCAATTTACACACTATATCCTTTGCATCAGTCAAAGCATAACCATCTGGCTGCTCAAAGTATACTTCTTCTTCCAATATTCCATTTAGAAATGTTGACTTCACATCCATCTGATATACTTTGAATCCCTTATATGCTACAAATGCAAGTAGATTCCTAACACCTTCCAATCTAGAAATTAGTGCAAATGTCTCACCATAGTCTTCACCTTCTTCCTGTGCATAACCTTTGCATACTAGTCTAGCTTTGTTTCTAACTACTACTCCATCTTCATTCAGTTTGTTCTTGAATACCCATTTAGTACCTATCACATTTTTATTCATTGATCTGGGTACTAGGGTCCACGTATTGTTCTTCTCAATCTAGTCAAGCTCCTCCTCCATAGCTTTAATCCAGTGATCATCTCCAAATCCTTCCTTAGCAATTCGGGGCTCAATAGTGGAGATCATGCAAGAATTCTCTCTAATTCTTCTTCTAGTTAATTCTACATCTTCAAGTTCTTCTTCACTTTCATCATCTTCTTCTGAATCTACCTTTTTTGGTTGAACTGGTACAACAACATTCACTTCACCAACTTCTGGCTTCACTAGTTTTTGTTCCAAAATTAGAATGCAAGGTTCTTCATCCTTTTTCTTCTCACTACTTTCTCCTGAGACTTTAGGATACTCATCCACTCGGACATCAACACTCTCAATGATTCTTTGTGTCTATTTGTTATAACATTTGTAGGCCTTACTCTTGGTGGAGTAACCAAGAAATATGCCTTCATCACTTTTAGCCTCAAACTTACTAACATAGTCACCTCTCTTGATAAAACATTTACTGCCAAAAATCTTAAAATAAATGATATTAAGTGATTTACCATACCAGTATTCATAAGGAATTTTTTCTTACCTCTCTTTACAAATATCCAGTTCATAGTGTAGATAGTTGTGCTGATAGCTTCTCTCTTGAAAGTTTTTGATACTCCTCCTTGTATAAGCATCGTTCTAGCAGCTTCAACAACTAACCAGTTGTTCCTCTCTGCAATGTCATTCTGTTGTGGTGTCCTCGTGCAAAAAGTTGTCTCTTGATTACATTGTCTTCACAATATCTAGTGAATTCCTCTAAAGTAAATTCACCACCTTGATCAGTCCTTAGACACTTATTCTTCTTACCACTTTCCTTTTCAGCTAAGGCCTTGAATGCCTTGAACTTACTAAAGGCTTCTATTTTGTCCTTCAAGAATGTGACCCACATGATTCTTGAGCAATCATCAATGAAGATCAAAAAATATTTGTCACCTTGAATACTTTTAGTCCTTATTGGTCCATAGAGGTCTATATGAACCAAATCTAACAAATATTTTGTTGAAAAAAATTTGCTCTTAAAAGTTAAGGATGTCATCTTTCCTAACTGACATTCCTTACACAGAGCATTCACTGATTTGTCCAGCTGAGGCAAACCTCTTACCAACTTGGACTTACTGACCTTAACAATGTTATCAAAATTTATATGACAAAATCTTTGATGCCAAAGCCAACTATCATCTACTTTACCAATTAAACAGTTGTTGAATTTAGGATTTAGGTGAAACAGGTTACCAATTTGTCTCCTTTTTGGTTGCAATTAGTTCACCTTTTCCCCCATAGATTTTGCATAGTCCATTCTTTAATTCCAATGGATAACCTCTGTCATTGAGTTGGGAAACACTTAAAAGATTGTGCTTTAATCCTTCAACGCAGTAGACATCATTTGCACTGCTCTTTCCATTAAGAGAAACGGTTCCCTTTCCTTTTACCATTTAGGGTGAGTCATTTCCAAATCTCACAACTCCTCCATCAAATTCCTTCAAAGTAAGAAATTTACTCTGGTCACCAGTCATGTGGTGTGAACAACCACTATCAATGATCCAATCATTAGAACTATCCATGCAAGAAACTAATGCCTTTTGATCAGATGACTCCTCTTTAATGGCTACAAAGACAATTTCTTCATTAGCATCACCCTCAGATTCCTCATCTGTGATACCACCATCAACTGGAATGAGACAATCTATTTTGCCTTTTCCCTTGTACTTGTTATACTTCTCATGCTTATGCTCAATGTCACCATTAGGACAGATAGCAGCAATGTGTCCAATATTATTGCATGCAAAACATTTCAAAGGTAGTTTACCTATGTACTTACCACTACCTCTAGGCAACCGCTTGGCCAACAATGCTTCAAGCTCAATCAAACTATCTTCATCATCAAGTTCTCTACTGGATCTAGATTCATAACTGTTATTGACATCTCTACTTTTCCTCATAGAAGGGTTAGAAACTAAAGCTCTAAATGCAGATTTAGATCTTTGAGCACTACCATCATAACCATTTAATTGAAATGTAGTAAGCTTACCAATGATGGAGTCAAGAGTTACCTTAGTTTTATCAATAGATTTTTTCTCCTGAATGGTTGTAACTCGGATAGCGTAGACCAATAGAAGGGTTCTCAACACCTTACTAATCACTATGGCATCCTTCACTTTACCACTAGCACTCTTGATCTCACCAACTATCTATTTGATCCTCTGACCATACTATGGTATATTTTCATCTTCAACCATCCGCATGTCATCAAATTTACCTCTCAGACTCTCTTCTTTGGTAATATTCACATGCTCATCACCGCTATATATTTCCTCAAGTTTCTTCCATGCCTCATAAGTAGTCTCTAGACTATGAACATCAGCATACTCTAAATCAGACAAGGAACTGATAATGGCCTCCAATGCTTGATTATTTTTCTGTTGCTCTTTCTTTTGATCATCATACATATTTCCACTAGGTGCATCATATTGAGTACCAACATGTTCCCATTATTGACTTCCTAGACTCTTGATATAAATTTTTATTCTATCACTCCATATTCTATAGTTTTCCCTATTAAACTTCAAACCTTCTTTCTTCATCATGTTCTTCAAGATATTTACCTCAATTTGTTAGGCTTAGACCTTGGAGGACCTAAAATGCTCTAATACCAATTGATGGTATGACAAATCAATAAGGATCCGGTCAACTACTAAGAGGTGGGGGGTGAATCAGTAGATAGAAAACTGACATAAAATTTTCACCAAACAATAACAACCTCTCAGGACAAACTTAGAACTGACTGGTTCAAACACTAAACTACAAATTACAATATCACTGTCGAGTAAACCAGTTGACTCTCATAATAGAATAACAGTAAAACAACTCTGAAACTCACCAACCTTTTAACCAAAACATCCAAATACTTTACTGACAAAAGTAAAAGCATATTTCAGATTATTGTTGGTCATCATATCATATCTAAATGGATTTAGCTGTTAAGCAAATTAACCATATCAAACATAACCAGAAAAACATTCACCAGTTGACAAAATGATATTGATGTGGAAACGAAAATGGGAAAAACCACAATGGGGATGAATACCCACAAGTATTCTGAACTATTCTGAAGTTCACCCTGTTAGGAGCCAAGCCTATTAAAGCTTTACAATAAGTCATGTTAAGAACAGATCCTGTTAGGGACCACCCAGTTAAGGGATTGACTATAATGCCCTATTATAAGCAATACCTTGTTAGGAGTAACCTTGGTATAGGATTTGAAATCCAAGCTAATGGATCACCTGGTTAGAGTATTTAGATAACACTAAGCTTGTTAGAGCTTACCCGGTTAAGAGATTTGACTGTTGTAATTGTTAGAGAACAACCGGGGTTTGTTGATCTGGTGAATAGCATTACTCTTCTTGATTAGATCCTTTTCATACTCCTAGCTCCCTTTACACATACTGCAAATACATCATCTGGTTCGGCAACCAATCACTCTTACATTGAACCAAAATTGCCAACACTATAACAAAACAATTCATTGACCTTATAAACAAAATAATAGGCTAGTAACACATCACAAACCTAAGATCTCATAGATTACAAACAAATCGGTTCAAGTATGACCTTTGGATTACATAGCAATCATTGCACATCATTCAAGACAACCTTGACCACTCCTTGATCATTGCTTCATTAGACTCTATAACTCATCACGCGGTTTCCATTATATACAATAAACTTGCACATTCCCAAGATAAAACCGTTATCTCTACGCACCAAAAACCATTTGAAACTCTTCTCATACAACATGCATACATTGCATAATCATTACCACTCATCATTTGATCATAAACCAATACAACCAATTCACCAAGCTCCATCGGTTAGGGTTTAGCATATCATCAAGTCGGGTTTATTGGTTGATCTCACTTTTTCTCTAGTAATACCGATTTTCTTCACAACCTCTCCTACCAGTTGTAAAACAACATTACTACAACATTGTTACCAGTTAAAATTGACATCAATGACAACATAAAAGTTCATCAATACAATCTTCATACAAGTGCTAACATGCACAATCAACTTTGCCTCAAAGAATGTTATTCCCTCCAAATCTGCATTTAAAATTAGTTCATTTTTTCTCTTTATGATCTTATTTGTAGCACATATGATTTCCTTTCTTCTATCAAACATCTTCATTAAATGACTCTTCTCTGATTTTCTGAACGTTCTCTATACTAGGTTGCTATTTTTAGCAAGATCAATCTGTCTAACACATTTAATTTTTCCTTTGTCAATCACCTTGAGCCTTTTAAACATATGCAGTTGATTTGCCAATAATGTATTTTGTTGACCTACCCTAAAAGGATGAACAACAAACTCATTTAAATGCAAAAAAAACCGCCTTCAACATATCAACATTCATATTCAACCACTTGGAATCCACATATCTTTATTTTCATCATCCAGATCACTCGGTCAAGTCTAGTCAACTGCCACGTAATTCATCTTCCTTATCGGCATGAAAATGTGGTTGCAAACTTGGTCAAAAACTTCAAAACGGTCAGGAAAATAATGTTTCATCCTTTCGACAAGTAGCTTTTGACTCGCTTTATACATGCCATGTTGTTGGTTCAAACTTGGTCAATGCCCATGTGGACAATCAGTCTACTTCGGTTAGCACATTTCACAATCACCCCACGTGCCCGTTGAATCTCTTTTCTTCCCTCTTTACATTATACAAAATGGCAGGATACTAAAATGCCTTTTGGTCCAGCTTTTCAAGTTACAGAATAGCAAGATGCACCAGACTTCTTTTCACGTGGGCCCATAGGGTTTCCTTTTGTCCATTAGTTACTGTTGTTGAATAGCAGATAGTCAAGTGCCTTCTCCCGCACACCCATTGCATGTCCATTTTTCCACTTGCTCCTACTATGAAATAGCGGGTGGTCAACTAATGTTTCCTTCTTTCCCACTAGAACACTTATTCCACATCGACACCAGCCTTGGGATGGTAGGGGCCCACCAATCCCTTAATGTACGTGCCCACAGGCTGACTTATTCTACACTTCTTCCAACCATGGGATGGCAAGGGCCCTCAATTCTCTTATCGCATGCACCCACTGAGTTACTATGTTTGAACTAGTTCCAATCACGGGGAGGTGGGGCGCTCAATTCTCTTGTCCCACACGCCTGCAGGATGAGTTTTTGTCTACCAGTTCAAGCCGCGGGATCACAGGGGCCACCACTTATCCCACGTGCCTACAGGAAAATTGGTTCCTTACTTGATCACATCATGGACTTGCAAGGGCCACATAATGCATAACAGTCATGTTATGCACACCTTCTTGACATCGATAACCTTTGTGTTATGCAATTCTTCTGCAATACTGAAGTAGTTACTGGCTAGGAGGGGCCTCAAAGAGACTAGTCCAGACCGGTCAACAAGAGTAAACACAACAGAAACACATGGACATGATGGAGGGAATGTAGAATAGATTAAATTATATCATGAAAATTGATTACAACCAACCGGTAACAACCAAGTTACAGAAAGCGGCTCACAGGCCTGCTAAAACATGCTCAAAATACAGAATAGGTCACAATCAGGTCCTCAAATCTTAATATTTATCTTCTATGCTTAGTATAACTTCCTCATTACATTCTAATGCTCTATTACAATGACTTATTTTATCTAAGGGGATCCAGTCAGCCCAACAACAAAAAGGATCAAAACCCGAAGAACAAGAAAACCAACAAGGTTGGCCTCCGCCAAAGAAATTCCTCTGGAAAATCCAAAGGATGAAGTGTAGATCATGGAAAAAAGGGTTGGCCACATGCTAAGGAATATTGGAATAAACGCTCAGGGATCCGCAAGCTATGGAAGGGATCTAATAGATCACTAGTGCAAATAGGTCTAGGTAACTAGTAACAGAAAACCATCTCAGAAACCGGTAGCAATAACTTGCTAGAAAATGATCCAAATGCTCCATGGTTTGGAAATAAGGAAGATGATCAAGTATTCAATCAAAATCCAACTCCACAGGAAATATTTTTGGTTCATGCAAGATTGCTATGAACCAGGGATGCTCCTGCATCAGACATCTAGGGTTGTTGAAAAAAAGAGTGATTCTCTCACTTTACTAGAGGAAAATCAAGGCGGTCTACCTCTGCCTGAGAAATCTAAGATGAATCTTCAACTAGCCAACCCTTCCACTTCATAGGAAACTCCTTATACTGACTACTTCGGGTACTACGCCCAATTCTACTATCCAAAATGTCTTCAATCCGATCTGGTTCCTTCCAGGGTAACTGTTTCTCCAAGTCTACAATACTATCCTTAATGAATTCTAGTTCATGATAATGATGAAGATCTGCAATGTTAAACATAGGTGAAATACTCAGACTATTCGGTAGCTCCACTTCATATGCATTCCCAGTACTCAACTTTATCAAAATCCTACAAGGTCCAAACTTTCTCATCTGCAACTTGTCATTGTTGGAATCCAAGAACACTGAGAGGGGGGGTGAATCAGTGTTCTACTGGTGAAAACAATTTTAACCTTATTAACAAAGTAAATAAGTATCTAGTAACCATAAAACAATATAACAGTAAGTAGAAATGATGCCACCTCAAGAACATACACCATAACACAAAGATTTATATGTGGAAAACCTCAAGAAAAACCATGGTGGGATTGGTAACCCACAATATCTATCCACTGGCCAAATGAATAAATATTACAATAGGGGCCTACACATGTAGGAAGGCCAACAACCTAGAGCACACTACTCATCACAAAAGGAGCCTCACTGACTACAAACACCAAATATTAGTTTACAAACAAAATTGTGAACTCGGAGAATGCATCTGCTATGTTGGATGAGTTCCGGTTCAAGCACTGTCTGTACCAATTTTCACTGTGTCCAAAATATGTATCCAAAATAACCTAACTGGACTGACTTAAATACCCTTCCCAAACATAAACATGAATGCCTTATGTCAACTTACAATAATATTACAATTTATTTACATGTTGTCCTAGACAAAAATAAATACATTAAACTTTGTGACTGATGTCGTTGATTGTTACTGTGTAGACCCGTCGGATCAATCTCCTAAATTGGCCTCACATACCGGTTCCTAGTTTGTCAGTTTCTCTTATCTATCGGATGACTTGAATTTTGGTTGTTGAATCATGATTACCGGTGAATACCAATTAAGTGTCCAACCCAAAATGATGTGTGTTGCCATCAATGACAACACAACTAAACCAGATGAGTGTCAATTGCCAACAATCTCCCCCTTTGGCATTGATGGCAACACTCATGTGAAAAATTGGATCATTGAAGTGTTGTCCCGGTTCCTCCCAAAACCGATAACCAAAACTAACCCTGCTCCCCTTGAGCTATACTTTACTTCTTATGTCCTTAACATTTTTTACAACAACCACTTCCCCTTTGATATCAATGACAAAGGAGGGGAAAAATAATGTGTTTATCGAATCTAGAAGTACTTGAATATATCTGAGTAAGCACCCTTCAAAAATCCTAAGTTAGTATCCCAACCGATTTTCAATTTTCCCAAAATAGATACAAACCCATTAGAAATGTATGCATGAAGTCTTCTTCAGTTAGGTCTGCCACTATGGGTTTATTCATCAATTCTAAACTTTCCCGATTATGAAGTAACAAAGTGTTCAACTAGGGACTTACCAATCCTCTCAAGTCCCTAGCTCGCCGGATTAACCTGTCCATATCTTTCTCCAAGGTTGATATCTCAGATTTTGTCACCAAAATTTGACCATCAATAGCACTGGTCAATGATTAAGTACCATAAAAATTGTTAGCCAGATGTTCCAACCGGGCCTTTGCCACTTTTGTTTTTACCTCCAGGTCAGCTGTAAGTTTTTCGATGTTAGTACAAGACCTATATATACAACTGCACTGATTAAGAGCCTCATCAATCTTTGTTAATTTCTCTGTCATCTTCACCTTGTCTAATATGATCATATTGTCACAGCTGACCTTCCTAGCTACATTGTTTCTCTCTATTAACTATCGGTTTGATATCTGTTGAAGAGTTTAAAATTTTTTTGCAATGTGTTCAGTCAAATCTTAAGCTTACCAGAGGGGCTATCTACTGAACTAGTGTATCTTGGAACTAGCTCCTATATAACCGGAATGGCCTTCTCAATGAATTTCTTGTCTTTTTTACCTTCCTTCCTTAACTTCTGAGCTGCAACATACATCAATTTAAAACTACTTAGTTGCTCAATATTCCTCTGTCCAAAATCAACTTGACTGGATGAGCCAAGTACCAATAATGAATTACTAGACTCTCCAACCTGTTGACTGGCACCAGTAACTTCGCCACTTGGTGCAATAACCCACTCAACCTTAACCTCATTTGTATGTACATTTGTTTTCGGAGGTTCAATATCTTCATCTTGTTTATTTTTTGTATCTACATCAATAACCTCTATATACAAAATGTTTTGTTTCGGTGTATCCTACTTATCATGCACAACTTTAGTGTAATCTACTGGTTTATGTACATTATGTATAGAGGATACTTTCAGAGGAATATCCTCTATTAGTTTCTATTCCAAAACCGGTGAATCCAAACCTATCAGAGCAGGAGCTGATCCAAAAGCCATTGCAAACAAAAGATAGCTCGAAAACTAATAAAATATCTCAACCTTCGTCGGTGAAAGCTCTTGAAAATTTTCTCTAAATGCACTGAAATTTTATTGAAAATTTTCTTGCTCGCTTTGAATCACCTTGAACTTTCTCTACTTTTCTCTAAATGTTGTGTGATCATAAATGAACTAGTGTTTCCCTCTTATTTTGCAAAAACCCTAACTTCACATTGACATAAATGCTTGTCGGCTTATCATACCGGATTCAAAATCCATAAGCTTAGTACTAGAAAACCTTCAGACTAACTTATCTGAGATCTAAAACAAACTTTTAGACTGCTACTAGGGGTAATGCAAGATCTATCATTAACTTGCCTCCCCCTAGGGCTAATGCCTTAGTTATAGGATGAGTTTCCTATCAGTGTAGGATCATTCTACTCTGCTGGTTGAGTAACCGAGTTGTTTGTCTCTGATGGTTGATCTTTAGATTTCCTAACCCATTTACTCTCATGCTCCTTCCAGATATCATCAACCTTTTGTTTTCCTTTCTCATCATTTCCTACTGGATTGTTCTTGCTTTTATAGAATTTAGCAATATGTCCTATTTTGTTGCATGCATAGCAAGTGACATTATTTTTTTGAATTTCTTTACTGTATCCTTTGATAATTCCTTGACCTGCATTGATTAGCCATATGTCCAAACTTTCCACATGCATGACACTTTACATTCATTCTACAATCTTTTGTCTTATGACCATATTTCTTACAATTTGAACACTAACTAAGAACTACATTATTATCCTGATTTTCTCTATTTCTACAATGTCTTACCATATGACCAAATTTATTGCAAACAAAACATCTATGATTGAATTTATGTGCATTGGGTTTCCTTATTGGTGATTTCTAGTTCTGGTTGATAGGTGGGTTCTCCTTCTGATCGGTTGCTTCAACTTCATTTGTAGTACCAGAGCTTTCTCCATGCTCAAATCCAAGACCTCTAGTGTCTCCTTTGCACCTTTCATCCTTCAATAGCTCATCAATCTTTGTAGAATTGTCCTTAAACTTGTCTTTGTATTCATTTGCAGTATCTAGATCTCCCCTTAGGACTGTTATCAATCTTTCCAAATCTTGCTCATTATTATGGGTTTGGACCAGCTCAGTTCTCAACATATCATTCTCATGTGCCAGCCTAATGCATTCCTTAGATCTATCTTTCAGAGATTTGCCAAGATTTTATGTGTTTTTCTTCTAGTCTTCAATATCCTTGGACATCTGCATGGTTAGGGCTTGCATTTCATTCTTCATGACAGTATTCTCCCAACTCAGCTTCTAACATTGTTCTTTAAGGGCATTCTTTTCTTCATCATCCTGATTTTGTAAAATTTTATTTCTTCTAGCTTGAGCAGATGATAACCTCTCTTGTAGGATAAGAATGAATTCCTTTGCAAAGTTCAACTCATCTTGCAACTTCAAGTGCTACTTCAAGTTGTTTCTCAAAACTCATCTCCATGGATTCTAGATTCAAGATCTTCCTTAAGTTGTTAGACTTACTCCAAGGTACCAGGCTCTAATACCAATTATTGGAATCCAAGAACACTAAGAGGGGGGAGGGGGTGAATCAGTGTTCTACTGATGAGATCAATTTTAACCTTATTAACAAAGTAATTTAGTAACCGGTAACCATAAAAGAATATAATAGTAAGTAGAAATAATGCAACCACAAGAACATACACCATAACATAGAGATTTATACGTGGAAAACCTCAAAGAGGAAAAACCATGGTGGGATTGGTGACCCACAATATTTATCCACTGGCCAAATGAATAAATATTACAATAGGGGCCTGCACATGCAAGAAGGCCAATAGCCTAGAGTGCACTACTCATCACAAAAGGAGCCTCACTAACTACAAACACCAAACATTGGTTTACAAACAAAATTCTAAACTCAGAGAATGCATCTACTATGTTGGATGAGTTTCAGTTCAAGCACTATCTGTACCGGTAACTTACTTTGCATCCCAAACCTCTAAACCAATAACCAAGAACAACTACAAAATATAATATTTGCATTTAGTCGATCGACATTGCTCTCACAATATCACACCACTATATATTCCTTCTCTCTATATGTATCAAAAATAACCTAACCAGATTGACTTAATTACCCTTGCCAAACATAAACATTAATTCCTTATGTTGGCTTACAATGATATTACAATTTATTTACATGCCGGCCTAGACAAAAATAAATACATTAAACTTTGTGATCGATGTCGTTGATTGTTGCCGTGTAGACCTGTCGGATCAATCTACTAAGTCGACCTCATATACTGGTTCCTAGTTTGCCGGTTTCCCTTGTCTATTGGAAGACTTGAATGTTGGTTTCCAAATCATGAATACAAATGAGTACCAATTAAGTTTCCAACCCAAAATGATGTGTGTTTCCATGAATGACAACATAATTAAACCAGATGAGTGTCAATTGCCAATAGTTATAAGTTCCAATCGAGAATCTTTCTTTTCTTAGATACACCATCACTTCATCACCAACTTCAAATTCCTTATGTCTCCTCTTCTCATATTCTTTCTCCTTATACTTTCTATTCATGTCCTTTAAATGTCACTTAACTTGAATATATAATTCTTTCATTTGATCTACAAATTCTTCTGCTTCTAAACTTCTCCAGTCTTCATTACTAATATCTCTTAATTTTTATATACCTCTAGGTTGTACTCTGGTAACAATTTCAAAATATGTTCTTCTAGTACTCTTGTTTACTGAATTATTGTAGGCAAACTCTACTTGTGCAAGGATCAAATCCTAACTTTTGGTTTATCTCCAACTAAACATCTCAACAAATTTCCAAAAGCTTCGGTTAACTACTTTTGTCTGTCCATCAGTCTGTCGATGAAAAGTAGAACTATACTTCAAATATGTCTTCATCTTCTTCCAAAGTGTTCTCCAAAAATAGCCAACAAGCTTAGTGTCTCTGTATGAAACTATGCTCTTAGGTAATCCATGCAATCTTACTACTTCCTTGAAAAATAGGTCTGCTACATGTAATACATTTGATGTCTTCTTACAAGGTATGAAATGAGCCATGTTTGAGAATCTATCCACTACCACAAATATAGAATCATTCCCTCTTAGTGTTTTAGGCAATCTAAGTATGAAATCCATGCTTATATCCTCCCAAGGTCTTACCGGTACTATCAAAGGTTTATACAATCCCAGATTCTGACTACTACCCTTTGCAACTTAACAAACTCTACAACTTTGCACATATTTCCTAACATCCTTATGAATCTGGGGCCAAAAGTAATGTTCACTCACCAATGCTATTGTTTTTTTAATACCAAAATGTCTGGCTAATCCTCCATTGTGTTTCTGCTTTATCAGATTCTCCCTTATAGAATTCTTAGGTATGCACAATTATATTCCTCTTAATAACATCCCATCCTAAATGTAGTAATTCAACCACTTGCTTCTATCTACCATAATTGGTTCTCTACATGCTCTCCAAGGTTCTAAAATATACAGGTCATCATCATACAAAGTCTTCAATTCCTCAAATCCTAATACTGACACTCTCATCTCTGTCAACAAATTCCTTCTCCTACTCAATGCATTAGCAATTTTGTTAGATTTACCACTTCTATGCTTCAACACAAAGGTGTAACTCTATAAAAATTCTACCCATCTCATATGCCTCTGATTTAACTTACTCTGATTATTCAAATACTACAAAGCTTGATGATCCGTACACAACACAAACTCCCTAGGCAACAGGTAATGTCTCCACTTCTTCAAGGCTTGAACTATGGCATAAAAATCTTGATCATACACTAAATATCTCCTCCAGGCATCATTCAATTTATCACTAAAATAAGCTATTTCTCTCCCTTCCTGACTCAAGACTGCTCCTATTTTTGTTCCACTTGCATCATAATCCACTTAAAATACTTTATTGAAATCCGATAAAGCCAACACAGGATTATCAGTCACTTTCCATTTCAACAGTTCAAAACTTCTTTTTTCTCTAGTGGTCCACTTGAATTCCTTCCAATATCCCCTCATGGTATCGGTTGTCGGGTTACAAACTGAACTAAAATTTATGATGAACTTTTGATAGAAACTAGCCAATCCATGAAATTATCTTACATCTCCAATGCTTTCTGATGTAGGCCACTCAACAATTGCTTTTAGTTTCTCAGGGTCCATCTTCAAAGCATCCTCAGATATCACAAATCCCAAATAGACTAATTCTTCTTTCATGAAAGTACACTTCTTAAGATTTATCAACAACTTTTCTTCTCTCAACCTCTGCAAAACTTGTCTCAAATGCAACAAATGCTCCTCTTTTGTCTTACTGAAAATCAAAATGTCATCCAAATATACAATAACAAACTTACCCAAGAATTTCTTCAATACCACATTCATCACCCTCATGAAAGTACTCGATGCATTAGTTAACCCAAAAGGTATCACCAACCATTCATACAGTCCTTCATTTGTCTTGAATGTTGTCGTCCACTCATCTCCTTCTCTAATCCTAATCTGATGATATTCACTCTTCAAGTCTATCTTTGTAAAGTATTTGGCTCCACTCAAAAAGTCCATTATGTCATCCATCCTAGGCAAAGGAAACCAATATTTCACTATGATATTGTTTATTACTCTGGAATCAGTGCACATTCTCTGCTCTCCATTCTTATTAGGTGCTAATACTGTTGGTACTACATAAGGGCTTAGACTTTCTTTGATCAAATCTTTCTTCAACAACTCCTCCACTTGTCTATTCAGATCTTCATTCTCTGTAGGTGTCATCCTGTGTGCAACTTTGTTAGGAAAACTAGCTCCGGGAACTAGGTCCATGCAATGACTGATACTTCTCATAGGTGGCAATCCATCAAGCACATTATCTGAAATGGTGTCTTCATATTCTATCAGAAAATCTTTTATCTCTTTCGGTTGTTCTTCTTCATGCTCTGGATTCCTAGTATTCTTAGGGACTAAGAAAAAACACACACTCTCATGTCTCAATCCATCTAGGAATATTTGTCCATCCACCAAACAGATCCTAGAATTCATACAGATTTCACTCTTCAAAGGCTCCTCTAAGGGAAACAAGGTTTACTTCATCTGATTGCCAACATGAGTGTATGTATTCTTCCTCCCCTCATGTATTGCCTATCTATCAAACTGCCAAGGTCTACCCCACAAAAGATGATAAATATCCATAGGCATAATATCACACAAGACTTCATCATGATAATTCCCAATTTTCAATTTCACCAAACATTGTTCACTTACTAACAACTTATGTTCCTGAATCGATGCTATCTGATAAGGCTTGGGGTGTCTCAATCTTTCCAATTTCAACTTATTCACCATCTTTTTTGAAACAAAATTATCTGAACTACCACTATCAATAACAACTTTATAGCACTTATAGGATACCTTACATCTGGTCTTGGACAAATTCTTCCTCTGCAAGAGCTCTTCATATCTCCCGATATGACACAAAGCTCTCCTCATCATCAACAGTTCTCCATCTTACGATTTGTTATCTGATCTGGTAGGGTTTTCTTCCACCATTTCTACTCTCCTGGTATTCTCTATCTTCTTACACTCAAAAGAATGATGTCCTTCTCCTCCACACTTATAGCAAGTTCCTCTAAATACCCTCTTATCTTGTCTTCTATCATCTCTTCCAAAATTCTCATTTCGGTAGCCATCTGGTTCTCTCCTCTGGTAGAAATTTCTATCATCTTTTCAATATGAATTACCTTCTTTGCTCACTTATTTGTCCTTGTTTTGATCTATATAGGTTCCTCTACCTATGTTATATCCTCTTCCTCCTTGAAATCTTCCTCCAGAAAACCTTCCACCTCTACCTCTCTGCCTCTACTCATGTCTTTTTTTAAGCTTCTCTTCTACCTTCAGGGCATACTGGTAAGCCTCTTCAACACTATGTAATTTGATAAACCACGTTCATCTTGTATAGACACTTGCAATCCATTAAAATATATTGCATCTTGTTCAACTTCATCATCAACATGTCTGGATCTGATATTGAACTTGTAAAATGTTTTGGTGTATTCCTTCATACTATTTTCCTTTTGTCTCAAATTTTGCAACTTCCAAAATAGATTCACTTGACAGTCATCTAGCATAAATTTTTATTTTAACTTAGCATTCATCCGATCCCATATCTTGATCCTCTCTTTACCTCTTCTCTATCTATCAACCTTTAAATGCTCCCACCAAATAGATGCATGACCTTTCAACCAGGTTCAATCATATTTTACCTTCCTTTCTTCTGCAATGTTTTCAAAATCAAAATATTTCTCCTTCTGTGAAATCCAGTCCATCAATTCATTCGAGTCCAACTCTCCATCATATTCTAGTGGAGTAAAATGAGGTTTAGTATTCACCCTACTCAAAACCCTCAAAAACCTTTCTTCATCTGGATCAATCGTTTGTGGGTTCACTTGTTTTGTCATGGCCTCTTCTCCTTCATCTTCACTTACATCTTCAATGTGTCATCCTCTTCTTTGGGATATCTCCACGGCTTCCAACCAGGCTGCTATTCCTCGCAACATTTCCATCACAACAGGGTCTACATTCCCACGTGCTCCACCATTCCTAGTTCCTCTCCGCGCAATCTTTACATTGTTCCTTTGCAGTTGTAGGTTGAATCCATAGTCTACCACCCTACAACAAAATTCTCAGGAAAACGCAATCTCCAGAAAGAAAACTCACTCCGATACCACTTGAAGCAGTCATTGACTAGGAGAGGTCTCCAAGAGACTAGTCCTGATCGATCAGCAAGAGTAAACACAATGGAAACATAGGGACATAATGGAGTCAATGTAGAACACATTGAATTATATCAAGAAAACTGATTACAACCAACTGGTAACAATTGGGTTACAGAAACTGGCTCATAGGCCTGCTAAAACATGCTCAAAATACAGAATAGGTCACAACCGGGTCCTCAAATCTTAAGATCTATCTTCTATGCTTAGTCTAACTTCCTCATTACATTATAATGCTTTATTACAATTATTTATACAATCCAAGGGGATCCGATCGGTCCAAAAAAAGAGGATCAAAACCTGAAGAACAAGACCTAACGTGCAAAACCAACAAGGTCAGCCTCCACTAAATAAATCCCTCTTAAAAATCCAAATAATTAAGTGTAGATCATGGGAAAAGGTCATCCACATGCTAAGGAACATTGGAATCAATGCTCAGGGCTCCGCAAGGTACGGAAGGGATCCGATGGATCACCAATGCAAATAGGTCTAGGCAACTGGTAAGAGAAAACTATCTCAAAAACTGGTAGTGATAACTTGCCAAAAAATGATCTAAGTGCTCTATGGTTTTGAAATAAGGATGATGATCAAGTTTTCAAGCAAAATCCAAGTCCACAGGTTCTAGTGAGCCAAATCCAGGACACATAGAAAAAAATACTAAAAAGTGCAAATAGAAAGCAAAATAGAAAGGAAATATTTTTGGTTGATGCAAGATTACTATGAACCAAGGATGCTCCTGCATCAAATCTAGTCGATAACCTTCATGTTCAGAGATTATTTTGCAATTTTCAACTTCTTGACCTAGTTGACATTAATGACAACATTTTCCAACAATCTACCTCTTTGGCATTAATGTCAACATGTTTTACATTCCCCCGTTGACAATAACGGCAAAGTGCCTGACAAACAATACACTCAAACATATTCTTCTCCCCCTTTTGACATAAAGATTGATATCCTATTGGAAATGTGAATTCTCCCCCTATGACCATCTGTGCATACATAAATTTGGACTACTTGTACCACCTGAAATCTAGATGAACCATTATTACAATATAAGAAGCAATGTTAATACTTTTAAAAAAAAAATCAAACCTCCCCCTAAGAACAAACATGAGGCTCAAGGATAAAAAGTGTAAGACAATATGCTCCTCTTAAATAATAGGTCACATAAAACACTTAAGTGTTGTAGGAAGGTGGGACAACTCCCAATTTTTGTCACAGATATTCAAAACTGTCTTTTTGTAGTGACTTAGTGAAGATGTCAGCTACTTGTTCATGAGTGCACATATATTCAACTTTTACCTCTGTCTTTACAACCTTTTCCCTCAAGAAGTGATATTTGATGGCTATATGCTTGGTCCTTCAGTGCATGACTGGATTCTTTAATATATTTATTGCACTTTAGTTGTCACACATGATGGGAATGGGATCTGAAGAACTCTACTGAAATGTCCTTGAGAGTCTGCTTCATCCATAAGACTTAAGAACAATATGTGATAGTTGCAATTTACTCTGCTTCAGTAGTTGATAATGAAGTAGACTCTTATTTCATGCTATTCCATGACACCAAGCTATCTCCAAGGAAGAAATCTCCACCACTAGTGCTCTTCCTATCATCTACACATCCTACCCAATCAACATCAATATAGGCTTGTAGAGTGAAATTTCCTTTCTTTGGGTACCATAAGCCATAGGTTATTGTTCCCTGCAAATACTTGAATATCCCCCTAACTGCATTAACATGTGACTGTTTAGGAACTACTTAAAATCTTGCAAGCATGCACACTGCTTGAACTATATCAGGCCTTAAGGCTATGAGATACAATAGGCTTCCAACCATAGATCTATACAAGGTCTGATCTATACTGGGTGACTCATCATCCTTACTTAATTTGCAACCTATCACCATGGGCGTACTAACCAGTTTGCTATTTTCCATTTGAAATTTCTTCAACATGTCATTAGTATACTTGGTTTGAGAGATGAATATGCCCTTATTTTATTGTGATATTTGTAAACCAAGAAAATATTATAACTCTCCAAGCATGGACATCTCAAACTCAGACTAGATTTGGTTAGCAAATTCTTTGCATAAGGTATCCTTGTTGCCTCCAAATATGATGTCATCTATATACACCACTATGATGATCATGTGTTCACTTTCCACCTTAATATATAAGTTATTGTTAGCATTTCCCTTCTTGAAATCTTGTTGATTGAGATGCTTATCCAATCTTGAATACCGAGTTGTAGGTGTATGTTTTAATTCATATAGTGCCTTCTTCAATCTACAAACAAATTTCTCATCTTCATGTAGCTAAAATCCTTCAAGTTTCTCTATGTATACCTCTTCTTTAAGATTTCCATTTAAGAAGGCAAATTTGAAATCCATTTGGTATACTTTGTATCCTTTATAGGCTAAGAATGCCAAAAACATTTTGATTGCTTAAAGCCTTGCTACAGGAGCAAATGTCTCTTCAAAATCTATTCCTTCAACTTGAGCATATCCCTTGCACACAAGCCTTTCTTTATTCCTTATCACTTTGCCTTCTTCATTCATCTTATTCCTACAGACCCATTTAGTCCCAATGATATTTTTGTCAGTAGTTGTAGGAACCAATTCCCATGTTTTGTTCTTCTCAATATGTTGCAGCTCTTCTTCCATGGCATTTATCCACTTTTCACTCTTGTTGGCCTCACAACAATTATAGGCTTTGCTATGAGTAGAGTATCCTAAGAAGATACCTTTATCACATCTTGATTCAAAGCTACCTAATCCATCTTCATCTCTTTTGATAAAGCATTTTCTACCAAACACCTTGAAGTACTAGACTAAGAGTTTCCTATCATACCATAACTCATAATGTCTCATTCTATTATCACTCTTAGTTGTACTTTATTTAAGGTGTATGCAAAAGTGTGGACTACCTCTTTCCAATATACATTAGGAAAATTTGCTTCATTTAGCATTATTATTGCCATTTCCTTGACTGTTCTATTTTTCCTTTCCATAACACCATTTTGTTGTGGTGTTCTAGGGATATAATAGTGTCTCCTTATTTCATGTCTCTCATAGTAGTTTTCAAATTCATTTGATGTGAACTCACCTCCATGATCTGATTGCAAACATTTCAACTTGTATCCACTTTCCTTTTCTACCATCTTTTTGAATATTTTGAATCTTTCAAATGCCTGTGACTTGTCTTTAAGAAAGATGACCCATGTCATCCTTGAAAAATCATCTATAAGAAACATAAAATATTTTTCTCCATTGAGTTCTCTTGTCCTAGTTGGCCCACATAAGTCGGTATGCACAATTTCTAGTGGCCTTGTAGTTGAGTATTCTTTAGTCTTGAAGCTTACCTTGGTTAAATTTCCTCATTGGCACTCATCACAGAAAGTGCTTACAAGTTTGATAATCTGATGTATGTTCCTTACATATCCTTTCTTGCTCACTTTGACCAAATTATCAAAATTAATGTGTCCTATCCTTCTATGCCATAGCCAACTCTCATCTATTGGAAATTGACACTTATTGGATTCATATGTTGTCATTGATGGCAACAAGATTCTAAAGAAGGCAGATACCAACAGATACTGATAGATATCGGCACTGGCACCGACATCAGTCTGGGATCCTAGAAAAGGTTTTATTTGTAAAATCATTTTGTAATTATTGTATAGAGCCGACATTGAATATCTTTTGTAACATGTTGTAAACTGACATAAGGCATATTATTTGTAAAGGGTGTATAAGTCAGTTTATTAGGTCATTTTGATATAGGAGAATATATATAACAAATGTGGAGAAGAAAAGTTATGCGAAGGATATGTATGTAGATCATTTGTATGCAAAAATAATATCATGAAATGGTTAGTAGATAGTTTGTAAATCTTTCTTAGAGTAAAGGAGATACCAGTAAAAGGGTTTAGGGTTTATAAACTGGTATAGAATAGAGCTATAACCAAAACTCTTTTTGGCATTATAGATGCATTTTGTGAGTTCACCATTATTGTTTTATCTCAGCAGAAGGCTGTAGTCAGTGAGAGTCTTTTGTGTTGAGCAGTGTGCTCTAGGAAGTGTGCTTTCCTGCATGTATAGGCCCCATGCTATGTAATATCTTTCATATGGCCAATGAATTGATATTGTGGGTCACAAATCCCATCGTGGTTTTTCCTCTTTGATGTTTTCCATGTATAAAATTATGTGTGTTATGGTGTTCATTCATGTGGTTGGTTTATTTACTTCATGTTATATATTTCTTCATTTACCGGTTTATATGTGTATGTTATAATAAGGTTAAATCTTATAACACCGGTAGAACATTGACTCACCCCCCCCTCTCAGTGTTCCTAGATTCCTTCTATTCCAACAATTGGTATCAGAGACTGGTGCCTCAAAGGAAGTTTAACAGCTTGAGGAAGATCCTAAAACCAGAATCATTGAATTTGGCTATGGAGAAGCAACTTGAGATGGTGCTTGAGGATTATGATGCTAAAAGGTTGAAGAACATAAAGCTACAAGATGAATTAAATTCTACTAATGAATTCATTTTTGCTCTACAAGAAAGGATATCATCTGCTCAAGCTAGGAGGAAGGAACTTTTGCAAAACCAAGATGATGAAGAGAAAAATGTTCTTAAGGAACAATGTCAGAAGTTGAGTCAAGAAAACATGCTCATGAAGAATGAAATGCAAGACCTGGCTATGAGGATGTCAAAATAAATTGAGGATAGAAAGAAGAAGGAAGAAAATCTTGTTGTATCTCTGAAGAACAAATTTGAAGAATGTGGCAGATTGGCTAATGAGAATGATATGTTGAGAACTGATTTGTTACAATCCCATAATACTGAACAAGAGCTTGAGACAAATAATGACTCTGAGAAATGATCTGACTACTGCAAGTGAGTATAAAGAAAAATTCAGGATTAGTGTTGCACAATTGGATGATCTATTGAAAAGACAAAGGAAGAATGAAGATTCTAGAGGACTTGGATTTGAACAAGGTGAAAGCCCTGGTACTGCAAATAAAGATCAGACAAGTGGTATGTAGAACTCATCAGACTAGAGGAAGCCGATAAGGCAATCTAATGCTTACAAATTCAATGGTAGACACTTTGTTTGTAATAAATTTGGGCATATGGATAAAAAATGTAGAAATAAAGAAAATCAAAACTACAATTCAGTTCTTGGTCAATGCACAAATTGCAATAAATATGGTCATAAGTTAGAAGATTGCAAAATGAATGCTAAGTGTCATGCATGTGGAAAGTTTGGACATTTGGCTAACCAATGCAGAACAAGGAATGATACCAGATATGGAAAAGCAATTCAAAAGAACAATGTTACATGTTATACATGCAACAAAATAGGTCATATTGCTAAGTACTACAGAAGCAAGACTAAACTGATTAGCAATGACAAAGTAAATGAGAAAGGAAAGCAGAAGGTAGATGAATTACAAAAGGATCACCCCAAGAGATGGGTTAGAAAGTCTGAAGAACCAAGTGGAGATTCAACTACATCGGTAATTGTGATGGTATGATGAAAGAATAAGTATTTGGTCAACTATTGAGAGGGGGGGTAAATTAGTAGATAGAAAAATTGATAATAAACTTCACCAATCAATCTCTCAAAGTAAACATAGAATAATAACTATGTCAAGATAAAAACTCATAAGATAAACCGATTGTTTGTTACTACAAATTAACAGTAAAAAACTTTTTCATATCTTCAATACTTCCAGTTATCATGACTTATCAAAAATAGTTAAGTAGTTAAGTAAATCAACCATGAAAACATAACCACATAAACACTCACCACTTGACAAATATTTTTGACATGGAAACCAAAATAGGTTAAAACCAGGGTAAGATGAGACTCGCAAGATAATATCTGAACTCTATCGAAGTTCACCATGTTAGGGGCCTAACCTATTAAAGCTTTACAAAAAGTCCTGTTAAGAACTGATCCTATTAGGAATCACTCGATTAAGGGATTGACTAAAAAAGTCTTGTTAGAAGCAATACCCTGTAAGGAGTAACCTTGGTAGAGGATTTGAAAATCAAATCTAATGGACTACCTTGTTAGAGGATTTGAATAGCACCAAGCTTGTTAAAGCTTTCCTAGTTAAGGGATTTCAATTATGCTATAATTGTTAGAAAACAACAGGATTTTGTTGATCTATTTGAATAGCACTACACTTGCTTGATCAAATCCATTTCATTCTCCTATCTACCTTTACTAAAACTACAGATACATCATCTGGTTAGGTAACCACATACTCAAGTGAACTATGTCTATCTTTTTGCCAACTCACTTAAAACTAAACAATTTCATCAACCTTAAATACAAATCAGTTAGGTCAGTAACACAACAAAAGCCTAACTCTCATCGAGATTACAAACAAATTCAGTTCAAGTGTGACCATTGGACTACATAGCAATCTCTGCACATCAATCAAGAAAACCTTGATCGCTCCTTGATCACCACTTCATCGAACTTAGTAACTCATAGCGCGCTTTGCATTAGATGCAATACATTTGCTCATTCCCTAGACAAAAATCTGTTACAACAACTTGCCAAAATCTCTTTGAATTGTCTTCATACAATAATCATATGTGTCATCATCATTACCACTCATCATCAGATCATAAACCAATATAACCAATTCACCAAGCTTAATCGGTTAGGGTTTATCAAAAACAACTGGTAGGGTTTACCGCTTACAACAATAGATAAGGTTTATACCTTTACATTGGTTACCAGTTCTCCTCACAAATTCTTCCTACTGGTTACAGTAACAATATTATAATAATATCAACAATATCATTACCAGTTCAATTGACCTTAATGACAACAAAACATATCATTAATGCAATCTTCATGCAAATGCCAACAATCTCCCCCTTTGGCATTGATGGCAATACAAATATCAATACCATTGATTGCTGTGTGATTGTGAATAGGAATCCTGGTTTACATTAGCAATTATTCACCATGCTCACTATGTCTTCAACTTGTCACTAGTTCTCCTTCCCATAATCACATAATTCTTCTCCCCCTTTGACAACAATTCCAAATTGAAAGTAAAACATGTAATGTCAAATTTCATTGTTCATCATCAACAATCTACAATTGGATGCTCCCCTTGTGGAATACATCCACTTTTACACCAATCCTCTTGTAAAATTATGCAAATAGCTCCAGGATTGATGTAATCTACATCATACTTAATTGACTTCATGAAGAGGGACAACCCCTAACTGACATCTAAGATATTCAAAAGTAGTCTTAGGTAGAGGTTTAGTAAAAATATCTACAAGCTGGTCCTTGGTAGAAACATGCTCCAAGATAACATCTTTACACTGAACTTTTTCCCTCAAGAAATGATATTTCAATTCAATATGCTTGGTTTGTGCATGTAAAACATGGTTCTTGGAAATATTTATGGCACTTGTATTATCACATAAAATCTTTATAGGTTCTGAAATCCTCATCTTAAAACCATCCAAAATGTGCCTCATCCATATAGCCTATGTAAAATTCATGTAAGTTGCAACATACTCAACTTTGGTAGTAGATTGTGAAGTAAAACTCTGCTTCTTACTACTCCATGATACAAGCCTTCCTACAAGAAAAAATGCTCCATTGGTTGTGCTTTTTTGGTCATCAACATTACCTGCCCAATCTGCATCTGTGTACACCTTCAAGTTAAAATTTCCTCCATATGGATACCATAACCCATAATCAATAGTACCTTTCAAGTATCTAAAAATTCTTTTGGTTGCTACGAGATGTGTTGCCTTAGGATTCTTTTGAAATCTAGCAACTATGTCAACTGCATGAGCTATGTCCGGTCTGCTGTGAACAACATAGTGCAATTTTCCAATCATTGACCCGTATTCCTTCTCATCAATAGATTTGGACTCATCTTCCTTAGGCAACTTACAAATTTTAACCATAGGTGTCCCAAATGGTTTATAGTCACTCATGCCAAATGTCTTCAAGACCTATTTCACATACTTAGACTGTGTGATGAAAATACCATTCTTCATTTGTTGTATTTGCAAGCCTATGAAATTTTTTATTTCCCCCACGAAAGACATTTCAAACTCAATTTTTATTTCATCTACAAAACTTTTTCTCATGTCATCATTACCTCCAAATATGATATCATCAACAAATACTTCGCTGACTAGTATTTGATCTCCTTCAGATTTGAGATATATGTTACTATCACAACTGGTTCTTAGAAAGCCTATCTTCATCAGATGTGTCTAAATCCTTTCATACCATTCTCTAGGTGCCTACTTTAATCCATATAAAGCTTTATGCAATCTACATACCATGTCTTCCTTATTAGCCAGAGCATAACCATCTGGTTTCTCAATGTATACTTCTTCTTCAAGTATCCCATTCAAAAATGTTGACTTAACATCCATCTGGTATACCTTGAATTTCTTGTGTGTAGCAAATGCAAGTAAATTTTTTACACCTTCTAGTCTTTCCATTTGTGCAAAAGTCTCACCAGTCTTCTCCTTCTTCTTGTGCATAACCTTTACACACCAACCTAGCTTTATTATGAACCACAACACCATCTTCATTCAATTTATTCTTAAAAACCCACTTAGTTCCTATCACATTTTTATTTACCAGTCAGGGTACCAAGGTCCATGTGTTGTTCTTCTTAATTTGATCTAATTCCTCCTCCTTAGCTTTAACCCAATGATCATCACCAAATGCTTCCTTAGAAGTTTTTGGTTCAATAGTGGAGATCATGAAAGATTTTTCTCTGATTCTTCTTCTGGTTAGTACTCCAACATCCTTATCCCCAATAATTTGTTTAGGATTGTGATTCAATCTCACATATCTTAGAATAATGTGATCATTATCTTCAGGTTCAACTACTTCATTATCATCATCTTCTTCTAAATTTATTTGTTCTGTTTGCACCGGTACATTTGCTTTGCTGGTTTTAGATTTCATAGTTTCTGGTTCCAAACTCAAAATGAAAGGATCTTTATCCTTTTTCTCTGAATTGGTTTCCTCTGATACTTCAGGAAATTCATCCACTTGAACATCAGCACTCTCAACAATTCTCTGTGTCTGGTTGTTAAAACACTTGTATGCCTTACTCTTGGTGGAATAACCAAGAAATATACCTTCATCACTTTTAGCCTCAAATTTGCTAATATAACCTCTCTTAATAAAACATTTTCTTCCAAATATTCTAAAATAACTAACATCAACTGATCTACCATACCAATATTCATAAGGAGTCTTGTCCTTACCTCTCTTTACTAGAATCCAGTTCATAGTGTAGACAGTTGTGCTAACAACTTCTCTCCAAAAAGTTCACTACACCTTCTTGTATCAACGTCATCCTAGCAACTTCAACAATTAACCAATTGTTTCTCTATGCGATAGCATTCTGATGTGGTGTCCTTGGTGCAAAATGCTACTGCTTGATACCATTTCCTTCACAATACCTAGTAAATTCCTCAGAAGTAAATTGTCCGCCTTGATCTGTCCTCGGACACTTTATCTTCTTACTGCTCTCTTTCTCAGCTAAGGGCTTGAATGCCTTGAACTTACCAAAAGCTTTAGTCTTATCCTTCAAGAATATGACCCACGTCATCCTTGAGAAATTCATTGCAAATCTTGCATATTCCTCAGAAGAGATCTAGAAAGAGATCTAGAGAGTTGTATTGATCATTGATGGAGGTTTATCCAACATAAAACTATGAAACTAGCATCTGGTAGGGTACATCGGTAAGCATTTAAGACAATGGAGAATTGGGGTTTACTAGCAGATAAAAGGGAAAATTGACTCATTTTCACTCACCCAACACTTGCGCAAACTAGAGCGAGGCAAAGGCGAATCATAGGCGATCAAAAGCAAGCAAAAGCATTCTAAAGAGATTTCTAGTAGTTTTCTTAGAAGTCATCAAGATCTTTCAACCAACAATTGTTATCTAGGTATTTCTTTGAAATGGCATCTAGATTATCCTTTGCTCCTACTTTCATTGTGAATCCCACTGTAGTTGAGGTTAAGGATAGGTTTAGACCTATTTTCAAAGAAGTTCCACAAATAGAAATGAAGAAAAACTCTACTGGCACACTTTTTAGGGTTCCCAATGACGTAGTATATGTGGAAGATGTCAGGCTTATATTCACTGCACTTTGGAGGATTTAGGCACTAAGAAAATTAAGGGAATGTATCAATCTGTGATACTGGGCAGCTTCAAAACAATCAAGAAGGAATTCCAAATCATTGAAGACCTAGGGTTAACCAGAATCCTATATATATCGAAATTCAAGGACGAAATGGTTAGATATGTTCTAATTAGGGTCCATAATGAATTCATCTGGCTAGTCTGACCTCGTATCATCACCAAAGAAGCGATTCAGGCAGTCGCCGAATTACCCAAAGTCGAGCAGGAACTCGACAAGAAGATCTCCAACACTAGGGTAGTAAAGCTCACCGGCGCAACCCATGATGCAAGGTAGATGAGGATTAGCACCATTAAGGACTTAGATGTAAAATTTGCCAGCATGATCATCATTTATAAGGTAACACAATCAAATCAATTAAACTATGTTGCCAGTTTTTGTATCCATGTTGTATATCAAATGATAAAGAATGATGGAAAATTTGATTTGTGTGAATGGTTAAGAACTGAATTGATGATAAATCATGGAAAAATTAAAAGTGTTAAGAAAGGGACATTCTGGTATGGTAAACTTATTGTATGTTTGATGCTATTTTTCATGAATGAGCTACCGAGATTGGGAAAGAAATGATGGGCCCATGACATTCTGGTAGGCAGATAGATTAGAGATGCAATCACCAGCCTTGGCAACAACATGGATGGGAAGTTATGGGGTTTCTTTAAATCTTTTCAAAAGAACATGAGATTGAGGGAGAGAATCTCCAAACACATCATGGAGAAATACTCCACTGAAATCTACTTCATGGTGAAAATAGATGAGACTCTCATGGAAGCGGTGGAACCTAGAACAATATGGGTCATTGAATTAGGCTATGAAGTTGATGACAACATTCTGGAACTATATGCAAAAATGTTTCTTGATGCTCCTTTGGATGATAAGGCTAAACACTTTGGTACTGCAAAGGAGAAGGCACTTGAAGTTAAAATTGGTTTCAATAAGAAAAGGAGGGAAAAGAAAATAGACAAAATGTTTGCTTTCATTCAGATGTAATTCACGGGATAGATACAGAACTAGGTTCTAGATCTAAACCAATAGATCAACTGGCAATGACTGAAGTGAAAATTACTCTAGAGGTAAAGAGGCCAGAACCCTTCATATCTCCTATCACTCTGACTCTGATACAGAGGATAATCAACCTCTTGTGTTCAGAAGGGTACAGAGGAAGAAAGTTGACAAGCCTCTAGTAGAAGAGAAGAAGATGGAACCAAGGAGGAAGCTAGTAAGAAAGGTGACAATAGCATCCACACCTCTGGCAAGGAAACCTACCCAGAGCAGGAAGCTAGCTCCATCTGCCCCTGCAACCCCTGGCAAGAAGAAGAAAAAGAGTGAGATAGATGAAGCAATTGAATCCGATAATATGACTTGTGCAGAATTAATTTATGAGGTAACTAAAGATGGATTTTGAAGAATGTGTCAAATTTTTATGAGCATTTAGATGAAAATGAGAAAAATGAAATGGAAGAAGCAATTTTGTTATATTTAGGCATATATAAGAAGGCTTTGGTAGAAATTTTGAAAGAAATTCCTTTATCTTTGTATAATAAGTTGGATGCAAGGAGATTAGATGCAATCAAGAGGGACAAAGAGATTAAATAAGTTGAACTTTTAGGCATATGTGGTTCTATAAATAATGAGGAAATGAAAAGATATATAGAAGTTGCAAATAGAACAATCTTTAGCAATGAACCCTGGCAAATAAGCTTAGTTATGGGTAGAGTCAATGAAATAATAAATGAGACCAGAGAAGGATGGGCTGAATTCTTCCAAAACAATCTTGATTTCCTTATTTCCCAAGAAGAATTTTCTAAGGAAACTACTCCCACTATTCTAGATAGATCAAAAGGAAAAGGAATTCTAGGAAACACAGATTAATTTTGAATGAACTAATAGATAATTATCAATCAGATAAGTGTGTACAGACTCCACTGGCAAATCAACCTAAAATTAATGAGAGTGTACAGGCTAAACCGACAGAGACAACATATGTACATTCTGAGCAAGGTAATATAGATAATGTATACGATATTGATAATAGTGTGGATAATAATCCACTGATAGTGACAGATACCACACCAAGTGGAAAAGCCACCAGTGCAAAAGATGATGAGAAAAGGGATATACTAGAGGAGGATAAAGAAAAGGAAAAGGAGAATGATAAGAGAAAAGTCGCACAAACATCCAGTACCAAACCGGCAAACGATTCCTCATCAAAAAAATTTGCAATTGACACTTCTCAAGTTGAGAAGAAATCCATCACAAAGATGAGTCCCATAGAGCTAATGATGGTGGCTACTCAAAAACTAATGAAGGAGGGATCTGCGGACATGGGAATATTAGATCAGTCAATAACAGTTTTGCACAGACTGATTTTGAAATGTATGATTGAAAATGAAGTGAGCCCTTCTGGCAATCTTAAGGCATTGACAGAGCACATGTCTAAAAACTTTCAATCATTACAGTAGATTTCTGACTAGAAAGCACTTGAAAGATACACTTTGGCTAAGAAAGCCACTTTTGACCAGATTATTGAGACAAAAAAGAGGAAGATTGAAGAGAAACTTATACTTATTGAAAATTCTTTGAAACAATGTACTAACATTTATAGCGTCTGTTGTAATATAGAGATTCTTATAGCAAATGTAGACAAGAGGATGAAGGAGTTACAAGAAAAGATTGTTGATGTTGCTAACTCTTTTGATGGACTAACTTCACTTACAACATCTATTGATGGACAAATTTTGACTTTGGAGAACCAATTTTTTTCTTTTGAAAAGGAAAGAGATAAGATCATTCAAAGAGTTAGAAGTCTCAGAGGTTTGGTGAGTCCAAGATTGGATTCACTTGGTGTAAATAAGAGGGAATGCATGGATATGCTTGGGAAGCCCACACCAGTAGAAGTCACTGAGAAAGAATCACTTGCACATTTACTGAGTGGACTTGAATCCATATCCAAAACATTCAAAACTGGCTAGGATACCTATATAGAGTTACTAGAGAAAGCTTATCCGGATACCTTTAAATTGGTCAAGCTCCAGTAAAGTAATCTGTAATTATCCATTCTTTTGCACAGATTCCTAACAATTCTTTCAATTCTTTCACCGGTCTTTGGCATTGATGCCAAAGGGGGAGGATGTGTATGTGAAAAATGAAATGAAAAGGAAAGTATGTATATAATCCTAGGGGGAGGATATCAAACAAAGAGTATATGAATCAAAGGAGGAGATAAATGCAATCATGGTCAATCAGCTCAGGGGGAGCATGTTTCAGCTCAGTTGAACCGGTGAGGAATCCATTTTTCACATGAGTGTTGCCATAAATGCCAAAGGGGGAGATTGTTGGCAATTGACACTCATTGGATTCATATGTTGTCATTGATGGCAACAAGATTCTGACGAAGGCAAATATTGACAAATATCGACAGTTACCAACACTGACACCGACATCCTACACTTTAGTGAAGCCGACATTAGTCTGGTATCTGGAAAAGGTTTTATTTATAAAATCATTTTGTAATTATTGTATAGAGCCGACATTGAATATCTTTTGTAACATGTTGTAAGCCAACATAAGGCATGTCATTTGTAAAGGGTATATAAGTCAGTTTATTAGGTCATTTTGATATAGGAGAATATATATAATGAATGTGGAGAAGAAAAGTGATGTGAAGGACATGTATGTAGATCATTTGTATGTGAAAGTAATATCATGCAATGGTCAATAGACAGTTTGTAAATCTTCCTTAGAGTAAAGGAGATACCAGTAAAAGGGTTTAGGGTTTATGAACTGGTACATAATAGAGCTATAACCGTAACTCTTTTTGGCATTAGAGATGCATTTTGCGAGCTCACCATTATTGTTTTATCTCAGCAAAAGCCTGTAGTCAGTGAGACTCTTTTGTGTTGAGCAGTGTGCTCTAGGAAGTGTGCCTTCCAGCATGTGTAGGCCCCTATGCTATGTAATATCTTTCATATGGCCAGTGAATTATATTGTGGGTCACAAATCCCATCGTGGCTTTTCCTCTTTGAGGTTTTCCATGTATAAAACTATGTGTGTTATGGTGTTCATTCATGTGGCTAGTTTATTTACTTCAAGTTATATGTTTCCTCATTTACCATTTTATGTGTGTATGTTATAATAGGGTAAAATCTTATAACACTAGCAGAACACTAATTCACACCCCCCCTCTCAGTGTTCCTAGATTCCTTCTATTCCAACATCATCAACTTTTCCCATCATGCTATGTAATTCAAAGCATTCATTCAGATTGTATACATCACCATCAATCCTCTTACCTTCTGCAACCAATTTACCATTGCTCTCCTTTCTGATTTCACATCCTTTTGAGTCAAATGTAAACGTGTATCCTTTATCATACATTTATCTTACACTTAGTAGATTGTGTTTTAGACCTTCAACATAATATACATCTTGAGCTTTCAATTTTCCATCTATGATGAGAGTACCCTTGCCTTTTATCTTGATTGATGATTTGTCTCCAAACCTCACTAACCCACCATTCCAATCTTCAAGTTTAATGATTTTTTTCTTATCTCTAGTCATGTGATTGGAGCAGCCATTGTCTACTACCTATAAGTTTTTCCTTTCTGCATGTAAGGAAATTTGGACAATCAAACTTGACTCATTTTTGTCCTTTCCTTTTTCTATCCAAACTTGTTTTGTCTCTTCCTTCTTTTCTGCTATCTCATTTTATCTGATTTTGTATTTTATTCCAAATTTGGCACTGCCTTCTTTTTCTTAGTTGTCCTAAGCTTACAATGTTTTGCAATGTGGCCCAACTTTTGACAATGATAGCATTTTACATTCACATTTAATGATGAATTTGAAATAGGACTGAGATACATTTCTCCTACATTCATGACTCATATGACCAACTCTATTGCAATGATAACAAATGACATTCACATCTCTAAGTGCAGCAAATGGATTTCTACTATAAAAACTAGGAGGAGACCTATGCATAATTCTACAATCTGCAATTGTATGACCATAAGTATTACATTTATAATAGTAGCCATGGAATTGAGGTACATACCAATAATTGTTGAATTTGTTTCTCATTGGTCTCCTTAGAGAAGAATAACTCGATCTTCTTGAGCTCTTCCTTGTATACTTGACTCTTGTGAAGCCTCCATCATCCATCTTGGATTTGTTGGCATTCTACACTCTTATGAGAATAGTTGATGTTGTCATTGATGGCAACCAACTGGCAATCACCTAGCAACCCACTGATAGTTACTAGCACTAGCAATGGACTTCTACATACACCGGCAGACACTTCATTGGCAGCAGCAATAATGCATACCGACACTCAAGCCAACATGGAATAAACTTTTGTTTATTGTTTTAAATTGTAATTATCTCTTGTAAAAGCCAACATGGAATATTGTAAAGGACTCATATATATGTATGAGTTCTTATAGATCAGTTAGAGAAATACATATATGATGAGAGAGAATATAGATAATATTTTGTATAAGTTGATATAGTTGATAGGGAAGGTTTTGGTTATAGCCCAAGCTTAAACCGGTATTGAACCTGGCATAGTTGATGTTGATCTGAAGTAGTACATTGTATTGGATTTTGATAATCCATTTTGTAAGTCAATGAGACTTCCATTTTGTAGTTGAGCAGTGAGCTCTAGGCTTCTAGCCTTCCTGCATGTGCAGGCCCCTCATTGTAAGTAATATTTATTCATTGGCTAGTGAGTTAATTGTGGGTCATAAATCCCACCGAGATTTTTCCCACACCAGGTTTCCTCGTCAAATTTCTTTTATTATGGTGTATTCTCTATGTCGTCTCTGTTATTCTTATTTGTTGCATTAATTCTTATTTATGGGTACACTGTATTTGGATACAAAGTTCCTAATAAGTTTAAATATTCTGCTAACTAGTTAGACACTGATTCACCCTTCCCCTCTCAATTTCTTTGGGACTGACATTGATTATAACAATTGGTATCAAAGCCTGGTCCTCTATTTTTAAAAGCCTAACAACTTGAAAAAGATTCTGACACCGGTATAGATGGAGAACTTAAGAAAACAATTGGAAGGAGCTCTTATAGATTATGAAGCAGAGAAATTGAAGAATATCAAACTTGAAGATGATCTAAAGACTGCACAGGAATTCATTAAAATAGTTCTGGATAACTTTGCTATAGCACAAAATAAAAGAAAATAACTTCATGAGAAGATGCAGAAAGATGATGATGAAAAAGAAACTCTTAGAGAACTTGCAAACAAGTTGAGACAAGAAAATAATAATATGAAGAATGAAATGCAAGATATGACTATGAGGTTATGTAAAGATATTGAAGACAGGAAGAAGAATGAAGAAGAATTGACTAGGAGACTCAATGATGCTGGAAATGAAAATTTAAGACTTAGTCATGAAATTGATATGTTAAAGATAGATCTGATTCACATGCAACATGATAAAACTGAGCTTATGAGACAAAAGGGAATTCTGGAAAATGAGTTGGCTATTGCAAATCAACACAAAGAGGAATTCAAGAAAAGTTCAGAGGAGCTTGATGACATGCTAAAAAGTCAGAAACCTAATGGAGATACAAATGGACTTGGATTTGAAGTTGGAGAAAGTTCTGGTACTACAAACAACCTAGATTAGAACAAACTGGTAAGACAACCTAATGCTTATAAGTTTAATGGAAAATGTTTCAATTGCAACAAATATGGTCATAGAGAAAATCAGTGTAGATTCAGAAAAAATCAGAATATTAATGCACCGACCAGTCAATGTTCCAAATGCAATAAAGTTGGTCATAATTCAAAAAATTGTAGAATGAATGTGAAATGTTATGTTTATGGAAGATATGGACACTTATCTAATCAATGAAGAACACACACCAGCGTAGGATATGGAAAGGCTATTCAAAGGAATAATGTGACTTCTTATGCTTGTAACAAGATTGGACACATTGCAAGATTTTGAAGAAGCAAGACTTCACCGACGAACAATAAAGGATCCAGTTTGAAAGGCAAAGAAAAGGTAGATGAGGTAAAGCAAGAATTTTCAAAACAATGGATTAGGAAGAGAGATCAGATAGTTGATGAAACTATCTCTATGCTGGTAGAATAGATTAATCCTCCATCGGCAGGAGATTCTTCATCCAACTGAGAAGTAACCCTTTGGGGGTAATTATAGCAAGTTGAAAATCATGCAGATTACCCTCGGTCGATGGTGAGAAGATAGATTTCTTCCTTACTAGTAGATGTGTTAAGTTTTCACTTAACCGGTGAGCATTTAATGCAGTTGGTGAGAGAAATGTCATTATAAATCAATTGATTTCCCTCATTTTTGACTCACCAAGCATTCAAATTAGCAAAGAGTGTGAAAATAGAGTGAAGGCATTCAAGGCAAAGGTATGGAGTGATTTCTTCAAGCATTCAGAATATTTTCAAGCAATAAAAGGTATTTTTCAATGGCTTCTTTTGCTTCCAAGTTTATTTTGAACCCTACTATTGTGGAAAATGTGAAATGCCCTAGGCCCGTATTTAAAATAATTCCCAAAGTTGCTAAGCAAGATGACTCTATAGGGGTATTTTCAAAAATTCCTAAAGGTGTAGCATTTACAGAAGACCCTAGGATTTATATACATTGAAATATAGAAGAACTAGGTTCTGAAGAATTGATAAAAATGTTTACTAAGGTAATTTGTGATGAAAATGGTGTTGTCAAACCCAAACACAAAATCATAGAAACTCTAGGTTTTGTGGAGATACTGAACATTCCCCAATTTCCAGAGGAAGTAGTAAGAATTGTATTGAGTAGAGCACATAAAGAATTCTTATGGTTGGATTTTGTTTGCAAAATAACCTGGCAAGCAATTAGGGCAGTAACTAGTTTACCCTCAACCGATAGCAAACCTGATAAGACTAAGAAGATTCCTAACAAAAAAGTGATGACCCTAACTAGAGCAACATCTGACAATAGATCACTGAGAGTGAATGATATTAAGGAAATCAACATGATATTTGTAAGTATGGTGCTAGGTTACAAGACTACACATGCTAATAGGCTAAATTCAGTTTCTAGTCTTTATATAAATAGTGCTTATAACAACAATGCAATGATAGATGTGTGTGAATGGCTAAAAGATGAACTCATTGACAATTTGAAAAAGATTAAAGGAGATAAGAAAGAGGCATTCCGCTTTGGAAATCTTTTGGTATGTTTAATGTTGTATTTCACTAAGGAGATCCCCAGTACTGGACCTAAAGACTTTGGATATGATATACTGGTAGGAAAACAACTTTAGGAAGCTTTTACTGGCATCGGAACTGCTAGGGACAGCAACATAATTGAATACTTCAAAACTTTCCAAGCTAAATTGAGAACTAGAGAAAGGCTACCACAAAGTGTAGTGGACAAATATAACAAAGAAATTTGTTTTGTTATCAAGAGAGATGAGACATGGATGGAGGTTGTACTCCCTAAAACTATTTGGGTGATTGAAATGGGATATGAGGTATATCTTAACATTCTAGAGACATATGCAAAAGCTTTACTAGAAGCACCAAGGGAACCATCAGAAAAAGTCTTTGGTAGTGCTGAGACTATTGAAGGAGATATAAATTTGTTGAAGAAAAGGAAGAAAAGAGAAAAATTTATTAGAGATGCTTCTAAGAAAGTTAAGGAAATCAAGGAAAATGTAATGAATATTAGTGGCATGTCAGCTAGTGAGCTTGAAGGAATTCAACTGGAGACGCATATTTCATCGGTTGATACATCTTCTGGAATTGACACTGAGAAACCAACAGATTTTAAAAGAGATGAAAGGAGGAAGAGAAAACCTTCACTAGTTCCCTCTCCTTCACCTAAGAGAGCAAGGACTCCGAGGAAGAAACAACAGGTAGTAAGGGGACCACCAAAGAAACTGACACCAAAGAAGAAACAACAACCTGTTACCCCTTCTTTGAATGATTTATTGAATAAGATAACTAATGATGGAAATTTGGCTAATGTACAAAAACTGTATAACACATTTAATGATTCTGATAGGGAAAGCATTGAGAACAATATAATTTTACATTTGGACATATATAAAAAGGTTTTAATTGAAGTTGTGGATGACTTACCTAATGAACTCTATAGGAGATTGGAAGCAAAAAGGATAGCAGTGATGAAATTAGATAAGAAACTGAAAGTTGAAAAACTTCTAGTTGTACATCCTGTAAATTCAAAAGAGGAAATTGATGAATTAATTTCTGAGGCTAACCGATCTATTTTTGCCAGTGGACATCGACAAGTAATTTTAATGGCAGGAAGAGTAAAAGAGATTGCAGATGAAACTACTGATAATTGGGATATATTTTTTATGGAGAAGGAAAAACAAGAGGAAATGAACCAACTGAAGAAGGCATTTAAAGTTTATCAGAAGGATAAGGACAAGGGCAAAGGAAAAATTGGTGGTATTCCAAACATCAAGATCACTGATAATTTACCGCCACCTTTGGATATTGCACTGATACATACAGATGATCCACCGGTTATTGACACTGAAGGTGTTACACATGATGACACAAATCCTGAATCTGAGACACTCTTCACCATGAATGTGGATACTAAAGAAGTGAATATTGTTGTGGACAAGGATATTTCAGAGGCTAAGGAAGACAATGTTGATAGTGGCAACTTGGCAGAGAAACCGGTAGAGACTGTTGAAGTTGAGATCCCAACTCAACCTGACCAACCATTAGAAACTAAGAAACCTACTGAAGGAATAGATGTTGGCACGGGGCCACTGAAGACTGAGCTACCAGTAGTTGAACTTACTGAGAAACCTACTGAAAGAGAGGTACACACTAAAGCAGAAATATCGGCAATCACTGAGACATCAAAGCAATCTGAGAAACCTTTGCAAGTTGAGATGCAAACCCAGACTGATCCACTAGAGGTAAATGCAAGTAAAATGGTTACAATTGATGGAAGCATAGAGGTAATAAAGGCAATTGGTCAGACATCTGACACATCAGTAAGTGAATTAAGACCTACCAATGCTAGAGAGGTACTTTTGGACTCAATAAAAAAGATAATAGATTGCAATGCATTGGCCTACAAGGCAATTGATAACACTATACCAATTCTTAAATTGATTGCACCAAATTGTAACATAGATCATATTAAGGATTCTTTCAGAAAATTGGACACATTGTCCAAATTTATTGCTGACAATGTAATAACCATTGATAAAGTTAATAAAGATACAATAAAGGAGAGAGTTGAAAAAGAGAAGGACAAATTCTTTGATGACACCATAAAGAAGTGTACAGAACACCTGAATACATTATTACCGACACTAAACCCTACAATTTTGGAGTACAAAGAGCTATACAAGGAAATATGCAAACCTCACCTTCTGACAACGGACATAGATAAAGAGATCTGTAAAACAAAAAAGGAAATCGATGACATAGCTGATAACATAATTGGCTCATCCGGTCACATATTAGTTTTTGAGCAAGAAATGGCAGGTTTTGAGGAAAAACTAGAGAAACTTGAGAAATAAAAGAGAAGGATAAGTTCTAATGCCAAAGAGATTAAAAATAAACTTGGTCCCAAGTTGGACAATCTTATTTCTCAGAGAATAGAAATATATAAGGCATTACTTTAGGGAGAACGATCACAAGAAGATCACATGCACTATCTCACCAACACGATCCAACAGACTGAGGAAACCTTGAATGACAACAAAAGGTTTATGCAAAGTCTAAATCTAGTTTTGGCAGATATCTTTCAAATTGTAACCAACCGGTTACAGACTTTGAGGTGAAATTTTTGCACTCGTTTGACTATTTTTGACAACCTTTGTCATTGATGTCAAAGGGGAAGTAGTGGAGAGAAAAAATGCTTATTCAAATGAGATCATTTGCTCAAGGGGAGCACATCTTTTTGGAAACTTTTTGGACTTTATTTTTTTGGAACAATTTTTGGATTCTTCTCATGAATGTTGCCATCAATGCCAACGGGGGAGATTGTTGGAATTCTACACTCTTATGAGAATAGTTGATGTTGTCATTGATGGCTACCAACTAGCAATCACCTGGCAACCCACCGATAGTTACCGGCACTGACAATGGACTTCTACATACCCCAATAGGCACTTCACCGATAGCAGAAATAATGCATATCGGCACTCAAGCCGACATGGAATAAACTTTTTTTATTGTTTTACATTGTAATTATCTCTTGTAAAAGCCAACATGGCATATTGTAAAAGACTCATATATATGTATGAGATCTTATAGATCATTTAGAGAAATAGCTATATGATGAGAGAGAGAATATAGATAGTATTTTGTATAAGGTGATATAATTGATAGTGAAGGTTTTAGTTATAGACTGAGCTTAAATCGGTACTAAACCTAGCATAGTTGATGCTGATCTGAAGTAGTACATTGTATTGGATTTTGGTAATCCATTTTGTAAGTCAGTGAGACTTCCATTTTGTAGTTGAGCAGTGAGCTCTAGGCTGCTAGCCTTCCTCCATGTGCAGGCCCCTCATTGTAAGTAATATTTATTCATTAGTCAGTGAGTGAATATTGTGGGTCACAAATCCCACTGAGGTTTTTCCTACACCAGGTTTCCTCGTCAAATATCTTGTGTTATGGTGTGTTATCTATGTTGTGTCTATTATTTTTATTTGTTGCATTAATTCTTATTTACCAGTACACTATTTTTGGATACAAAGTTCTTAATAAGTTTAAATATTCTGCTAACTGGTTAGACACTGATTTAGCCCCCCTCCCCTCTCAGTCTCTTTGGGACAATCATTGATTCTAACAAGCTTTTCCTTTAGGATCGGCATGTTGGTTCCTTGTAACAGCAACATATGTCTTCTTCTTGGTAGGCTTGTTGATAGTGAAGATTTGTTTTTTTTCATTTTCACTTGAAGAGGTGAAGTGTATTTCTTTATTGGATGATTCCTCACCCTTAGAGAATTGACCAACATCAAATCCAACATCCTTTGTGTCTTTGGAGTGCTTTTATTTTTTAAACATTTTGTCCAGTGCATCAATGTTGCCCTCATACTTGATTGTCACTTTGAGTTCATCTTTGCACTTTCCAAGTTCCTTTTTGAGATTCACAATTTCTTCCTCCATATTTTGATACTCCTTCTCCTTACTCTCTAAATATGATTTAGTTACCTCATACATTCTCTTAGCTTCATCCAATTGTGTTCTTAGATTTGGAATGTTTTGCTCAGATTCCTCAAGGAATTTACTTAGTTTGTCTTGTTCTTTAGTAGAAACATACTTAATCTTTCTATACTCTTTCCTCAACTTTTTGAGTTCTTCAAGCGCACTCACAAGTTCTCCTTCTAGGTCTACTTCAGCTTCAACTTGCTCTTCTTCATCATCAACAATATTTTCATCATGCAACTCTCCTTGAACCATAAAGAGATTAAATTCTCTTTCATCCTCATTGCAGCACTCTTCAGAGACACTTTCTTCATCAGAGGTGTCATATTCAAATGTGTAAAGGTTGTTCTTTCTTGTAAAATGTCTTCTCCTTGGCTTGTAATAGTTATTAATCTTCTCTTTGTCAAAATCCTTCACATATTTCTTCTCACATTCATCCTTCTCTCCATAAGGACATTTAAATGGAAAGTGTCCAATCTTGCCACAGTTGAAGTATTTGAAAGCGGTGCAGTCACTAGTTAAGAGGGACCTCATAAAGATCAATCAAGACTGGGAAGCAAGAGTAAACACAATGAAAACAAGAGGATATGATGGAGACAATGCAGAACTAAATGTATTAGATCATGAAAACTAATTACAAGCAACTTGTAACATCCAGGTTACAAGATTCGGCTCACTAGCTTGACACATAGATGCTCAATTATAGATTAGGTCAACTCCAGACCTCTAAATCTAAAATATATCATCTATGTTCTATATGACTGATTGCTAATGCTCAATTACAATGATTTATATGATCCAAAGAGATCGGGTTGGCCCAAAAGAGATCAAATATCGAAGAATAAGATCAAATGTGTAAAACCAACAGGTTGGCCTCCACCAAAGAGATTCCTCCGAAAAATCCAAAGGATGAAGTGCAGATCAAAGGGAAGGTCAGCCTCATGCCAAAGAACATTGGAATCCATGAACTAGGGCTCCACAAGCTATGGAAAGGATTGTAAGATTCGCTAATAGAAAATAGGTCCAAGCGGTTCCGATGTTCTAAGCCAGAAAATTGTCTCAAAATCCGGAGATAACTTTACAGAAAATAATCCAAATGCTTCGTGGCTTACTAATAAGGAAGATGCTCATGTCCTAAAGAAAAATCCAAATCCCCAAGATCCGGTGAGCCAATGCAAGAAAATACAAAAAGGAATGTTGAAACTGCAAAATAGAAAACAAACTGAAAAAAGAAATGTTTTTGGTTGATGCAAGATTGTCAAGAACCGAGGATGCTCCTGCATCAGATATCTGAGGTTGTTGAAAAAGTGAGTCTCTTACTTTGCTGGGACCAAAGGAAGACCAAAGTTATCTACCTCTATTTAAGAAATCCAAGATTCAACAGGTTTGTCCTTCCATTTCACTAGATATTCTTTGTACTGACTGCTATAGGTACTACGCCCCATCCTACTGTCCAAAATGTTTTCAATTTTCTCTAGTTTGTTCTGGGGCAACTATTTCTCCAAGTTTGCAATAGTGTCTTCACTGAATTCTAATTTATGATACTGATGGAGATCTGCAATGTTGAATATAGGTAAAATACTCAAACTATCTGGTAACTCCACTTCATATGCATTTCTCAAACCGAATTTCCTCCTCATCTGCAACTTATTATAGGTTCCAACAAGAAATATTTATTTTCTCAGATACACCATCACTTCATTGCCAAATTCAAATTCCTTATGCCTTCTCTTCTCATCTGCTTTCTCCATATACTTGTTGTTCATATCCTCCAAATGTTGCTTAACCTGAATATGCAAGGCCTTCATGTGATCTACAAATTCTTCTACCCTTGCACTGTGCTTTTCTTCATTACTGATATATCTCAATTTTGATATACCTCTAGGGTGTTCTCTAGTAAAAATCTCAAAAGGTGTTTTTTCGATACTCCAGTTCCCCAAATTATTTTATGCAAACTCTCCTTATGCAAGAATCAAATCCCAACTTCTGATTTTCTCTCCAACCAAGAACCTCAACAAATTTCCCAAGCTCTGGTTTACTACCTATGTCTGTCCATCAGTCTGTGGGTGAAAAGTAGAACTGAATTTCAAATTTATCTTCTTCTTCTTCTAAAGAGTTATCCAAAAATAACCAACAAGATTAGTATCTTTGTCTAAAACTATGCTCTTAGGTAATCCATGCAATCTCACCACTTCCTTGAAAAATAGGTCAGCTATATGCACTACATCTGATGTCTTCTTAAAAGATATAAAATGAGCCATCTTCAAGAATCTATCTACCACCACAAATTAAGAATCATTTCCTCTCTATGTATTAGGAAACAAGTGTGAAATCCATGCTTATGTCTTTCCAAGGTCTCTCTTGTATTGTCAAAGGCTTATACAATCCCACATTCTAACTACTACCTTTTGCAACTTGACAAACTCTACAGCTCTGCACAAATTTCCTAACATCCTTATGAATCTGAGGCCAAAAGTAATATTCACTCACCAATTCTATTTTTTTGTCAACACCAAAGTGTCTGGATAATCCTCCACTATGTTTTTCCTTTATCAGATTCTCCCTCATGGAACTCTTAGGTATACACAACTGGACTCCTTTGAATAACATCTCATCCTAAATGAAATAATTCAACCATTTGCTTCTATCCACCATAACCGGTTCTCTACATGCTCTCCAAGGTTTGGTAAAACTTGGGTCATCCTCATACAAGGTCTCAAACTCCTCAAAACCTAGCACTGTCACTCTCATTTATGTCAACAAATTCCTTCTTTTACTTAATGCATCAGCAACTTTGTTAGATTTCACACTTCTATGCTTCAACACAAAGGTGTAACTCTGTAAAAACTCTACCCATCTCATATGTCTCTGATTCAACTTACTCTGACTGTTCAAATACTACAAGGCTTGATGATCAGTATATAACACAAACTCCTCAGGCAACAGTTAATGTCTCCACTTCTTCAAGGCTTGAACTATGGCATAAACTTCCTGAACATACACTGAATATCTCCTTCTTTCATCATTCAACTTCTCACTGAAAGAAGCTACTATTCTCCCTTCCTAACTCAATATGGCTCCAATTACAATTCCACTTGCACCACAATCTAATTGAAACACTTTGTTGAAATCTAGTAAATCTATCATAGGTTGCTCAGTCACTTTCTACTTCAACAGTTCAAAACTTTGTTTGCTCCAGTTGTCCACTTGAATTGTTTCCTATCCACTCTCATTGTCTCATTCATAGGGTTACAAATAGAATAAAATTTATGATAAACTTCTGATAGAAACTATCTAGTCCATGAAATTATCTTACCTCTGCAATGCTTTTCGGTGTAGGCCATTCAACAATTGATTTTACCTTTTCAGGGTCCATCTTCAATCCATCCATAGATATTATAAATCCCAAATAGACCAACTCTTCCTTCATGAAAGTACACTTATTTAGGTTTATCAGCAACTTTTCTTCCCTCAACCTTTGTAAAACTTGTCTTAAATGCAACAAATGCTCCTCTTTTGTCTTACTGAAAATCAAAATGTCATCCAAATATACAACAACAAACTTACCCAAGAATTTCTTTAATACCTCATTCATCAATCTCATGAAAGTACTTGGTGCATTATTCAACCCAAATGGCATTACCAACCATTCATACAATCCTTCATTTTTCTTCAATGTTGTCTTCCACCCATCTCCTTCCTTGATTCTAATCTAATGATATCCACTCTTGAAGTTTATATTTGTGTAGTATTTAGCTCCACTCAAACAGACCATTATGTCATCCATCCTAGGTAAAGGAAACTCATATTTCATTGTGATCTTATTTATTTCTCTGGAATTAGTACACATCCTCCATTCTCCATTCTTCTTAGGTGCTAAAACTGTTGGTATTGCATAAGGACTCGAACTTTCTCTAATCAAACCTTTCTTCAGCAATTCTTGCACTTGTATATTCAACTCTTTATTCTCTATCGGTGTCATTCAGTTTGAAGCTTTGTTAGGCAAACTAGCTCCTGGAATCAAATCCATGCAATGACTGATTCTCCTCACAGGTGGTAATCCATCAGGCATGTTATCTGAAATGATGTCTTCATACTCTGTCAATAACTCCTTTATCTCTTTCGGTTATTCTTCATGCTCCAAGTTCTTAGTCTTCTTAGGAACTAAGGCAAAACACACATTATCATGTCTCATTCCATCCACCAAATAGATTCTAGCATTCATATAGACTTCACTCTTCAAAGGCTCCTCCAAGGGTAACAAGGTTTGTTTCATCCCATTTGCTACAATAGTGTATTTGTTCTTTCTCCCATCATGTATTTCCTATCTATCAAACTACCAAGGTCTACCCAACAAAAGGTGACAAATATCCATAGGCATAATATCACACAAGACTTCATTATGATAATTCCCAATTTTCAATTTCACCAAACATTGCTCACTTATTATCAACTTATGATCATCCTAAATCCATGCTATCTGATAAGGCTTCGGGTCTTTGAATCTTTCCAACTTCAATTTTGTCACCATTTCTTTTGAAACAAGATTATCCAAACTACTACTATCAATAACAACTTTATAGCACTTACCAGATACCTTACATCTGGTCTGAACAAATTTCTCCTCTGCAAGGGTTCTTCATCTTCTCTAGTGTGACACAAAGCTCTCCTCATCATCAACAGTTCTCCATCTTCCAATTTGTTAGTTGTTCTGGTGGGGCTTTCTTCTACCAATGTTGTTCTCCCAATGTTCTCTATCTTCTTACATTTGAAAGAATGATGTCTTTCTCGTCCACACTTAAAAAAAGTACCTCTAAACACTTTATTGTCTTGTCTTCTGTCATCTTTTCCAAAACTCTCATTTTGGTAGCCATCAGGTTCTCTCCTTCAGTAGAATTTTTTGTTATCCTTCTGGTATGAATTAACTTCTTTTCTTACTTCCTTGTCCTTCTTCTAATCTGTAAAGGTTCCTTTTCCTCTGGAATATCCTCTTCCTCCATGAAATCTCCCTCCAGAAAATCTTCTGCCTCTACCTCTTTGTCTTTGCTCATGTCTTTAGTTCAACTTCTCTTCTGCTTTCAGGGCATATTGATTAGCTTCTTTAACACTTTGCAACTTGATCAAACTAAGTTCATCTTGTATAGACATCCACAGTCATGAACTTATAAGGCATTGATAGGGGGGTGAATCCGTGCAAGTTAAAACAATATAAATTTGATCACCAACTTTAACAACTTAAAACTTATCAAGCATATGAGAAATATCACCATTTAAGAAAATGCCCAATAAAACAAATTCCACATAACACAAGAGATTATACGAGGAAAAAACAAAATGGAAAAAACATGGTGGGAGTTGGTACCCACAAGATTCACTATCAAGATTCACTATCTGTAGAATAGAAATATTGACCAATTAAGGTCTTACAACTATGCCCCGGTAGGAGTAGACTTGGTTAAGAGTCACCCGGTTAAGGGATTTGAATGATAAGCCCTATTAGGGGAAATGACTTATTAGGATCAACCTCACAAGAGGATTTGATACTCTAATTTAGAGCTACCATGTTAAGGGATTTACACATTAAGGTCTGTTAGGACCTACCCGGTTAGGGTATTTTGTTGTTGCAAACTATTAGAAAAACAATAGTGATAAGATCTTCAAGTAACACCTTCTATGTCTAATAAGATCCACTTCCGATCCTTAAAACATCAAAAACACTTTATTACCGAACTTCCCTAAACACCACATGATCACATTCACAATATTCTGCTAATTAATTCTCTCTTCACACACATACCGACTTTATACCTCATCACACTTTTTATAAACATTTATATTTAGTTGGCTACAACCTTGGAATAATTTATTAGGTTCAATGAATCTAGACAAACTTACATCGCATGCTTTACATATGTCGGCCACCAACATAACAAATTAAAACTTGTGTCGTGTTACTAATTTAAGTGACTATATCACTACTGGTTAACTGTTCTACTAGTTTGTCTATTATGTACATCAAATCTAACTCATCTAGTTGAATCTACCAATGTGGTTGTGAACATAGCTCCAAATACCTATCACTAAAATCATTGTAAATCTATATCATCCAACTCTTCATGAATCGCCTATACCGGTTGTCAAAATGCAACTCTATCTCAGTTTACCGGTTGAGATCCTAATTACCAGTTCTTTGTAAAACTGTCTTTTGTATTGGTTAACCCTTACCGGTTGGCTTCTAAGACTTAGATGACTACAAAAGCATTGTTTCCATCAATGAAAACACAAAACTTAGTCATCAAGCTGTTGGCCATTTGGAGGAATTGATTATGTGTTGCATTGATGTTTTTTCATTGGTGTCAACACTAGCTGTTTTGGCTATTTTACCGGTATCCTTTTGGCCCTAGTAGGCTGTTTGGTTTTTGGTTGGATTAGATCTACAATGATCTAGTATGCTCTGGTATGTTTGGTTTATGGAATTGGCTTACTCATGCTACTCAAATTCATGTTCAGTTAGCTAGTTTTGATTTGGTGATCGGATGCTATCCTGTTTCCTGGCAAGCTTGGTTTGTTGTTTCGGCAAGTGTTTCACCGATAGAGCTTTGTTGAAGATCTTTGATGATATGCATAGTGGTGTTGGTGTGTCTTCTGGTAGAGATTCAAGATGCTAATGGTGATCATGTTTGAGACTTGGTTGATTGGGATCATTGCTTTAGCGTGTGTGGACCTAAATTGGGTCCCGATTTATCTAGGTTATGGACCGGCTTAATGGAACGTGTGGATTGGACCTCTCAATGTGTTTTAGGGATGTATTATGGGTTGGATATTATTTTTTTGGTCTTAGGCTGACATATTTTCTAATTATGTAATTGTTTTATTGTCTGGTGGCCGAACTTATTGTTTATGGTCAAGGGTTTGTATGTATATAATGTAAGATCTCATTGTAGATCATGTGTGAGGATGTATATGAGCGAATAATGTAATAAACATTTAAGCAGAGGATTTGGTCAATCATTGGTGATCAAGTTGGGTTTATGTAAGAGGATTTAGTCCTCCAGTATTGAGCTTAACCAAAACTATACTCAGGCATAGGAGATGCTATATTTGCAGTTCATTCTTTCTTCTGGATTGTAGTCTGGATTTCTATGTAGTTAGTGAGACTCCTTTTGTGATGAGCAATGTGCTCTAGGTTGTAGGCCTTCCTGTAAGTGGAGGCCCCTCAATTGTAATCACATACTTATTACAGAAGTATTATCTGACTGTGGGTAGGCTTCCCATCATGGTTTTCCCCTTTACCGGGATTTCCACGTACAAATCTTGGTGTCATGTGGATGGTATTTATTCTCTAGCTATTTTTTATGCTTAATTGGTTCATCTACTATTTTGGTAATTGGTTTATGCATTCTGGTATTGATCTTTTGGGTTCTGATATTAAATTTTTAATTGCTTAAGGTTTCAGTAATCTAAGACATCTGATTCACACCCCCCCGCTTAGTTGTCTTCTAGTTATTTGAATTATCTAACAATTGGTATCAAAGCTCAGGTCCTCTCTACAAAAGCTTAACCACTTGAGAAAGATCATATGGTGACTAATAGTTCAAGTTTATCTGGTTCATCTGCTACTATCTTTGGGAGAGATATTCCTAGGCTTGATGGAACAAATTACAGAGTATGGAAGATTCAGATGGAGACTCATTTGAGAGATGTCTTGGTAAGGAAATTTGAGAGATCGGAGAGAATGGTGTTACATCTTATAATCTAGCATCTGGTGATCCTCCTTTGACAAACTTGGATAAGGAGCTTGAGAATGATTATAGAGCAAGAGAAGCCCTATTGTGTGCACTTTCTGATTAGCAAATAATGGGACTAACTGACAAATGATCAGCAAAGGCTATATGGGACAAGTTGGAGACTCTTAATGAAGGTGACCCTGCTCTGAAGATTGGTAAACTTGATGGTTACCAAGTGAGATATAAAAACTTGAAGATGGAAGAGGATGAAAGGATTATTGCACTCATGGAAAGGGTAAATGAGATTGGTATAGGAATTCAATGTTGTGGTGGAACTCTGAGTGAATATGAAATAGTTTCTAAAGTTCTGAGAGCTTTTCCATTGGATTACAAGATGAAGGCTGTTGAAATTAATGAATTGAGCATAGTGGCTAATACTTATGTCAATAGAGATACCTTGGTTGGGAAATTATCTTCTTTTGAGCTTGAATAATTTGGACCTTCTGGAGCTGTGAACTCTGAACCTTCTTTTCATCCATCTGCATCATCAATGGGCAAGAAAGATTGGAAAGATTTGTATGCAAAGGAATTGGATGATATGAAGAGATAAGATGATGAATTTGAGAAACTTGAAGCCCTATTTGCTAGAAGAGTACCTAAAGGACCGGTAGGAAGTAAGAATGAAGGAAAAGCACCTTTTAAATGTTTTTGCATGTAATAAGATAGGTTATTTTGCATCTAGTTGTCCTGAAAGGAATTCAATATTTGAAGAGAGAGATAGAAAATCTTTTAAGCCTAACCCTGGATATCAAAACAAGTATAAGTACATGAAAAATATAGATAAATCATGCTACATAGTGGATGACGAAGGTGAGACTGATTCTGATAATGAACCGACACAAGAATCTGCTAGTGGTTCTGACAATGGGAAGGAATGGGTGTTCTTGGCTATCAAGGAAGATATTCCGACACTGGAAGGGAATGTACCTGAAGAGAAGGCACTTGCTACTAAAATTGAAGGTAAGGATGAATGGGTAATTGATAGTGGATGCTCACATCATATGACTGGAGATAAAAGGAACTTTCTATCTTTGCAAGAATTTGATGGCAATCTGGTTAGATTTGGAGATGACAAAGCATGTATGATCAAAGGAAAGGAACTATATCATTGGATGGTAAGCACAATACTAATAATGTTTACTATGTTGAATGTTTAAGGCATAATCTTTTGAGTGTAGTACAATTGGTGGATAAGGGATTTCAATTATAGTTCAAGGATGGAAAATACAAAATCATTAATAGATCTAATTTGGAGATTGCAACCGATACACAAACAAAAGGTAATATATTTCATTTGAATTCCAGTGAGAAGACATGTTTGATTGCACAAATTGATGAGAATTGGCTATGGCATAAAAGGCTATGTCATGTGAATTTTGATTGCATGGTCAAGATCAATTCAACTAAGGCAGTTAGAGACATACCTAAGATTGTGAAGCCCCATAATCTGGTATGTTAAGAATGTCAAATGGGAAAATAGGTCAGAACCTCTTTTAAGAGTATACAAGATAAATCTAATGATGTTCTTGATCTTATCCATACTGATTTGTGTGGCCCTACTAGAGTTAAAAGTTTTCAAGGTGATAAATATTTTATGCTAATCATTGATGATTATTCTAGAATGATGTGGATTACTTTTCTAAGGGAGGAATCTGAGGCTTTTGAAAAGTTTAAAATATTTAAATCTAAAGTTGAGACTGAGATAGGGTTGAAGATTAAATGTTTAAGGTCAGATCATGGTAGAGAATTCACATCCAATGAGTTTAATAACTTTTGTGAGAGGCATGGTATAAGGAGACAATTTTATGCTCCCTAGACACCTCAGCAAAATGGAGTTGTGGAAAGAAAGAACAAAACTACCTTGGATGTTGCCAGAACAATGATGATGGAAGTTAATCTACCTCATATCTACTAGAGAGAAGCAGTGAGCACAATAGTCTATACATTTAATAGAGTACATATCAAAGGAAAAACCAGTAAGACACCTTATGAATTATGATTTGGCAATACACCTACAGTTAAGTATTTCAAAATCTTTGATAGTAAATGTTATATCAGGAGAGATGATATCATTGGAAAATTTGATACTAGATGTGATGAAGGAATATTTCTTGGTTATTCTAATGAAAGAAAAGAATATAGATGTTATAACAAGAGATTTCAGAGAATTGTGGAGAATGCTAATGTCAAGGTGGATGAGCTGAATAAAAGTCAAATCAGAGTTTATGAGCAAGAACCGGCAATGGAAATGATCATAACTGAACTGATAAAACCTTTACCAGAATGGAATGTTGAACCAGTTACTTTAACAATTTTAGAAAAATCAATAGTAACTGAAGAACCGACAAGAGGAACAGAGAGTCAGAAGACTCCTAAGTATGTGAGATTGAATCATACAGAAGATTAGATCATTGGGGATAAGAACAATGGAGTGATGACAAGAAGAAGACTAGCAACTAATGAGGTATGTTTAATTTCTCAAGTTGAACCGGCATCAATAATTGAAGCATGTAAAGATGAATGTTGGTTGAAAGTTATGGAAGAATAATTAGATCAGATAGAGAAGAATAACACATGGACTTTAGTTCCCTGACCTAAAAATAAGAATGTTATTTGAACTAAATGGGTTTCTAGGAATAAATTGAATGAAGATGGACAAGTTGTAAGGAATAAAGCTAGATTGGTTTGTAAAGGATATTCTCAGAAGGAAGGAATTGATTATGGAGAGACTTTTGCACCTATAGCTAGGATTAAAGTTGTAAGATTATTTCTTGCCTATGTTGCACATAAGAACTACAAGGTTTATCAAATGGATGTTAAGTGTTCCTTTCTAAATGGGGATCTTAATGAGGAAGCTTATATTGAGCAACCTGATGGTTTTTCACTTTCAGATGATAAAAGCATGGTTTGTAGGTTAAGGAAAGCTTTATATGGATTGAAACAAACACCTAGAGCTTGGTATGTAAGGTTAGATAAATATCTTTTGAATCTTGGTTTAACTAAAGGTAATGTTGACAATAATCTATATTATAAGGTCACTGATGATGATATACTAATTATTGAAGTATTTGTTGATGACATTATTTTTGGAGGTGAAGGTAACTTGTGCATGGAATTTTCTAAAATACAAAGAAAGAATTTGAAATGTCTATGATTGGGGAAATGAAATTTTTCTTAGGTTTGCAGATTACTCAAATTGATAAAGGGATTTTCATCTATCAAACTAAGTATGCTAGGCAATTGTTGAATAAATTTGGTATGGAAGACTCTAAATTTTTATGTACTCTCATGGTTACTAGTGAGAAATTGACAAGGAAAGATGAATCTGCACCAGTAAATCCTACAAGATACAAATCTATGATTGGAGGTCTGTTATATTTGACTCAGACTAGGCCTGACAGAATGAATGTTGTTTGTATTGCATCAAGATACCAGAGTGATACTAGAGAAAATTATGAGAGTGTGGTGAAAAGAATTTTTAGATACTTACAAGGTACATCTGAATATGGTTTGTTGGCATTGACAAAACCGGTTAATCTTGAGAACCGGTATATTGGCTGAGATTTGTCATTGTTGTCTAACACTAACTGGTGGAATGGTGTATCGCAGTAGCAAAGGTGATGACTTGTAAACAACATGGAAGCAGCATAAGAGATAGATGATCAAGGTTCAATTAGCTCAAGGGAAGACAGACTAAGCTAACCAATCTGTCACTCAAGAAGATCGATGTTGAGGTCAGATCTTTAGGTTGGTCATTTTGATGATGATGAAGTCACATAATGTGACTTAGGCAAGAAGGCTTGAGGTTGTATGCAACCAAATAGGAGAAGATGCTTGATGGAAGTAATGCAAACTGACATCAAAGGATGAACTAGTAATGAAGAGTGCAGTGGTATACCGATAGATTGGTGAAGCAGAAGGAAGGTAGGTGATCACCATAAATCTTGGAGCAGTGATCGGTTACACAGTTGTGATGGAAAAAGGTGAGTTGGTGAGTTTGTGTCAATGCCAAACTAAAGGTTGGTGAAGTCAACTTCAGTTATCATGTAGTGAAGCGATCATTACTTGTAGATTTTCTAGTTCACAGACTAAACTCGACCCAAAAGTCACTATTTTGGGGGATGCGGTGGCAAATTTGGTTGAGTAGTTGGTGGAATTGTTGCAGGGCATGTAGAGAAAGAGAAAGAAGATTTGAATTCCAGATCTACCAAGATTTGTGATTTCATTATTTAAGGAAACACCTGAAGCTGATGGAAGAGAGTGTATAAAGTGTTTTGAGTTCATACAAAACCTTTTTGATCGTAAAATTTGCAAATTGAAAATCCTTTGAGAGGCAATCCAAAGTGCAGAGTGAAGAGTGATGAAGTGCTAAATGATTTAGCAGAGAAAAGTGTGTGTGAAGTAGACTAGTAAAGTGCAGAGCCGAGAGTATGAGCAAAGGACCGGTTTAGTGTAGAGCAGACACAACCGGTGGAGACAGAGTATGATTTTCATTGTGATCTGATCAAGCAATTAGTAGCTATTCCAGCAAATCAACTTCATTTTGCTTTCTAACCATTGCAACTCAAAATCCCTTAACAGTGTGGACTTTAATAGGTCCCTTTTTAAAATCCCTTAACTGGGTGACATGTTAATTGATGATACTAAGACCTTTAAAAAGGCTACCTCTAATAGGGTAAAGGTGCTAACATGCCTTAAATAAAATCCCTTAACCAGGTGGCACCTAACAATGTCTTTGTAATCTCCTAAGAGGGATGGCTCCTCATCGGGCGTACTCCAGAAGAGTGCAAATTTTGTGAGTTTCTACTCACATCATGGTTTTCTCCCATTTGGGTTTCCACGAGATAAATCTTGGTGTTATTGTGTATCTTTTCATGCATGCATTTTCTTCTCCAATAGTTGTTTATACTGATGAATATTAAGTTAGTGCAGTCTTGAGTTAAAAGGTTTTAATTTTGTAAAACTGATAAAGTGTTGATTCACCCCTCCCCTCTCAGCATCAATTGGGACTAATAGAAAGATGAATCTACATCGATAATTCCTACAAGATAAAAATATATGATTGGAGGTCTTCTATATTTGACTCAGACTAGGCCTAATATAATGTATGTTGTTTGTATTGCATCAAGATACCAAAGTGATCCTAGAGAAAATCATGAGAGTGCGGTGAAAAGAATTTATAGATACTTACAAGGTACATCTGAATATAATTTGTGGTGCCCTAAGGATGATGACTTTACTTTATGTGCATATATAGATGTAGATTGGGTAGGAGATGTTGATGACTGTAAAAGTACTCTCAATGGAGCTTTCTTTCTCGGAAAGAAGTTGTTTTCATGGATCAGCAAGAAACAATCATGTACTTCTTAATCTACTGCTGCAGATGAGTATGTTGCTGCTACTACTAACTGTACACAGATTCTATTGATGAAGAAAATGTTGAAGGACATAAAAGTGCATTGCATTCAATTGGTATATATTCACTATGATAACTCTACTGCTGTTGACATATCAAAGAATCCAGTATTTCACTCTAAGACAAAACACAAGTATAACTTTTTGAAGGAGAAGGTGGAAGAAAATGAGGTTAGACTGGTTTATGTGAACACTAAAGAGAATATTGTAGATATTTTCACTAAACCTTTGCCTAAAAAATTATTTGAGTACCTCAAAGATAGGTTAGGGGTTTCTGCCCCTCTGGCAGAGAACCGATTGATGCTATTTGGCATCAGTTCGGTATGCATTATCAGAGATATTATTCATTCTGGACTGATGTGGGGAAGCTACTGCTCAGGGGGAGTAGTTAGCCTTGTGATTCAGTGGTTTTTGTTTTTGATTTGATATTTTTGTCAGGTTTCTAGCATTGATGTCAAAGGGGGAGAGATATTCATGTGAAAAACTTAAGGGATATATACATCAAGGGGAGTATGTTTCAGAACTTCATTGCTATATCTTTGTGTGGGAGATTTGTTTGGCATTTCTTGGTACTTATATGTTTTTCACATCTATTGTTTCCATCAATACCAAAGGGGGAGATTGCTCGCCATTTGGAGGAATTGATTATGTGTTGCATTGCTTTTTGTCATTGATGTCAACACTAGTTGTTTTGGCTGCTTTACCGGTATCCTTCTAGTTCGGGTAGGTTGTTTGGTTTTTGGTTGGATCTAGATCCAACATGATCTGGTATGCTCCAATATGTTTAGGTTATGGAATTGGCTTACTCATGCTACTCAGATTCATGTTCAGTCAGTTGGTTTTGATTTGGTGATCTAATGCTATCATCTTTATTGGCAAGCTTGGTTTGTTGTCCCGACGAGGGTTTCATCGGAAGAGCTTTGTTGAAGATCTTTGATGATATGCATAAGTGGTGTTGGTGTGGCTTCTGGTGAAGATTTAGGATGCTGATGGTGATCATATTTGATACTTGTTTGATTGGGATCATTTATTTAGTGTGTGTGGACCTAAATTGGGTCCCAATTTATCTAAGTTATGGATCAGCTTAATGTAACGTGTGGATTGGACCTCTCGATATGTTTCCAGGATGTATTATGGATTGCATAGTATTTGTTTGTTCTTAGGCCGGCATGTTTTATAATTATGTAATTGGTTTATTTCTTGGTGGCCAACCTTATTGTTTATGGTCAAGGATTTGTATATATATGATGTAAGATCTCATTGTAGATATGTGTGAGGATGTATATGAGCGAATAATGTAATAATCATTCAGCCAGAGGATTTGGTCGATCATTGGTGATCTATTTGGGTTTATGTAAGAGTATTTAGTCCTCTGGTATTGAGCTTAAATGGAACTATACTCAGGCATAGGAGATGATATCTTTGCAGTTCATTCTTTCTTCTGGATTGTAGTCTAGATTTCTATGTAGTTAGTGAGACTCCTTTTATGATGAGTAGTGTGCTCTAGGTTGTTGGCCTTCCTGCAAATGTAGACCCCTCAATTGTAATCACATACTTACTGCAAAAGTATTATCTAACTATGTGTAGGCTTCCCACCGTGATTTTTCCCTTTCCCTGGTTTTCCATGTACAAATCTTGGTGTCATGTGGATGGTATTTATTCTTTGATTGTTGTTTATTCTTAATTCATTTATCTACTATTTTGGTAATTGGTTTATGCATTCTGGTATTGATCTTTTGGGTTCCCATATTAAAGTTTTAATTTCTTAAGGTTTCAATAATCTAAGACAACTGATTTACCCCCCCGTCTTAGTTGTCTTCTAGTTATTTGAACTATCTAACACAAACATGAATCTCAATCTGTTCATCACATTTACTAACTAGTCATATATTGGTTGCATAACAACAACAATCTTCACCAATTCAATCAAATGCCAACAATCTCCCCCTTTGGCATTGATGGCAACACTTACAAAAAAATTTGTCAACTAAGTGTACAAAACAAAAATTGACTACATGGCATATACTCCCCCTTAGCAATTGCATGCTATAACAAATTACAATATACAATTACATACAAAATTTTGACTCAACTCTTACTCCCTTTTTGACAACAATGCCAAATGAAAAATATATACATGTGATATCAAAATTTGCATCAGAGCATATATATAGATATAAGAGTCATAAAGTCTTTACATAGGAATTCTAGAAAAATAATCACTAAAATGAGACTTCAAATTTTTTAAGTCATTATGCCATGTCTCTAAAATTATGCCTGCGATCTCCACATGAGTCTTGATTTGTCCAGCTATCTCCTCCATTGCATCAACAATGCTTATTTCCGGTGTAGCAAGAATGGCTTCACATTCCTTGTATGCTCTCTACAAAACTTCAACCTTCAGTATGAGTTGTGTTTGAAGTTCCTACAAGGATCTAACTCTCTTCACCTATTCATGCTCATATACTTTTAGCTTGTGCTAAAGTTCTACAACTGATCTTCCAAAATGAATAGTAGAGTCATTAAGGGGCTTAAATGACTCACTTACAACCTCAACTTCATGCTCAGATTCTTCTCATTTCTTCTTCAATTCAGCACAAAATAAGGAAAATGTTGAAACAATAGAGAGGATTTTACCTGTGGTTTCCACTACTTCCTTCAAATAATCCTTATTAACAGTAAGAGCCACTTTAGCTTTATCAATTGCAGACATCAAGTGCTCTAATCTTTTCTTCTTGTAGTTTTTCTCCATATTGACATAAGTTGCATCCTCTAATGACTTCATCTACTCTCTGGAATCAGAAACAAGTTGTCCAAGCTTATCAATAGGTGTGGCAAAATTTCATGTATCAGTCTCTGGTAGGAGACTAGACAAAATATCTAGTGCACTCCTTATGGTCTCTACCTCATTATGTTGTTCTTTCATCCTCTTCATTTTAGCTCAAGATTGCATGACACTTGAAATCTCCATCAACTTAGTAGAACTCATAATTTCCATGTCAAATAATCCTTGGATGCTTAATGCATCATCATCATCTTCTTCATCAACACCTTTCTTTTTGGAATCAAGTGACAAAGGTGTCGCTATAGGTTCACTCTTTTCTACCTTATTTTCCTTTGTAACCTCTTTGTTCTCAATTTTTCCTTCTTCCTTTTCCTTTTCAATTTCTTCAGTCTTCTCTTCTTTCTTATCTTCATTAATATCCATTACTGATGGTGGTTGAGTATCTACAATCTGATTATCTACTGGTGGCTCCACATACTTCTTTTCTTCTTCATCTTTCTTTCCTTCCTGTTCCTAATTCTAATGGTATGATGAAAGAATAAGTATATGGTAGAATATTGAGAGGGGGGTGAATCAGTATATTGAAAAACTAATACAAAGTTCCCAATCTCAAACTCAATCACACAAAGTAAACATATCTCAGTCAAGATCAATATTCATAAGAATACTTGACATCAACCAGTTTAACTGTTATGACAACTTAATAGTAAACAACTTCAATCTTGTAAACATCAACAATGCTTAATCATAACTCAACATATTCATCTTTCAATGCTTATATTTATCATGCCTTATCAGAAGTTAACCAAATCAACAAATAATATCATAACCACAAAAGCATTCACCACTTGACACAAATGTTTATACGTGGAAAACCCAAATAGGTAAAGACCATGGTGAGATGAGACTCACAAGGATATCTATCTGAACACTTCTAAAGCTTGCCCTGTTAGGAGCCAAACCTGTTAAAGCTTTACAATAAGTCTTGTTAAGAACTAATTCCGATTAGGAATCACCCGATTAGGGGATTTACAAATATGCCTTGATGAAAAGAACAATACCCTATTAGGAGTATCCTCACTGGAGGATTTAAGAATCTAAGCTAATGGACCACCTTGTTAGAGGATTTAATGAGTAACCAAGCTTGTTAGAGCTTATCTGGTTAAGGGATTTCACTACTATTGTAATTGTTAGAAAATGATAGGTCTTCTTGATCTGTCTGAGTAGCACTACATTTGCTTGATCAAATCCTTCTAAACTTCAATCTACCTTCACTCAAAGTGCAAATCCATTCACCGGTTAGGCAACTACACACTCAACAGGTTTCAATCATTCTATCCAACAACTTATACAAACAACTTCATCGACCTTAAATATAAATTAGTTAGATCGGTAACACAACAAAAACCTAATTCTCATCATCGAGATTACAAAAAAGTCAGTACAATCTTGACTGTTAGAAATCATGACAATCTCTTCACATTCTTTAAGAAAATTTCAACCACTCCATGATCACCGCTTCATCGGACTTTGTAACTCATCACGCATTGTGCATTAGATGCAATCCACTTTGCTCCTTCCCTAGACAAAAAACAAATGCACCAAAAAAATTTGAACTTATCCTTATACAATGATCATGCATGTCTCCATCATTACCGCTTATCAAATAATAAACCATCAAACTTGATCAGTTAGGGTTTAACAGTTGATAGGGTTTACCAGTTATATTGCTTAGAAAGGTTTAACCCTTTACACCAGTTCACTGGTTCAACTCACAAACTTTGCATACCAGTTTACAACATCTTCCACAAAGCTCTTCTTATCGGTTACTAGCCAATATCAAAAAAAACAAAATCAGCAATAACATGAATACCATTACTGGTTCAATTGACATCAATGACAACATATCATTAATGCAATCTCTATGCAAAATGCTAACAATCTCCCCCTTTAGAATTGATGGCAATACAAATATCAATGCCTTTGATTGTTGTTGAGATTGGTGAATGGGAATCCTGGTTTACATTACCAAGTATTCACCTTGTTGCTATCTATCTTCAGCCTGTCACTAGCTCACCTAATCAGACACATAATTCTTCTCCCCCTTTGACAACAATGCCAAAGTGAAAGTAAAAAAAAAAATGTAATTCTACTCTCACTATGCATCAAAATCATTCTGGAACTTGATGCTCCCCCTATGGAATACATCCACTTCTTCATCAATCCATGTAAAATCCTGCAAGTGGTTCAGGGACTGATGCAATCAGCATCATGCTCAACTAACTTCATGAAGAGGGACAACCCCCTATTGACTTCTAAGATACTCGAAAGTGGTCTTAGGCAGAGGTTTGGTAAAGATATCTGCAAGCTACTCCTTGGTAGAAACATGCTCCAAGATAACATCTATACTTTGAACTTTTTCCCTCAAGAAGTGATATTTCAATTCAATGTGCTTAGTCCTTGCGTGCAAAACAAGATTTTTTAAAATGTTTATTGCACTTGTATTATCACACAAAATCTTTATTGGTTCTGAGATTTCCATCTTCAAACCTTCCAAAATGTGTCTCATCCACATAGCTTGTGTGAAATTAATATAAGTTGCTACATACTCAGCTTTAGCAGTAGATTATGAGGTACAACTCTGGTTTTTACTACTCCATGAAACTAGCCTTCCTCCTAGAAAGAATGCTCCACCGGTAGTAGTCTTCCGGTCATCAATATTTTCTGCCCAATCAACATCTATTTTTTCTTTCAAATCAAAATTTCCACCATATGGATACCATAACCCATAGTCAACAGTACCTTTTAGATATCTAAAAATTCTTTTAGTTGCCATCAGATGTGCCTCCTTTGGATTCTTCTAAAATCTAGCAACAATACCAACTACATGGGCAACATCTGGTTGACTATGAACAACATAGTGTAATTTGACAATCATTGAACTATATTCCTTTTCATCTATAGACTTAGATGCATCTTCCTTGGAAAATTCATAACCTTTAACCATTGGGGTTCCAACCAGTTTATAGTCACTCATACCAAAAGTCTTCAAAACCTCTTTCACATACTTGGATTGAGTAATGAAAATACCATTCTTCATCTATTGTATCTGTAAGCCTATGAATTTTTTTATTTCCCCTACTAATGACATCTCAAATTCATTCTTCATTTCATCTGCAAAACAATTACTCATGTCATCAGTACCTCTAAATATAATGTCATCAACAAATACTTCACTTACCAGTATTTCATCTCCTTCAGACTTGACATAAATATTGGTGTCATCACTGGTTCTAGCAAATCCTATCTTCATCATATGAGTATGAAGCCATTCATACCATGCTCTGGGTGCCTTCTTTAGTCCATACAAATCTTTATGCAATTTTCATACCATGTCTTCCTTTTCTATCATTGCATACCCATCAGGATGCTCTATATAAACCTCTTCTTCCAGTATCCCATTCAAAAATGTAGACTTGGCATCCATCTGGTATACCTTAAACTTCTTATGAGCTGAAAATGCAAGAAATGTTCTGACACCTTCCAGTCTTGCTACTAGTGCAAAATTTTTTCCATAATCCTCTCCTTCTTCTTGCACATAACCTTTGCATACTAATCTTGCCTTGTTGTTAATTACAACACCATCTTCATTTAACTTGTTTCTAAACACCCATTTAGTACCTATAACATTCTTGTTTACCGGTCGGGGGTACCAGGGTCCAACTGTTGTTTTTCTCAATTTGATCCAACTCATCCTCCATAGATTTCACCCAATGATCATCACCAAATGCCTCCTTAGCACTTCTAGGTTCAAAGGTGGAGATCATGCAAGAGTTCTCTCTTATTCTCCCTCTAGTTAGTACACTGGCATCCTTATCTCCAATTATTTGTTCAAGACTATAATTCAGTCTCACATACCTAGGAATAACATGATCATTCTCTTCAGGTTCAACTTCTTCATTATCATCTTCCTCTGAATTCATTTGTTTTGGTTTAACAAGTACATCAGGATTTTCTTTATCGGTTTCTAATTTAACAGTTTCAGGTTCCAAAAGAAATATGCAAGGATCTTCATCCTTCTTCTCAGAACTAGTTCCTTCTGAAACTTCAGGACATTCATCTACATGAACATCAGCACTCTCAACAATTTTCTGTGTCTGATTGTTGAAGCATTTATAGGCCTTACTCTTGGTGGAATAGCCAAGAAATATACCTTCATCACTCTTAGCTTCAAACTTGCTTATGTAATCACCTCTTTTAATAAAACATTTGCTTCCAAATATCTTAAAATAGCTAACATCAAGTGATCTCCCATACCAATATTCATATGGGGTCTTGTCCTTATCTCTTTTCACCAAAACTTGATTCATTGTGTAAATAGTTGTACTTATAGCTTCTTTCCAAAATGTTTTTGCTACACCTTCTTGTATCAACATAGTTCTAGCAGCTTCAACCACTGACCGGTTGTTTCTCTCTGCTATACCATAATATTGTGGTGTCCTTGGTGCAAAAAGTTGCCTCTTGATACCATTATCATCACAATACTTAGTGAACTCCACAGAAGTGAATTCACCGCCTTGATCTATTCTTAGACATTTTATCTTTTTGCCACTTTCTTTCTCAGCTAAGGCTCTGAATGCCTTATATTTACTAAAAGCTTCATTCTTATCCTTCAATAATGTGACCCACATCATCCTTGAACAATCCTCAGTGAAGATCATGAAGTATCTGTCACCTTGAATGCTTCTTGTTCTTGTTGGTCCACATAGATCTATATGAACCAAATCTAACAAGTGCTCTGTTGAGAAGGACTTGCTCTTAAAAGTTGAAGAAGTCATCTTGATAATTTAATGATGAACAGATAGTACTAACCCGGTACTAAGAGGGGGGGTGAATCAGTACAGACAAAAATACAGTCCTAAACTAGTTTGACAGCAGACACTTCAAATGACTAGCAAACAGTGACACTGGTTTGAAATAGAGTGCAACCAGTAAAGCTAAGAATGACTGAGACAAGCATTAACTGGTTACTCACTTATCTTTTCACTCAACTCAAGACTAAACTACCATTTCACCCTTATGCATAAATAGGTAATCTATCATCAGATCATAATAACAGCTAGTTCAACATGTTTTATTGACAGGCATAAAATAATGAACCATCATGTGCTTGACAAACAACAGGAAAGCATCACAAGATAAAAGCATCACACATGACACACATATTTTTCACGAGGAAACCCAACTGGGAAAAACCATGGTGGGGATGAATACCCACAAGCTATTTTTGAACTCTTTAGAAGTCCGCTCTGTTAGGAGCCTTGTCTAGTTAGAGACATTACAATAGGTTATGCTAGGAACTGATCTTATTAGGGATCACCCGGTTAAGGGATGGCTAGAATACCCGATTAAGGGTTAAACCCTGTTAAAGGTTACATTGTTAGAGGATTTCAAGAACTCAATAGCTAAAGGATTTCAAACTCAGTAGCTTTGAATTACCCTGTTAAATGATTTACAGCAAGCCGGTTAAGGCTACCCTATTAAGGGATTTTCCAACTATTGAGGTGGTTAGAGATCAACAGGTATTACAATGATCTGGTAACAGCACTCAATGCCAATGTAGATCCACTTGATCTCCTCTTCACCTTCTGCACTTACACTCTACAGGTATCACTTCTCTCCTTTGGGTCTGGAAAGAATCACGTATCCCTTCTCTTGGATAGACACACACAACTTTTGCCAACAACCTCAAAAAGAGACACAACATCGACCTTATAGGAAAATAGATAGGTCGGTAGCATAAACCCTAAACCCTAAACATGTTAGGTTAAGGAATTCAAACAGTTCAATCCTGACCATTGAGCACACTGCATTAAATGTAGCAGTTCTTGATCCAATCTCAAGACATTCTCCATTGTCCATTTCGGCGGATTTTATGTCAGCTGATAACCCATCACATGTTTTCACCGTTTTATAGACTTCTCACGATCCTGAGGTAGATAGGAACAATCTCCTTCATGCAAGATCCTTCACACACACAAGGCTTATGTGGCAACATGATCTATTCTTTGTTACCATGCTAACTCATCACACAAAGTCATCGGTTGAGCCACATAGGCTTGAAGTACTTAAATCGGAAACCTTGGAGTTGAGACTACCAACCGGTAGTCATACAATACTTCCATGAGCCGGTTCACATAACTATATGTCGGTTCATCATGAACAAACACACCACTTCACTTTGGCACAAATGTCGGTTCACAGTATTCTACCGGTTCTCTCATATGTCGGTTCTCACTTCTTTAGCATATTGACATCAATGACAACATACAATGTCATGCTTCACTTTGGCACAAATTCCAGTTCACAGTGTTCTACCGGTTCTCTCATATGCTAGTTCTCACTTCTTTAGCATATTGACATCAATGACAACATACAATGTCATTATGTCCTCATACCGATTCACATAATGCCAACACATCTTTCCTAGTTGACATTCTTTACAAAGAGCATTAACTGGTTTGTCTAGCTAAGGCAGACCTCTTACTATCTTAGACTTTCTTTTTTTAACAATACTGTCAAAATTTATATAACAAAATATCCTATGCCAAAGCTAGCTATCATCTAATTTTTCAATCAAATAGTTGTTAACTTTAGGATTGAGATGAAATAGATTACCTCTGGTTTATTTCCCAGTTGCAATCAATTCACTTTTGTTGTCAAAGATTTTGCACATTTCATTTCTAAACTCTAGTGGGTACAATTTGTCCTTAAGTTGTGCCACACTTAAAAGATTGTGCTTTAGGCCTTCAACCCAATAGACATCGTCAACACCGCCATTCTCATTAAGAGAAATCATCCCCTTACATTTAACCATACAGGGTGAGTCATTGCAAAATTTGACAACACCTCCATTAAATTCCTTCAAGGAAAGAAATTTGCTCCGATCACCAGTCATGTGATGTGAACAACCACTATCAATGATCCAATCATCAAAGTTATCCATTCTAAATACTAGTGCCTTTTGATCTGATATTTCTTCCTTAATAGCTATGAACACAATATCTTCACTAGCATCATCATCGTATTCTTCATCAGTAATACCACTGTCAATAGCTACAAGACAATCTCTCCTGCCTTTACCCTTATACTTCTTAAATTTGTCTCTCTTGTATTCATTTTCACCATTAGGGCAATTTGTTAATATATGACCAATCTTGTTGCATGCAAAACATTTTAAAGGTAGCTTACCTCTATATTGACCAGTGCCTCTAGGGAGTCATTTTGCCAATAATGCTTCAAGTTCCACTAAGTTGTCTTCATCTTCAGCATCTCTATTGGATCTAGATTCATAGCCATGGTCGATATCTGTACCTCTTCTCACAGATGAGTTAGAGACAGAAGCTCTGAATGCAGATTCTAATTTCCGTACACTACCATCATAGTCATTTAGTTCAAAAATAGTAAGTTAGCCAATAATAGAGTCAAGAGTTACCTTTGTCTTGTCAATGGATTTCAGCTCTTGAATAGCTGCAACTCGGATAGCATAGACCAGTAGCAGAGTTCTCAGTACCTTACTGATTACTGTGGCATCTTCCACTTTCCCTCTTGTACTCTTTATCTCTCCAACTATCTCTTTAATCCTTTGACCATACTATTGGATATTCTCACCTTCAGACATTCTCATGTCATCAAACTTTCCTCTTAAACTCTCCTCTTTGGCAATCTTAACATGTTCATCATTGCTATAAATCTCTTCAAGTTTCTTCCATACTTCATATGCAGTTTCAAGACCATGAACATCTACATATTCAGCATCAAATAGGGAACTGATAATAGCCTCTAATGCCTACTGATTTTCTTGTTGCTCTTTTTTTTGATCATCGGTCAAGGGTCTAGTAGGTATAATATACTTATTTTATATATGATCCCAATACTAACTACCAAGACTCTTAATGTAAATCTTCATTCTGTCACTCCATATTCTATAGTTATCTTTGTTCAACTTTGGACCTTCTTTCTTCATCGTGATCTACAAGATCTTTTCCTCAAATTGTTAGGCTTTTAGATTAAAAGGACCTGAGACACTTTGATACCAATTGATGGTATGATGAAAGAATAAGTAACCGGTAGAATACTTGAGAGGGGGGGTGAATCTGTATATTGAAAAGCTGATACAAAGATCCCAATCTCAAACTTAGTCACACAAAGTAAACATATCTCAATCAAGATCAATATTCATAAGAATACTTGACATCAACTAGTTTAACTATTATGACAACTTAACAGTAAACAAATTCAATCTTGTAAACATCAACAAAGCTTAATCATAACTCAACATATTCATCTTTCAATGCTTCTACTTATCATGCCTTATCAGAAGTTAACCAAATCAATAAATAAGATCATAACCACAAAAGCATTCACCACTTGACATAAATGTTTATACATGGAAAACCCAAATAGGTAAAAACCATGATGAGATGAGACTCACAAGGATAGCTATCTAAACTCTTCTAAAGTTCTCCCTTTTAGGAGCCAAACTTGTTAAAGCTTTACAATAAGTCCTCTTAAGAACTAATTCCAGTTAGGAATCACCCGGTTAGGGGATTTACAAATATGCCTTGATGAAAACCACAATACCCTGTTAGGAGTAACCTCGCTAGAGGATTTAAGAATCCAAGCTAATGGACCACCTTGTTAGAGGAATGAGTAACCAAGCTTGTTAGAGCTTACTCGGTTAAGGGATTTCACTACTGCTGTAATTATTAGAAAACAACGGGTTTTCTTGATCTGTCTGAGTAGCACTACATTTTCTTGCTCATATCCTTTAAGCTTGAATCTGTCTTCACTCAAAGCGCAGATCCATTCACCGGTTAGGCAACTACACACTCAACAGGTTTCAATCAATCTTGCCAACAACCTTTACAAACAACTTCATCGACCTTAAAATAAAAATCAATTAGGTATGTAGCACAACAAAAACCTAATTCTCATTATCGAGATTACAAACAAGTCAGTACAATCTTGATCATTATAAATCATGACAATCTCTTCACATTCTACAATAAAATTTCAACCACTCCATGATCACCGCTTCATCAGACTTTGTAACTCATCACGCATTGTGCATTAGATGCAATCCACTTTGCTCCTTCCCTAAAAAAAAAAAAACACACCAAAACAATTTGAAATCCTTATACAATGATCACACGTGTCTCCATCATTACCGCTTATCAGATAATAAACCATCAAACTTGATCAATTAGGGTTTAACAGCTGATAGGGTTTACTAGTTACATTGCTTAGAAAGGTTTAACCCTTTACACCAGTTCATTGGTTCAACTCACAAAATTTACATACCAGTTTACAACATCTTCCACAAAGCTCTTCTTACTGGTTACTAGACAATATCAAAAACAACAATATCACCAATAACATGAATACCATTACCAGTTCAATTGACATCAATGACAACATATCATTAATGCAATCTCTATGCAAAATGCCAACAAACTCAAAATGCCAACAAATTTTGCTCATGTTGTTCAAACATTTGAACATCTATATCATACACATCTATATTATCAACACTATTATCAACATTATCACCATTATCATCATTAGGAATAAACATCTATTCAGTTCTAGTGTTCACCAATTGGTCATCTAACATAACTTCATTGGTCTTAAAATTAGTAGGTTTAACACCTTCTATAAAATCTTCACCCTTAAGCTTTACAGGTTCAACATCCTTATCATATTCCTCTTCGATAGGAATTAGACCCAAAGACTTCTTTAACAAAATTTTAGTCTCTTGTTGGACTGATTGAGTCTCACCAATTAACATCCTTGTCTGTCTTTTCTTAGATCTGAAGGAAGATTTTGTATTCAACAAAATATCATCTAATTCATTCTTTATGGCTTTCGGTTGAAGACTTTTGAGTGTATAATCAACAAATTCTATGTCACAGTCTGCCACCATGCATCAATTTTGTTGTATAATACATTTAAGAACACCATATCAGGATAAGCCTTCACCACTTGTGTCCTTTGATTGCTCCTTATCCCACGTTGCTTCGTTGCTAGCCTTATAGTTGCCATGGGATAAGGACTCCTCTGTAATTATTTTTTTCTTCTTATCATGCGGTTCCAAACCTTGATGCAAATGTGTATTGGGATAAGATGCACTCTTTGGATATTACCATTTTCTTATCCCGCGGGGTTGAAATTCACATTGAAACTACTTGTGGGATAAGGAACAGGGGGTGCTTCCTTTTGAAATATTATCCCATGCAACTAAGTCACTCTGGGTCAGCACTTAAGTGATCATTTAGAACATGTGGAAAACTCCATGGGTTAAGTGGTTGTGCACGGGGCCTCCCTAGGGAACTAAAGGACTTAAGACCTGGGGCTTCTAACAATACTTAGGAATATTTTGCATATTAATATAACCTTTACTAATGGTAATTCCTAAGGCAAGGGGTCGGTAATCAGATGAAAAAAAACCCCTTCAATCATCACTAAAGATACGGACACCTACTATCATAAGTCAACAGTGAGAAATAAAATAGGCTGGGAGAACCTAAGACAAAAGTAAAACCCAGATGAACCCTAAAACCTTGCCTCTCAGGAGACAAGCGTTGCATAAAACCAAATTTTTACCATATCCAACATATATTTTGCACTTGTGTAGTGCATCACTTTGACAAACTTTGTATCAAATAGTCCACTAAGGATGGCATTCTTAGCTCTAACATTATTCTCATATTCTCTTTTCGCATCAAGATCTATATGGGGTGCTTGAGGAACGATATAACCAATTTTTATTGACATCTAAACATGAAAACTTAAAGAGGATAAATAAGTTTCCATTCTTCTGCTTCAGAAGGAATAGTTTGTGGTATCAAACGTAGGTGCTTTAGAAGAGGAAGATTCATTCCTAGACATTGTGTTCACTAACCAAAATCTAACCAAGTTGGAGAAAGATTTTACTATGAGAGAACCTAGGGCTCTGATACCAATTGAAGAAAATAAATGGACACTAAGAGGGGGGTGAATTAGCATATTTTAAAAAAATTCTACATGATTATGAACCTATGAGAAGAAATATTCTAACACATTAACACACACACACACAATGAAAGCCCATAACACAAGATGTATGAGGAAAACCCAAAGTGGGAAAAACCTTGGTAAGAAATGTTGTTGGAGTCTACTGCTCCAATCAAGGCTCACAAATAAAATGGATTACAATATTTAGGGCACCAACCTAAGGAGAACCAGCATTTGTAGTTTTTAAGCATCAACTCAAGGAGAACCAACCCCCTAATAAATTTTGATAACCTACTCAAAGAGAACCTACCCCTGCTCTGAGAACCCACTCAGAGAGTTACAATGAATAAAAGGATTATAGTTTTATTGCCTTGTTACAAATGTAATTTTTTAACTCACAATTTGAATGCCTTCTCTACTTTCTTTATCCTTTTCACCCTACTCTTCTACTCTTCGACTCTATCTTCTCTATCCTCTGGTTTCTATCACTTCTCTGCTACTCTACTCTTATCTCTATTTCTCTCTCTGCTCCACCTTTGTTGAATGATGTCTTCTTTATGCTATCTCACTATCCGCTTCTGCAACTTCCTATTTGTTCACTACTCTTGTTGGAAGCTCACTCTCTTTTCATCAACTCTACTTCAAAATCTTGTTCAGCATTTTTGGTTTCCACCTCTATCTTTGTCTTCACCAACTACCTTAGTCAAATCACATTAGCTACCCTGCACAATCAGCTCTACCTCAAAGAATGTTAATCCCTCCAAATCTACATTTAAAATTAATTCATTTTGTCTCTCTAAGATCTTATTTGTAGCAGATTTCATTTTCTTTCTTGTATCGAACATTTGCATTAAATGACTCTTCTTTGATTTTATGAATGTTCTATGTACTGGGTTGCTATCTTTAGCAAGCTCAATCTATCTAACAGATTTGATTTTTCCTTTGTCGATCACCTCGAGCCCTTCAAACATCTTTTTGTTGATTTGCCATTAATGAATTTTGTTGACCTACCCTAAAATGATCAACAACTACCTCATTTGAATGTAAAAACACCACCTTCAACATATCCTCATTTATATTCAACCACCTATAATCCACATGTCTTCATTTTCATCGTCTAGATCACATGGTCAAGTCTGGTCAATTGCCATGTAATTCATCTTCCTTATCGACATGCAAATGTGGTTGCAAATTTGGTCAAAAACTTCAAAATAGTTGGCAAAATAACATTTCATCCTTTCCACATGTGGCTTCTAATTCACTCTGTACATGCCACGTTGTTGGGTCAAACTTGGTCAACACCCATGTGGACAATCAATTTGCTTTGGTTAGCATGTCTCATGGTTACTCCATGTGCCCGCTGAGTCTCTTTTCTTCCCTCTTTGCATGTTGTGGAATAGCGGGATGCCAAAATGCCTTTTATGCATGCCCATTGAATTCCTTTTGGTCCACCTTTAGAAGTCACGGAAAAGCGGGATGGACCAGACTTCTTTCCTCGTGCGCCCGCAAGGTTTCCTTTTGTCTACTAGTTACTGTCGCAGAATAGCAGGCAGTCAAGTGTCTTCTCCCATGCACCCATTGGATGTCCCTTTTTCCACTTGTTCCTACTGTAGAATAGTGGGCATTCAACTAATGTTTCCCACATGCCTACTGGAACACTTATTCCATGTCAGCACCAACCGCAGGATGGTGGGGGCTCACCAATCCCCTAACCCATGTGCCCGTAGGTTGACTTATTCTACGCCTATACCAATCGCGGGATGGTGAGGGCCTTTAATTCTCTTATCCCATGCACATGCTAAGTAACCATGTGTTCACCAGTTCCAACTGCGAGATGGTGAGGCCCTCAATTCTCTTATCCCACGTGCCCATAGGATGACTTTTTGTCCACCAGTTCAAGTCGCGAGATGGTGGAGGCCACCACTTATCCCATGCGTCCACAGACAAATTGGTTCCTTACTTGTCCACATCATGGACATGTGAGGGCTGCATAACACATAACCTTCATGTTATGCACACCTTCTTGACATCAATAACCTTCATGTTATGCAATTCTTCTGCAATCCAATCGATAACCTTTGTGTTATGTGATTCTTCTGCAATATAGTCGATAACCTTTGTGTTATGTGATTCTTCTATAATCTGCAACTGCTTGACCTAGATGAAAAGGGGGAAATAGAGGGAAGATGGGAGAAGATTGAAGTATCAATATCAAGAGAGAAGGGGAAAGGGATCTACTAATTAATTAGGTAATTTATAGGGAGAGGGGGAGAGGGGAGGAGATTGAAGTTTTGGGGGAGAGAGAGAGAGAGAGAACTCTAAATAGATAGGGAGAGAAGGGTAAAGGGATCTAGAGAGAGAGAAGGGGGGTTGGCAAAGGATAAGGGAAAAGTGATCTAGATAGGGAGAGAAGGGGAAAGGGAGAGGGAGAGAAAGGGAAAGAATGATAAATGGAGAGGGAGAGATCCTCTCTCTCTCTCTCTCTCTCTCTCTCTCTCTCTCTCTCTCTCTCTCTCACACACACACACACACACACCCTCACTCTCCCTCCCCCTCTCCCTCTCCCTCTCCCTTTCCCCTTCTCTCACTCTCTCTCCCTCTCACTCTCCCTCTCACTCTCCCTCTCACTCTCCCTCTCTCTCTCTCCCTCTCCCTATATGTTTCCCCTTCTCTCCCTATTTTCTTGCTCTCCCTCTCCCTTTCCCCTTCTCCCTATCTTTTCCCTATCCCTCTCCCTTTCCCCTTCTCTCTCTCTCACTCTCACTCTCCCTCTCCCTCTTCCTCACCCTATACCTTTCCCTTTATCTCTCTCACTCTTCCTCTCCCACTTCCTCTCCCTCTCCCTTTCCCCTTCTCTCCCTATCCCTATCTCCCCTCTCTCACTCTCCCTTTCCCCTTCTCTCTATCTCTCACTCCCACTCTCCCTCTCCCTCTCCCTCACCCTATCCCTTTCCCTTTATCTTTCTCTCACTCTCCCTCTCCCTCTTCCTCTTCCTCTCCCTTTCCCCTTCTCTCCCTATCCCCCCTTCTCCCTCTCCCTTTCCCCTTCTATCTCTCACTCTCACTCTCCCTCTCCCTCTCCCTCACCCTATCCCTTTCCCCTTCTCTCTCTCTCATTGTCCCTCTCCCTCTTCCTCTCCCTATCCATTTCCCCTTCTTTCTCTGTCTTCCCCCTATCCCTATCCCTTTCTCCTTCTCTCCCCATCTAACCCATCTCCCTCTCTCTTTCCCCTTCTATCTCTCTAAAGTAGTCATCAGTTGAGGGTGACCTCAAAGATATCAATCCAAATAGATCAACAAGAGTAAACATAATAGAAACATAGGGACATGATGGAGGCAATGTAGGATAGATTGAATTATATCATGAAAATTGATTACAACTAATTGGTAACAACTGGGTTACATAAACCATCTCACAAGCCTGCTAAAACATGCTCAAAATACAAAATAGGTCACATACGGGACCTCAAATCTTAAGATCTATCTTCTATCCTCAGTCTAAATTATTAATTCCATTCTAATGCTCTATTACAATGATTTATATGATCCAAGGGGATCCGGTCGGCCCAAAAAAGGATTGAACCCTGAAGAACAAGACCTAACATGCAAAACCAACAAGGTCAACCTCCGCCAAAGAAATTCCTTCAGAAAATCCAAAGGATGAAGTGTAGATCATGGGACAAGGTCGGCCACATGCTAAGGAACATTGGAATCAACACTTAGGGCTCCATAAGCTACATAAGGGAACCGGTAGATCACCAATGCAAATAGGTCCAGGCAACCGGTAATAGAAAACTCTCACAAACTAGTAGTGATAACTTGCCACAAAATGATCCAAATGCTCCATGGTTTTTTAATAAGGAATATGATCAGGTCTTCCAGAAAAATCCAACTCCACAGATTCTGGTGAACCAAATCTGAGACACAGAAAGAAATGTTGAAACTACAAACAGAAAGGAAATATTTTTAGTTGATGCAAGATTGCTATGAACCGGGGATGCTCTTGCATCACTCTCTCACTTCACTCTCCCTCTTTCTCTCCCTATACCTTTTCCCTTCTCTCCCTATCCCCCCTTCTCTCTCTCACTTCACTCTCCCTCTTTCTCTCCCTATACCTTTCCCCTTCTCTCCATATCCCCCCCTTCTCTCTCTCACTCTTCCTATATGGAAAGATATCAAATATTGAATATTAATTTGATATCTAATCCCTTTCCATTTGGGTGCCAACATTTAAATGTTGGGCACCAACGAAAATGTTGGTGCCCATATAAAAAATATGTTTAAGTATCAAATATCTAATATGAATCAGAGAATTGGATCTTTGATTCATTTTAGATATCAGAAACCTAGACACACAAAGCAAGGTTGTGGGTTGTTTTTTCCATTCCAATGGTCCCTATGTTCCTTTTGTAGGTGATAATTATAGGTTTCTAGACATACAACGACAAAATTTTGCTTTTTATTGAGAATATTTTACACAAATTTGTCCCTAGCAATCATTTTTTAGCATCTTTGTGGAGGTATAATGGGGAGCAGCAATTGTCAAAAGAAAAAATATAAAATAAAGCTTTCAAATGAGCAAATTAAAACATATAGACAAAGAGATCAAGAAAGTCATAGGAAAAGAAGACAAGGTATGTCAAATATTGATGAAGCCTTTGCAAATGTTATTTCAAGTGAAGAGGAAATTGAATTTACAATTGTTGAGCAAGATATAGAAAATGAAAATATTGATATTATAAATGTTGAGCATGATATTCAAATTAGGAATGAAAATGTTGAAATAGATATTCAAAATGTTCAACATGATACTAAATTTAGAAATGAAAATGTGGGAATTGAAAGTGAAAATGTAGGAATTGACATTTAAGGTGAAAATGTTGGAATTGACATTAAAGGTGAAAATTTGGGAATTGACATTGAAGATGGAAACGTTGAACCAAGTAAACATTATGTAACACTAAATTACATGAGAAATGAAGACCCTCTCATGGAAGAAAGACAAATTCTAAATTCAAGACCTTCAAGATCCCCAAAATGGTTACTTGAAATTAATGTGAACATTATAAACAACCTTGAAGGCAAGAGATCAACACGAACCATTCGATTGTGGGATACACAACTTTTCAACCAATATTTTAGCAATAAGACATTGACTTAGCAATGCCAATTTTTTGTTACATTGCTAAATATGTAAAATTTGAGACCTTTGCTAGCCAAATTGAAGATTCATGTGAACAAAAAGATGGAGAAATTTTTTATTATTGTCAAAAATATTTTTAATGCTCTCAATTTATTGGAAAGAATAGCAAGGAAAAAGATAAGGGAGCCACTCAAAGAGTGATTACAACCTCCTTAGTAAGCCATCATTTGAGAAAGGCTCATTTAAGAGACAAACTTGTGTTGATTTCAACATAAATCATAGAACTTTGGATAGAGCACTTGCAAGAAGAGAAAGACTTGATGATCCTCTTCAAAATGATGCATGGGATTTTGGTTGGAGATTTCCACATGTTTAAAAGAAGTTGACCGACAATGTAATGGAGGAAATTCAATAATTTTGGCACTCTAACTCTAGAGTATCACCCAATGTAAAGGATGTTTTAAAGTTAAGGATTGGCAATCGAGACCACACATGGCATCCTAAACATTTCTTGGAATCAAGCAAAACAATGTTGTAGAAATTTTTTTGTGAAACACATCCAAATTTGCAAATCTTCCAAAGGGCCTTTGAATCTTTGAAACCATTTTATTGTGTACCTCTTAAGGTTCACAATAGTTTTTGCAAATACCATGTGGAGTTTTCAATGTACCATGAACTTTTATGCTATATTCATTCTACTTTGCATACTAATAAAATATTGTAGGAGTATGATGGAATGCAACATATGAGATCATCAAGAGACTTGATAGATCTATTTTTATGTCCTAGAGATGATGTATGTTTTTCTATTAAAATGAATGTTAAAATGAGAAGTGCTCACAATGTGGTGGCTTTTCGAAACTTTGTTTCATGTTTTTATGAGGGCAGCAAACACAAATTTAGAAATAATATTGTTGAAATAAAGAGATATGAGATATTAAAATATACTTTGAAGAGTGTAGGTGAAGGTTCTAGATGCGAGTTGGTCTCCAGAGAAGTCAGTGTTGCTGATTTTATTTTAGATTTTAAGTAAAATATTGTCTACAAGTATGCAAGGCATACCCATATGTCCTAGTGGTTGGATCAACAATTTAGGATGTGTAAGAACTCTTTCCTGATTGGCACTATTATATCAGTGGCTAGTTTTGCAAAAAACTATACATTGCAACCACAAAATGAGGTATAGGCTCATTATTACAATTCAATTCAGATTGCTATTTTTGTTCTCATAACATATAGACATGCCCCTAATAGTATAGAATAGGACAAGAAGATAATCATGGAGTGTCATTTTTATATGAGGGTTGATAGATCTCACTCTTTCAAGTATGTGCAACATTGTTTTGAGATTTTTTGAGTTCTTGCAAGAGAAAGGTATTGCAATAGATTGACATCTCATCTGGTCAGATAATTGCATAGGTCAACTCGAGAATGCTCATATATTTTATTGGTTAAGTAGGATGCATGCAGAGAGGTGTGCACCTCATATTTGGAGTTTATTTTAAGTTGGGCATGGGAAAGGGGAGCATGATGGAGCAAATGAATGTTTGAAGAAAGCTCTAGTTAAGGAGAAATTGAGGATTTCAAGTGCTAAATTCTCTGATGCATGTTCTATTGTTGATTGGTGTAGTTTAGCAATGTCACATGGAGGGACACTTGATTCAGCAATGCGCAGATTATTTTGTTTGGTTGAGGAGGGAATAGTAAGAGACAAATTGGATTGTCAGACAATCAGAGATTCTTCAAAGATGCATTCATTTTGTAGCTTAGATGCAAGTAAATGGACCATTTTGACACGAGAGCTAGTTTGTTTTTATGAGAGTTGTATTCAGTGTGAATGGGATCAATGAAAGTCAAGTCAATGGATGGATACATAGGCTCCACAATATCTAACTCCTTTATCTCAAACAATATCCATGTCAAATGATGACATGGAAAGTTCTATTGAGTACGATCATCTTTTAGGTCTTCTACATCCAAGGCATGTTTTTGCAGTTGTTGCACCATAGGGGAATGAAGAGAGGTCAAACTACTAGTTGGCATGATGTGTACAGCGAAAGAGGAATCTAACATAGCTGATGATAGACGATGATGGGTTAATGTATCCTATAGTTTCATTTGTTATTGCAAGAACTTGGTTTCAAACATACATGACTAGAGAGAATGGCATACCTGCATTTGAAGACTACGAGAGACACAAAACCGTTCTCATGTATTCACACCTTGATATAGCTACAAATGTCAACTTGTTGAAGCATCATGCAATACCAAAGACAAAAGAACTATAGATAGTTAGTAGTGTTGATCATGAAGCAATACTGGATACTCTTAAACAAAGAGATGATCCGTCGGGCACACTTGAGTAGAATATATATCTCATACCAAATATGGAAAGTATATAATCTTATCTCTTAATTTTTTACCATTTATTATAATGGATTTAATTTCAAATAATGATCATAAAATTTTTTTGTTCCATTGTTTATGTTTTTTAACCATTCTTAAAAAATGTAGGTCTTTTTGATGGACAATACTATTACAACACCATTTTGCTTCAACATTGTGGGTACATTTGATGTAATTAATAAGGAGGTATCTTCATGGTATATTATCTTGTCTCTTCATTTATTATCATGGATTTAATTTTAAATAATGATCATAAAACTTTTTTGCTCACATTGTTTATGTTTCTTAACATATCTTAAAAAATGTAGGTCTTTTTGATGGACAATACTATTGCATCATCATTTTGCTTCAACATTGTGGGTACATTCAATGTAATTTATAAGGAGGTATCTTCATGGTATATAATCCTACCTATTCATTTATTATCATGCATTTAATTTCAAATAATGATCATAGAACTTTTTTTTTTGCGTTGTGGGTACATTCAATGTAAAAAATGACCTCTCTAAAGCCTACGATAGAGTGGATTGGGATTTTATGATGGATGTTCTTTCTGCTTTTGGTTTTAATCCCAGAAGTGTTAGCCTTATTAGGCAACTTGTCTCTTTGGCCTCTTTCTCTATGTTAATGAATGGTTCCCCCTCTCCTTTCTTTAAAGCTTCAAGAGGTCTCAGGCAAGGGAACTCTCTATCGCTAGTGATCTTTATCATCATGGTGGAATGTTTGGGGAGATGTATTGGAAAGCCAGTTGAGAAAAGGGATTTTTGTGGTTTGAATCCTTCTTTGGCAAATCAAATATGTTCTCATCAGTAGTTTGTTGATGATTCTATAATAATAAGAAAATTCACTATGAAGGATGCTAGAAGACTAAAAAAGGCCTTGGATAACTATGGAGAGGCTATTGGTCAGCTTATAAACTGGTCTAAAAGCTTTGTTTATTTTATCAATACCCTGGAGAGAAGGAGGATTAAAATTAGTAACATTTTGGGTGCCAAATTGGTAGCTTGCCTGCTTCCTATTTGGGGCTCCCCTTAGGCCAAGATCCTCCAGATACCTTTTGGGGAGCCTTGGTGGATAAATTCGACAAGAAGTTGTTTGGATGGAAGGAAGCTCTTCTTAGTCAAGCAGGTAAGGTTCAATTGCTAAAAACCACTCTTCAAAGTATCCCAATCTATGCCACTAGTCTATTTAGGATTCCTACTAAGTATGCTGAGGCCATTGAAAAAATTCAGAGATCCTTTTTATGGACAGGGGTTGAGGAGAAGAAGAGAATGAACTTAATTGCTTGGGAGAAGGTCTGTAAGCCTATGAATAAAGGCGGTATGGGCCTTAGAAGAATAAGAGACATAAATGATTACCTTATGGCCAAGCAGATTTAGAAAGGATATAGAAATCAAGGAGAGTGGAAAAAAAAATGGGACAACAAATATAAAAGCCAATGTTTGAATCTTCAAAGTTTCATCAAGCGGAGATTATCCTAGTTGGATCAAATATTTGGAAAAATGTCTCTAGGACTAGAGACTTAATTATCAAAGGCACAAAATGGAAGTTGGGGAAAGTGAATCTTATTCAGTTTTGGGAGGACTCTTGGCTTCTGGAGTCCCCTTTAAATGAAAACTCTGAGTGGAACAGATATCAAAACCAATGCAAGGAAAGATTTGGAACCAAGGTGGAGGATTATTGGAAAAATGGAAAGTGGAAAGACTTATTTCAAGTGGATCAGTCTTTGGGTAGTTTGAACAAAGTCATGAACTCTATGGTGAGGATTGAAGAAGAAGACTAGTTAATTTGGAAACTCACAGCTAGTGGTACTTTTATTGTGGCCTCTCTATATCATCAACAGTACAACAACATGGAAAGTCCTTACTGGGCTAAAGCTTGGGTGAAAGGTCTTACCCCCAAGATCAACATTTTCTTTTGGATAACCCTTCAAGACAAAATTCTTACTACTGAGAATATCAGAAAAAGAGGTATCAGCATGCCAAGTTTCTGTATTCTTTGTAAGCAGAATGAGGAGACTATAAATCATATGCTCTTTCATTGCCCCTCTCTGCTGATGTTTGGGGAAGTTGTCTGGATCAATTGAATATCAGTTGGAGCTTCCCCAACTTGATTCAGGAGATTTTCAAGTCATAGCATCATCCTTCAAAAAACAAAACCACTACCTTGTTATGGAGAATTGCTTTACCTCACATGTGTTGGGGTTTATGGAAAGAGAGAAATGATAGAATTTTCAAAGAAAAGACTACTAAAGCTAACATTGTGTTTGAAAAAATAAGAAGAAGTATAGTGGAAAATATGAATATTATAGGTGGTATTGATAATCCTAACACTAAGGAGGATCAATTTATCCATAAAAAGTGGAGATTAAAAGCTCAAGAGAGCATCCAGAGTAATCCTAGAGAGGGAGTGATATGGATCAGCCCGCCTAGGGGATGGATGAAAATCAATTTTGATGGGGCCTCTAAGGGAAACCCAGGGGTTGCAGGATGCGGAGTGGTCCTAAGGGATGAATGGGGAATATGTAAAATCATAAAATGTATTCCTATAGGAAATCAGACCAATCATGTTGCCGAAGCCATGACAGCTTATCATGGGATTATCCTTGCCAAGGAAGCCAATTGCACTAAAGTTTGGTGTGAAGGAGATTCCTTAAACATTATCAATTGTTTAAATATGAAATCCCTGTCATCTTGGTCAATTAGTAATGCTATTAAAGCTACTAGGAAAATCAGTGAAGAGTTTGAAATGTGTGTTTTTACACATGTTTACAGGGAGGCCAACTCTTGTGCTGATTGGGCAACCAACCTAGCTTGCCAATCGAGAGACATCATTACTAGTTATGGTGAAATGGAGATTGCAAGTGAAATGAAATCCTTTCTCAATCAGGACCAAAGCTATACAAGGCAACGTGGTACTTTTAATCATTATTTCTAATGACCTTTCCGCCTTTTTTGATGCAGGACTTGCTTGAAGATAATGAGCTATTAAATAGGTGTCTTATCATTTTTTATTTGGCACAGATTATGGGTGCTCTTACAGGAATAACCACAGAAACCAGAGGAAAAGTTATCAAAATGAGAGAAGGCATTGCAAGGAAGGGGCTAAAAAATGGGAGGTAACAAGAAAAGATTTGAACCTGCTTCCTACTCTGAATGGAGAAAGAACAAAGAAGTCTAGGATATCCTTCAGCAGGGGGGTCTCAATGTTTTCATGGAATGACTAAATGGGAAAGACCCCACAATCACCAGCTATTTCATCAAGAACTAGAAAAATGGAAAAATTCTAATTGGATCACATATGATGAATGTAGATGAAGAGGTTATCATCGAGGCCACGGGGATGACTACCAAGGGTATGAAATTTTACAGGGATAGAGGGATATCAGATAAAGCAGTAGACAAGTTTCCTATTACAGATGGAGAGAGGAGAAAGATGATCAAAATTGACAACTCCTACCACTCCTCGAAGAGAATTTGTAGGCCATGGAGGTTTGTATTATTTGATTCTACTGAATACATTACCTTAGATGGTAGGTTTACCAGGGCCTATGGGCATCACTTCATCCTACTCAACCATTTCCGTCATGGAGAAAGGGTTAGCCTTCCCTATTACCTTGCCTGTTCTATGGATCATACTATAAAGGAGATCTAGAAGGACCCTAAAGGTGATCATGCCCTCCACCAGGGGCTTATGGTCTTGGTTTATGAAATGATAAAGGGGAAGTGCATTGAAAAGCCTATTAAAGGCAAAAATGCTAGAGATGAGACTACAAAAAGTAAGGATAGTGGTTTCAACTTTGATTCGGAGACCGAGGGAGAGTCGGAAGAAACTAGCAAAAAAGGGAGGAATAGGGCCAATAAGAGGAGGATTATAGTGGAAGCTGAAATGTTGGATTCTGAAACTAAATCCCTTGAGGAAAAACCTGTTAAAAAGAGGAAAGGGAAAGCCACTGGAAAGAAGGCTCAGAAAAAGAACACTAAAAAGGGTAGCAATTCTGATTTCAATTATGTAATGGTTGAATCTGAGGAGGAGGCTGAAGAAAATAAGAGGATCGATAGTCAGGACAAAGAAGGGGAGGGTAACCCGGTTAAGGACAATTTGGAGACCGTGAATACCACTAGTCTGCATAAGGAGGAAAAAGGGGGTCAAAGTGATCATGGTGACAAAGATACTATTAAGGCCTTCTGTGAGACCATTGCTACTATGGTGAAGGATATTAACAGTCTAAAAACTGATACACAGGCCATTGCAAGAATTACAGTTGGTGACAAGCCCTTGGCGGAGCATGTTAAAGAGTTAGTGGCCGTTCTGCATAATGCAAAAGCTATTGAATGTATGATTGGAAAAATCTTGGCAACAGAAAAAAAAGGTCAGTGAGATGGGAGATAGAAAGGAAATGGAAAACAAAATGAAAGATTTTGGCAGCAGAATTGACAGGATGGAGCACAACATCAAGAAGATTGCTGATCAAAATTTCCAAATCCTCAAATCTTCAGTGGACAACATAAACATCTTTATCAACAGGTTCGAGAACAATGCAGAGAAGGATGGTGATAAAGAGCAGTTGAACAAGAAGGGTCATGAAAGGAGAACCAAAGCTAACACAAAGAATAAGGATGACATCGAAGGTCATGAGCTGGAGGATATGAAGACCTCGGCAAACAATATGAAACAAATGGTTGTTCACGCTGAGGAAATTATGAATAGTATTTAGTTTTAGTTGTTGTCCTTGGTTCTGTCTCTTTGTTTTCTTTGTGCTTTCCTTTTTCTTTTCGAGTTTTTAATGTAATGATGTGTTTAGTTGTTCCCTTCCGGTGGGTTCATTTTGTCTTTTTTAAGTGATCGGGCACTTTTTTTATCAATTCTGTTTTCCTAGCTTGTAAAAGGTTTGGGTACCTTTCAAATACCTGCTTTTACTTAATCAAAACAATTCTTCAAAAATGTAGGTCTTTTTATGGACAATACTATTGCATCATCATTTTGCTTCAACATTGTGGGTACATTTGATATAATTCATAAGGAGGTATCTTCATGGTATATAATCCTACCTCTTCATTTATTATCATGCATTTCATTTCAAATAATGATCATAAAACTTTGTTGTTCACATTGTTTGTGTTTCTTAACAGTTCTTAAGAAATGTAGCTCTTTTTTATCAACAATACTATTGTGTCAACATTGCGAGTACAAGCTTGGAGAAGGACATGAGGATATGATGGTTGTACCATAATTTCATTTCAAAGAATGATCATAGTACTATGTTGTTCATGTTTCTTATGTTGGTCCTCATTTATATTGAGGCATTTCTCTACACAAGCTTGGAGTGGGATGAGAGGCTATCAGAGGCACATGGAGTAGGATGTTGTATTTGTATATGAATACATTAATGTAACTTTGTATTGATGATATATGATATATTTAAACATGGGTACATTTATGTAGTTGCATTGATGATATACAATGTATTTGTACATAAGCACATTGTTGTAGTTATATTCATGATATACAATGTATTTGTACATAAGCACATTGTTGTAGTTATATTCATGATATACAATGTATTTGTATATGATTATGTTGATGTAGTTGTATTGATGGTATACAATGTATATATACATGAGTACATTGGTGTATTTGTATTGATGATATATAATGTATTTCTACATGAGTAGATTCGTGTAGTTTTATTGATGATATACAATGTTTTCTGTACATAAGTACATTGGTGTAGTTGTATTGATGATAGACAATGTTTTTTGTACTTGAGTATTGTAAGAAAGTTAAGTAGCGGAACAACTTCCTACACTAATCTTGAGAGGAGGGTAATTCAAAAATTTTACAGATTGTTACAATAGTTACAGAAACTTAACAGAAATACACATAATATTATGCATACCACAACATAGCAACACAGTGATTTACGTGGGGAAAACCCTTTCAAGAGAAAAACCCCACACTCCAAAAGTGGCTCAATATATTATTCAGCAATCAATAATAGATTACAATATAATTGCAGAGAAAGCTCTTCATAGGAGTACCACTAATCAAAGACTCAAAGATAACTCAATAGCCATAAGACTCTTACATACAACCTGTATCTCACGCACCTCATATATAGGAGATACAATACAAGAAACCGTCAAACTGTATTACAAAACCATGGGCTAAAACCACCCAATAAAGTAGAGCCAACATTATCTCCATTCTAGATGCCCTATGATATGTCAAAGCACACATCAACATGCCTTCCCCCCTTTTACAGCTCATTTATGTGTTTAATGCATTTTATATTTCCTATTTCAGGAGTCCAAACTTCCGGAGGCCATAACCTATGAACTGAGTGTCTGATTGATGAACCATTTGATGCATTAGAAATCTCAAGAAGTGTTCTATCACTTCGTAACCCGCTATTCTAGTTAAATCCATTTTTCAAGGAGTTTCAAAGGGTCTAAAGTCCTCAAAATTAAATTTAACCTTTCATCGTACCCTCCAAAAATAGAAACTTTAATATCTTCAAAACTAGCTACATATTAGCTTACGATGAAAATTTACCACCATACTTATCTAGCCAATCTGAAGCTTTGGGGAGATTTTCGCACCATTTCGTGCTCAAACGAAAACTTACTATAAATAGTATCCTCATGTAAATACAAGGTTGACATAGTATTTTTCCAACAAGTACATTGGTATAGTTGGATTGATGATTACATGACCATATTTTTGTAGTTGTATTGATGATATACAATTTTTTTTGTACATGAGTACATTGGTGTAGTTGTATTGATGCATAGACTAAAAAATATTAAGAAAAAAATGCATATACTAACAAATATTATGTGTGTGATCCACTTATGTATGATCATGGACATTGAAGAGGGGAAAAGGAGTGTGAGGTGGATTAGATTGTAAATATGCAAATGAAACATAAAAACACATCAAACCAAAAGGCATAAATCAAATCACATGAAAAACATGAATAGAGATGCATATACCTCACAACCTTTGTACCTTCTCCTTCAAATGGAGCTTAGATGGAGTTGAATTGTGCTCAAATACCTCCAACGTGATGTCAATTTGCTCCTAGATTGCTTGATGTGGTTGGCTCTCCAACATTGTGCACAAATGGATAAAATGGATTTTTGAGGGATGAGATGGATGATATGACTAAGTATGGATGAGGGATGATTTTGGCATGGTAAGGATGTAATTGTGATTTTCTAGGCTCAAACTAACAGCATAAACTTACTAAACTTAGAGATGATAAGTGAGGGGATGGAGTCCTCAATTTATAGGAGGAGGAGAGGAAAAATGAAGGGCTAGGATTGACCCAAGATGGAGGGTTAGGATTTCTTGTGAGCCCACACAAGGTCCAAGAGGAGGTGTGGAGACCAAGAGATATGCCTTAAAGGCATTTCTTGTCTCCACACTCCTCAAGGTACATTGGGAAGACTTCCCAATGTGCCTTGAGAAGAGCAAGGGATGGGACATTTCTTGAATAATGGAGAGGAAGAATTAAAAATTCTTCAAAAAGGGATGATCATGGGGATTGGAGGAATAAGAAGGAATTAAAATTCCTTGGAAGATGAGATGCCTAGAGGAATGTGAGATTTTTTTCACATTCACCTAGGAAAAGGGCATTTAAGGAGAGTGGTTGGATGGAAGGGACAAGGAGTTGACTTTGTGGCTAATCATGATGATTAGCCACTAGCAACTCATTAGGAGGGGGATTAGAGGAAAGTTTAGGTGGGATTAGGATAGATAATATTTGTAGGAGGATTTGACTAGGAGAGATAATGAGTGGAGGGAATTAAAAATTAGAAGAATAATACTAAGTGAGCTTAGGGAATTTCTAGAAGAATTTATTAGGTTAATGATGGATTAAGAAAAGATGATTTGTAGGAATCACTTAGGTTAACTAATTAATTGAAATTAATTAGTTAAGAGGAGGCTTTTGAGAAGATTTAATTTTAGAAGAATAAAAAAGGGGGTTGATTTTTGAATAAATCAATCACAGACTATAGTGACAATATTAATTATAATTAATTAATATTGAGGAGAATTAAAATCTGCATAATTAATAAATTAATTATGTGAGGAATTAAAAATAATTATTTTTAAGTGTTTACATTTTGCCCCTCTTTTACGCAGCAGCAAATTTGGCGATGGGTAGAAGATAGAAGAAGAAGAATTAGATACCCCAGCGTAAAGTGTGGGAGGTGTATGCCCCCTCGAGAATTTTTTTGCGGAAGAAAATATACAAAAAAATTCTCGAAAATAAAGAAAGAAGAATTCTAGTGGAGGAGATAAGTGAGGAAGAAATATGAAGCAGATGCAGAAAATTTATAAGGAAGAATAGAAGATGCGAGACTATGGAGGAAAGGGGCCCTCACAGAGGCCCATATAAGCTACAAAGGGCCCAATGAGGAGTCATTGTTACACACAAGCCTTGGAGCCACTCAGAGCGAAGAAGAAGAGAAGGAGAGATGGACTACATTCCTATCCATGATTATCGCGCTGAGAGGATCTATCAGTTCGATAGACCGACTAGCTATGGACCACTGGTATGTAAGACTATCCCACCTTTTGGAATTTTTAGATTAGGGTATAATTTAGGGCTAAATTTAGGGTCTAGGTTTAGCGAGGTGCATGTGCTGATTGTTGTTTTAGTGCACGTGCCCCTAGGTTAGCATGAGCACTAGCGAATAGCATGGGTTCTCGTTGGGAGGGTCAGGTAGAACAAGGTTTTTTGGGGAGGGGGATGGGGGGTATTAGTGTGGTTGCTCGCACTTTGGCATGAGCGGTCATGCTTCGATGCAAGCTCCCAAGGGTTTACACGAGTGCTCGCATTGACCGATATTGGAAAGAGGACTGAGCAAGTTAGTTTTTTCTATTGGCACGATCGCCTGCCAATCGGCACGAGTGCCACAGTTTTGGCATGAGGGCTATATAAATCTATGCGTGCTTTTAGGAGGGGGGAAATTAGGTTTAGGCTTACAATTTTTGGATTAGGGTGAGGGTATGGTTGGTTCCAGAGGGAAGAAGGGGACTTGTGGTCATGGAAGTAATGATTTGGTATGATGGATGCAAGCGGAGATGGGGATGTTGGCTTCGAGGGAGCATTGGCCTGCTACGATGAGCTTATATCAGGAATTGGGTCATGATGAGCTGGAAATGTTGACTGCTCTGGGACTAGATTATGTAGGCAGGTGGCTGAGGATATGGGCACATACTACAATATTGACAGTGTTAGTGGAGAGGTGGGACAGTAGGTATAATACCTTTCGTTTGCCTACTAGGGAGGTGATAGTGACCCTTTTAGATGTATGGAGGATCTTGAAGATGCCCATTCAGGGTGTCATCCTAGAGTATCAGTTGGATGCAGCTAATTTCTACCTTTGGGAGGTTTATGAGTATGAGATCCCACTGATGCTAGACAGGAGCAGGATGCATTTGGGTAGGGCAATGGGTATTTGGTGGATTCCTCAGTTGGTATTGGTTATTTATGGTTTTTTGAGTGGGCGTATTATTCCTGATTTGGGCGGGCATGGATTTCCTATTGGATGGAGCAGGTGCCTTTATTTTATGGTTCATGATGGCCAGTAGTATGCATGGGGAGCAGTGATGCTAGCTCAGTTATACCATGATATGCATCTAGTGGTATATAGGGAGTATGTCAGTTTGTCTGCAGGAGTGACACTTCTTCACATGTGGGCTTGGGAGCACATTATAGTTACTCGGCCACTAGGGGTACAGGACAGGTGAGCGTAATAGCCGTATGTGGATAGATACAGGGGAATGTTGCATTATACACAGATAGGGTCTGTATGGTTTTGGCGGAGGATTTTGGATGAGCTTGCACAGTTTATATGGCAGCCATTTTTGGGTTGCGAGAGATGGAGGAATGATTGGCAGCTGCATTGAGCAGGGGTAGAGATGTGGATGTTTGGGATGTCTATGTATATTATGGAGTACTATGGACCATTAAGGGTGGCCAGACAGCTTGGGAAGGTACAGGACATAGTTGGGGATATTCCAGTGTATCCTCAAATTACACGGGAGGTCAGATATTGGGGCCCAACAGTGACTCCCTTGGAGGATAGGACCAGCTTCCAGATGATATTTCACTTGGTCTGGGATGAGTGGATGGGGGCAGGTGAGGATCCAGGAACTACAAGTGGTTACAGGAGCTAGTGGGAGGGGCACTTGCAAGTATGCCTTACCATTCCTAGGGATTTGGAGGATGAGGAATTGTAGCCAGGGATAGATCAGGTGGTCGGTGGCGAGAATGATGGCCCAGGGGAGAGAGTTGTGATTGGTATAGGGCATGGTATTGGTGGACAGTAGAGGAGAGTCCGGGTAGTATGGAGGAGGGATCTGAAGGAGGGAGAGGGAGAGGGAGAGGGGGAGGATGCCCTAGTAGGAGAGGTCATAGAGGCCGTGGTTAGTGGGGGAGAGGAGGTTGTACCTATAGATGCTCCTAAGGCATAGGTGAAGGAGAGGGGAGGGGTATCATGGGATAACTTTGATAGAGTACAGCAGGAGCAGGATACTACTTGAGTGAGGCTTCATTCTATTGAGGATGAGCTACAGATAGAGAGGGTTGGTAGGGAGAGTCTGGAGGTAGAGGTGGAGTGGTTGATGCAAGAGGTAGTAGACTTGACGGAGAGCCTCCATATTGCGAGGACAGAGGTGGATTCCCTGAGGGAGGAGAGGGAGGAGTCGGAGAGGATGCTAGAGGAGGCCCAGATAGGGACATCCATAGCAGGCCTTCAAGATGTTATTCATTGGCAGGATGTCGAGCTAGAGTGGCTCCAGGCCAGAGTATAGAGGGGAGAGGTGAATGTGACATGGTTGCGGGGGGAGAGGGATGCAGCCCACCAGGTGTTGGTTCCTGCATGGCTTGGGCAGATTTATGTTGATATTATGCAGTAGCCGGATAGGGCAGAGAGGGCATCTTGAGAGGTAGAGTATTATAGAGGTCTATATCATGGAGCAGTGCCAGTAGCACAGCAAGCAGCCTCATACACTGAGAGTATGTGATCTCACAGGACCCAGAGTCAGTGGCCGTCATAGTCACCAGACAGGTGGATCAGTGGGTTTTCAGCCACCGAGAGGAGGGGAGGCAGGAGGATTAGGTGGAGGGGGTATAGTAGAGGGGGGTGGAGATATAGGAGGGGAGAGTTAACTCCTTTGGCTTGTGTATCATATTTTGACCCTTTGGGGAAATCATTGTATTATGACATACATATTCATCTCTTTATATATATACATGATTTGGTGATGATGGATGATGTGTAGCTTTTATCATGATGGATTCTCTTTGTTTTTCTTGTGATGAGATGTATGGATGCAATTATGGATATGTTGTGCTGACTTATTTGTGATGTAGTGTGGATGCTTATATATGTATGCCTATGATATGCTACTGACATGTTTTGGATGCAGGATGAGTGATTATTCTTTTTTGATGTGTATATATGCAGATGTATGATGGATATGTAGATGTAAAATGATCTGTGATACAATCTAAATGAATGTAATGTTACATAGATGAATTAATGTCTTTTATTTATGTGATGCAATCTAGGTGAAACCTATGTGATAAATGTTTGTGGAAAAATGACCATCTAAATGAGTAGTGTAATGAAATGAAATAAGTAATGCAATCTATATGAATAACATGATCTGGATGAATAATATAAAGAGGGAATATGCCAATAATAACACAATAATCTTAGATAGAAAAATAGAAGAATATGGAATAGACAGGGAATGGAGGAAATTGAGGACTCCATGGGATTATTCAATTTAGGATTTTATGGAATGGTGGTGAAAATTATGCACAAAAATGTGGAGAGCCAACCTAGTTTGATATTGCCTTGGGTGACTTGCACCACTGATTATAGGAATCAGGATGCCATGAGAAACCCAAGACGTGGACTGACTCTCAGACATACGGGAATTCCTCACACACAGCTATGCAAGTGTTGAGAAACACTAATACAAATTTGTGGGTACGTGCAAGGAAACCCTCAAACACACCGATACCTCTTGTATACGAGAAGGTAAGTGTTGATAAACACTAGTACCAGGTCACCAGTTTATACAAGAGAGATCCAAAACATGCCATGCTATGAAAATATGTCCCATTATGTGCTATTGTAAACATACTTGGATATGGCAAATCAAGGCTGTCGTAGATAGATGCAGTCGTAGGGAAAAAGATGCAAGTCTAAATGAAAAATCCAAGAAATCAAGCAAGTCATTCACTCGTGACCAACTGACATCTCTTGCCAAGAGTAGGATTAGGGTGGTAGATTAGATTGCCAGGTGAGGGAAGGATTCATCCCTAGGGCAAAGTGGACTTTTGGATTAGGCAAGTGATCATATGGCTTTGAAGATTAACTTGTGGACTTAGGACTATTCTCAAGACTTCGTGAAGCTCACATAGAGGCACACAAGCTCAATTTGATGGGACATTCCTTATTCATGACTTAAGCAAAGACTTGTCATCATACGCGTGTTTTATTGGGAGGCAGAAGGGAAGGAATGTTGCGAATGGGTGGACTAGATGGGAGGGTGTTTGCAGTATCGACCTAATAGACAACAGATCCGGTTATTTACCTTGGCACCTACATTGAGGTTTTCACCAAGGTACATGTCCATAGCGCCACAAAGTGGTTTTCACTGATGGACAAATTTTTATTTTTTTCTTTTCTTTTTCTGATTTTTATTTTATTTTTTTGTGTCACAAGGCACGTGTTTGCCAAGTTTTCACCAAAGTGATGATTTTTTCAGGATCTTTTTCTCATTTTTTTTTTTTTTTTTGACAATTTAAGACTTTTTGAGGACTAGGAATAAAATATTTTGAGGTGCATGATATTCATTGGATCATCCAAAGGATCACCTTCAAGAGTAGCCAACTGATAAGCTCCTGATCCATATTTTGTTATGAATACATATGGTCCAAGCCAATTAGGCTCAAACTTGCCTTTCTTTTCTCTTTCTTGGAGGTTTTTCTAATTCTCCATGAGGACAAGATCACCAATTTGGAATTCCTGATTTCTGACTTTTTTGTAATAACTCATGTACAAACAGTTTTGATATACCTGGAGATGATTTAAGGTCTTGAGGCACCTTTCATCTAACAATTCTAGCTTTTGTAAGCGGGCAATTTTGTATTCTTCATTTGGTAGGATATTTTGTAGTGATACCCTTAGAGAGGGGATCTCAATCTCAAGGGAAAGGATGGCTTCGAAGCCAAAGTCCAAGGAATAAGGGGTGGCACCTGTGGGGGTGTGGTAGGCCCACAAAGCGGGATGGAGTTGGAGGTGCCAATCACAGCCAACTTCATTAACTGTCATTTTGAGGATTTTGATTAGGGTTTATTAGAAGCCTCAGCTTGACCATTGCCTTGGGGGTAATATGGGGTAGAGAAGCGATGTTGAATGTTGATTTTCTGGTAGAGTTCTTTGACATCCTGGTTTTTGAATTGTCTGCCATTATCTGTAATGATAACTTTTGGAATGCCATATCAACAAATCAAGTAGTTCAAAATGAATTTGGATATCTATTTTCTAGTGGTAAAAGTAAGAGGGATAGCCTCTACCCACTTGGTGAAGTACTTGGTGGCGGTGATAATGAATTTATGTCCGTTGGAGGATGAAGGGTGGATTTTCCCAATGAGATCGAGCTCCACTGTGAGAAGGGCCATGGTGTAATGAATGGTGACAATTCTTGTGATGGTGCATGAATCTTGTCACCATGTTGCTGGCAAGGGATGTATTTCTTCACATGGTTATATGCATCTACTTCCATTTTAGGCCAATAATATCCTGTTCTCAAAAGATTTTTAGCCAAGGTGAGCCCACTTGAGTGTGCCCCATAGATGTCGTCGTGTACTTCACGTAATGCCCATTTCACCTCTTGTTTATCTAAACACCTTAGGAGGAAACCATCAAAATGCCTTCTAAATAGAGTGTCTCCAAGGATGGTGTAACGAGCACATTAGCGAATGAAGGTTTGTTGTTGGGTTTTGGTGAGATATGGGGGAATGGTGTTGTCTTTTAGGAAAGCAAAGGTTTCTTGGTACCAAGGGGACTCAGGACCAATGAGTACACACACCTTTTTAGATTTTGGTAGGTCATATGTCGGTATAAATAGTTGCTCAACCAAGAACTCACACTTCTGACTGTGTGTTGGCATCTGAAGGAGGGAGACGATGGTGGCTATTGCATCTATAGCCCTATTGTTTATTTGTGGGACTTGATCAAACTTGATTGTCGTGAAGTGTTGCTTCAGATCTTCAACCATGGTATAGTAGGGAAGGAGTTTGTCATCTTTTGTTTGGTATTCATCATTGACTTGTTTTATCACAAGTTGGGAATCACCATAGACTTGTAATTACTTTATTTTCCAGTGGATAGCCAAGTGCAATCTTGTGATGAGTGCCTCATATTCTGTGATGTTGTTGGTACATGCAAAAGATATCTTGTATGACTTTGGGATGCCATCTCCTTGAGGTGTGATCAGTAATACTCCTGCCCCTAATTAATTTTGGGTGCAAGAGCCATCAAAGTATAATTGCCATGTGGAGGATGTGGTAACAGTCATAATGAATTCATCCAGTAATTCTGTGAGAATAGGATGATCACTTAGAAGTGGAGCATTTTCTAACTCGTCTAGGATGACTTGTCCCTTGATTGCCTTTCTATCCACATATTCAATGTCAAACTCGCTTAAGAGCATGACCCATTTAGAAGTTCTACTAGTGAGGGCAGCTTTTGACAAGAGATATTTAAGCGGATCAATCTTAGCAATTAGTTTTGTTTTGTTGTTCAGTATATAGTGTCGGAGCTTCTGTGTGCTAAACACCAATGCTAGACATGCTCTTTCAATGGGGGTATAAATGATTGCATACCCTACTAGTGTCCGACTGATGTAGTAAATGGCATGTTCCTTCCCTTGATCGTCTGTTTGTGCCAGCAATGCCCCCAATGTCATTGTGGTAGCACACATGTACAAAATAAAGGGTTTTCCAGGAGTAGGAGGCATAAGAACTGGACGTGATGCTAGATATTCTTTTTTTTTTTCAAAGGCCTTTTGACACAAGCAATCCCATTTGAATTTTGTGTCTTTGTGCAACAGGTGTGCAAATGGATGGCACTTATCTGCCAGTTGTGAAATAAAGCATCTAACAGATTGGAGTTTTCCCTGGAAACTGCGTAGCTGTCTAAGAGTTTTTGCTGGAGCCATTTCCATGATGGCTTTTACCTTTGTAGGATCAACCACGATGCCTTTGTGGGAAACAATGAAACCTAATATTTTTCCCGATGTGACCCCAAAAACACACTTCTTGGGATTTAGGCACAATTTGTATTTTTCCAATCTTTCAAAGATTTGCCTTAGGATAGGGATGTGTTCTTGTCTTGTCTTGGATTTACCTAGCAGATCATACACATAATCCTCTATAATTTTATACAAGAGGTCATGAAAAATTGTTGTCATGGCACACTGATATGTAGCTCCAGCATTTTTGAGGCCGAAAGGCATGACCTGGTAACAAAAAGTCCCCCATGGTGTCGTGAATGCAGTTTTATGTTGATCTTCATCTGCAATCCTGATTTGGTTATATCCAGAAAATCCATCCATAAGTGACAACATCTCATGCCCTATTGTAAGATCTACAATCATATCTATGTTGGGGAGCAGGAAATCATCTTTAGGACAAGCCCTATTTAGATCTCAAAAATCAGTGCAGATGCGGATTCCCCCGGCAGGTTTGGCAATAGGTACAATGTTAGAGACCCATTCAGCATAGTCTATTGGTTTGATGAATTCTATGTCCAACATCTTTTGGAGTTCTGCCTTGACCAGGAGTGCAATATGTAGGTGCATTTTGTGTAATTTCTATTTTACAGGTTTTGCATCTGGGCGAACAACGAGATTGTGAACCACCAAGGTAGGATCCAAACCTGGCATATCAACATAGGACCATGTAAAATTGATTTTTATCTCTGTAAGGAAGTTGATGAATTCTTGTTTCTTTGTTTCTGTGAGGGACTTGGAAATGAGCACATTTTTTGGAATGACTTTAATGCCCATGTTGATACTATCTATTTCTTCTATCAGCAAATTTGATATGTCCTATGGAAGGTAACCAATGGTAGGGAGGTCAAGTCCCTCATCGTCAAGTGCCTTTTCTAGGTTTTCACTTTCAGATACGCCCTTTTTTTTTATTTTTTGCTCATCCAAAGGTGCCTCAGAGAGGTTTTCACCTAGGGAATCATGTTTTTTGCTTTGATTATCTTTTTTGCGAATAAGGGCATTGACCTGACTAGCAAAGTATCCCTTTTCATGTAGTTGAATACCCTCGACTCTATTACAATCTTCCAGATTTTGCACCGTCAGGAGAGTAATGAGAGCATTATCATCGGCGCAGATATCTAAAGTGGGTTTGTCTCGTTGGCCCCAATCTATGAGTTCAGGATGGACAAGATGTAGCTCATGTGAAGGGGGAGTGGTTATGGGGGTGATGGTATTGACGTGAGAGTCAAAGAAGATATCATTTTCGTATTCATAAGGCATTTCATGGAACTCCTCTTCGTCAACACTTTCGATATCCAAAGAAGGACTAGAAGGGGCACCAACGATAGTAATCTTAGGCACCAGGGTGTACCCCAAGCCTCTGTTGTATTTGTAGGAGATAGGATTTATGGGTTCTTTTCTTCCTTTCTCCTCTGGTCCCAAGCCGTGTCCTTTGTAACCCATTTTTTTTACTATAGCTAATGCTTTTGGGTACATCTTTTTGGATTTTTTTGCTAGATCTTCATCTTCTTCCCAATACAACCATGAAGAGACATTTGCATCGAGGATCTCCTCATCAAGTAGGCCCCATTGCTGGAAGGTGGTATTTTGGCATTGTATGACCAGTTTTTGATCTTTTTTGAGCTCTTTTGGTTTGCCAAGTGACTTAGGAGAGAGGGGGAGATTGCCTATTAATAAGACATCCTCCAATTTGTATTCTCCACAGCCATTATCCAAGATCTTGATTTGTGTGTCTAGTTGGGATGAGGTGGAGGCAACATTTGATGAGTCAGATGGAGGTGTTGGCGAGGGTCTATTTAGTGGGCAGTGATATGGATGTTTCCCCTCTAAGAGTTTGCAATATTGGAAAGGTTGTGGATCACCTTTGATAGTGATCTCTATTCCATTGAAGGGGAATTTGATGCATTGGTGATAAGTGGAGGGTATAGCTTGCAAGGAGTGAATCCATCACCGCCAAGGAGAATGTTGTAGGGGAGATCAAGATCTAGTACTTGGCAAGGGGTTTCAATTGTAATAGGGCCCACTTGAAGAGGTAAGGTGATCATGCCCTTCGAAACTCTTTTTGCATCATCATATGCTTTTATTATGATCCTTCCTGATGTGTCTATGAGGTCCTCAAAAAGTCCCAATTATTTTATTAATGTGTATGTACACAGATTAAGTCCAGATCCAACGTCTATCAAAATACGTTTGACCTTACGCTTCTAGATAAGGGCTTCAATTTGCAAAGGTTTATTGTGGTCTTCATCTGTAGGAGCATCATTGGAGGTGAATACAAGGTGCTACTAGGCAGCAAGGTTTCCAATGAGGGCTTGGAATTGGGTAGCATTGATATTATCAGGGACACAAGACTCTAGGAGAGCTTGTTCCAAAATTTCTTTATGGACAGGGGAAGTCTTGAGAAGTTCTAGAATGGAGATCTATGTGGGGGTCTTCCCAAGTTGGTCAAGGAGGTCATATCGGTGGGTGGAAGACATGGGTGGGGGGTTTAGTGGGGGAGGAGCTCCTTGGATGGTGACTTTACCTCAGTGTGTGGTTACATTGCAGTTATTTTGGGAATAGGAGGTGGAATGCATGGTGCCTTGAATGACTATCCTTGCAAGATTTGGTCTGCTTTGGGAAGGGGGAGGATTAACTCCTTGGATAGTTATGACATTAACATGGTTGTCTGTAGGCTCAATGAGACCTATTAAAGAGTCCAAGTTGGTTATGTGATTAGTGTAGTCATAATTCACTGCATTAGATGATGAGCCTTTTCCTTTATCATGTTTCAAGAAGGATTCCTGGTACATTTTAATTTTGTCATTGTTATTACCAGGTTTTGTATTTGCTACTTCAATCTCACCCCTATCAATGAGATCTTGTATGTAGATTTTACGCTTCATGCATTTTTATGTATCATGTCCCTTGATACGATGATAGTCACAATATTCATTCTCATTATACCACCTAGGTTTGGGTTGATTAGGGTCAAACGGGTGAGAGATTAGAAAAACCACTATGCCTACTTGGACAAGTTTTTTAAACACCATTTCAATAGGCTTAGCAAGAGGAGTGAAGTCTCTTGGAGTCCTGTTATTTGATCAGGGTCATCATCCCTAGACTGAGACATTGTTGTGAGGCTTTTTGGATTGATTTTGATTGTTTTGATTGTTGAATTGACGATTATTGGTGGTGGGTTTTGGGGGAGCAGCCACGGTTTGGACCCACTTTGCATCAGTTACATCGTCATTGACTACATTTTTGTTTTTAGACCAGAATTTTGGTTTGTCATTATGATAAGAGGAAGAACTTTGAGTCAAATTTTGGTAATTTTTCAAGGTTCCTTCCTCGAACAAGACACGTTTGAGGGTAAGGCCCTTATCAGTCAATTTTTGGAAGGATTTGATACATTGAGACATCAGGGGTCTTGAAAGTTTGGGCACCAAGTTCTTTTGAAATAATTCAATTTGATTTTGTTATGGCATGTCCCATTGGAATTCTTGATAAGATATCGCCATCTTTGTAAGAAGTTGGTGAAAGTCTCTCCGGGCCTTTGCTTTGTGTTGAATAGGTCCATCATAGAAACATCATTAGCCATGTTGTAGGCATAGTGAGCTACAAACTTCTCTACCAAGTTTGGAAAGGAGACAATGGCACCTTGTGGTAGAGATGAGAACCATGCCAGGGCATCTCTTGTGAGACTCTTGGGGAAGATTCTGCAAAGGTAGAGGTCACTATAGGAGACTTCTTGGCATAAGATGTGAAATTCCTGAACATGGTCGCAGGGGTCTTCTTTGCCTTCATACTTGGTGAATTTAGGGATCTCAAATCCTAGGGGGTAGGGTGCAACTAATATAGATGGGTCGTAAGGATAAGGACAAAATTCCTCAAATGAATAAGGTTTCCTCTTATTAGTCCCTTCTTTCATGTCTTTGATGATATTTTTCATGTCTTGAAATTCCTTAATGAGGTCTTGTTGTGGATTTTGATAATGATGGATTGTATTTGCCCCAAGAATCGGATGAGTCAAGGAAGGTGCACCACCACCAATGTATTGATATGATGAGGAGGTGGGAATGTGAGATGTGATGACCAATGTCACAGGGGTTTGAGTGATAGTTGGTTGCGGCCCACAAACTGTTGTGACGAGATTGAGTGCAGCCAGGATAAAATTGGCGACATTGTTGATAGGAAGTGAAGTTTTTGGAATAGAAATATGTGGTTGAATGGAAGAAGATGGTACAGAGAAATGTTGGAGAATAGATGAGATCAGATTTGATAGTGGTATAGATGGTAAGGAGGAAGAAGGTGGGATGGAGACCACGGGGGGAGGTGTCGTAGGTGGCATTGATTGAGTTTGGATGATTGATGGGGCTGCAACTGATTGAGTTTGAATAACAGGTGCAACATTCTACATGGTAGTGAGGTCTCCTTGTGTTTGTTGTCCAAGAGTGGATCTATCAAATTCAGGTGGAAGTTGAGCTCCATTTTCAAGGAGGGTCTTTAGAAGTGCAGTAGGATTGTGTTGGATTAATTTTTGAATCATCTCTTAGTTATAAGAGTCCCCTCACTTTCGGAGAGATTTCATCTTGGCTAACCATATTAGGATTTTGGGTTTGATCTTGATTGCTAGGTTTCCCACTTTGTGTAGGATCTTCATATAGGACACTAATGTTCGGCATGCCATATTGTTGTTCAGCCATCTTTTTCTTTTGAGATCGAGTTGTGACCATACAAGAATAACCTTAGAAAAGCTTGGAGGAAGAAATTTTTTGATGAGAGGACTTATCAAGACTTGTGGATTCTTTGGATTTTGTCTATGATGACAAGGGATTTTTCTGATTGGTGGGGTTCTTGGATTAGAACCTGGATTTGATTAGGATTGACACCTTAGTCCTTGGATGAGGATCTTAGGTGGTAGATGAAACCACAAGCAAGGTAATGACCAAGTTGGGTAGAATTTAGACCTTGGAATGATGATTAAAAAGCCTTTTTTCCACCAAGGGTTGACTAATGACCCTAAGAAAAGCAAAGGCATAAGTTAAGAGTCTTGATCAATTCAAAGGATGAGGCAAAAGGTACTTGGAGAGGATTCTTCTTCAGGCACAAAAGACAAGTGATTAATGATGAGGTATAAATGGAACTTCACAAGGCATGCAACCTTAATGTGAGGTTAAATTGGATTAAAGGGTGATTGGATTTGGATTTTGAAAAATTGACTTGGTAATGGAGGGAGATTGATTTGATGTGCTAAGTCCTTAGGAAATTCAGGATGATTGATTGAGGAGGGATGATAGTGATGATTAGAAGAAATTTGGTGACTAGGTTATTCTTGGCATGAACATGACTCAATAGATGATTGGTTTGGATGGCAAGTTGTATGAAGGGACACGACCACCCCGAATTTGACAATAGTTGGTGTTAAAAGACAAACCTGAACCTTGATGGAGGGCACAGACTCATAGTTCATCACTAGCATCAAACTCATTGCTATGACCATGGATGTAATCATGGTAATGATGCAAGAATGTCCTATGTTTGAGCAAGAGTTTACAGTTGGTATACCAAAATTTTCGGTGCCTAATGAGTTGTGCTTGTGTGAGTTTCTTCTTCTTGATAGGTCGGTGAATTGACTTCTTAGGATGTTTATAAAACTTAGGCTTATGAAACATGAGACGGATGGAGTTTTGACACAATTTGGACTTTGTGTGAATAATGACATGGATGATTGTTTTCTTTTTGGACAAATGTTTTTGCAAAGTGTTTGAGGATAATGATGTGTTTTTAGTCTACTCTTGGAAAGTATGTATCAAGCAAAGAAAACACAATGATCAAATTAATTTTAACTCAAAGACACTCATGCTCATATACAACACTCTTAAGGCTGGCAAGGACAATAGTCATTGGATCCCAATTGGTTTCCCAACTACGCTTACCCAGAGCGAACACTTAGATGCTTGACCCCACTGGCTTCCCTCCATGGCACTCACTTCTCCGGGGCAACCAAGCATCAATTCCCATGAAAACTCCTCATGGTGAACTTTGTGTCTCTACTGAGGGCCATAAAAATATGGGCGGCTTCGGAGGTCTGACCTCCTGCACCAATGACTAGAAGGTTTTTGGCCACTATGCACAAGGTGTTTATTATGTCTTCCCATTAGGAGCTACCCTTCGCAGTTGCGCAAGCGCAATTGAGGCCTATAGCCCAGTGAAGCATCACGAACTTAGTAGTCACGCAAGCATGATTGAGATCTCTAGGATCATACTAAGCACCCAATGTGAGAGTGAACTCTCATATAGCCCCAACCATTGACCCTTTCATCATCAATGGCCTATTTATTATAGTGAGTTGGGAACCCCAGGTCTGGGTGTACTCACTTGGGTTGTTCCCCTCTTACCTTCTCAAAGAGAAAGTTGGGAGGGCAGGCCCACTAAGGGTAAGCATGCAACAAACATAAAAAACTTGGAGGGTCTAGATTTCTGATCATCTAGCTAGACGAGAGCAAACTCTCCTACCTTTACACTTTTCACATAACACATAAGACAATAGTTCATTTACCCTTTAATTAAATCTAGGTGCCTAGTTAAAAAAGAAAGCACAATGTTTGGTTGGAACTCCTAGGAAACCTGCAAGCAGTTTAGATTAGTAGTTTTTCTATTTTTTCAAGGTCTTGGATAGTCAAGCAAAGCTGCAACACTAAAAAAAAGAAATTAGTATTCACTAGTCTACACATACAGTGCACGCACTGAAGTGCAGTCATTCAGGCTAAAGCGCCTGTGCGGGCGCTAAAATGCATGCGTACGCGTTGCAGTTATTAAAAATAGATAAAAGAAAAGATAACTCAATGTAGAGCAAACTGGAATTTTATACTTGTCTGTCGCCCTGATCTGGATTGGTCGCGCTGAAATGCCTGAAAACAGAGACCCAATAGGTTAGTGAGTAAAATTTTTAAAATTCAAATTTAAAAATGAAATCTTTGCTAAAGGTGGGAGTTTTGGAAAAACAGTCACGCTGGTTAGAACTCACTTGTGCTGAAACGCATCCCCATGCACTGATGTGCCTATGCATGCGTTAAACAGATAGACAAATAGTAAAAAATTTTAAATTTAAACAGAGAGGGAAAAAAATTTAAATGTCATAAAATTGTCGCACTGATGCGTTTGCGCTCACACTGATGCGCCTGTGCACGCGTTGAAGGATTTTTTCTATCACGTTGAACCCAAATCACTCGCACTGATTTGTAGTCTCTCGTGCTATTTCGGAACCTGCGTCTTACAAATTCACAAAAACTCAAAAAAACATTAGTTTTTAGGGATGTGGGTCCCATCGAGCGTGCCAAAATGCAGAAGGGAAAAGGAGTGTGAGATGGATTAGATTGTAAATATGCAAATCAAACATAAATATACATGAAACCAAAAGGCATAAATCAAATCACATGAAAAACATGAATAGAGATGCATATACCTCACAAAAATTTTACCTTCTCCTTTGGGTGGAGCTTAGATGGAGTTGAAGTGCGCGCAAATGCCTCCAACATGATGTCGATTTTCTCCTAGATTGCTTGATGTGGTTGGCTCTCCAACATTGTGCACAAATGGATAACATGGATTTTTGAGGGATGAGATGGATGATATGACTAAGTATGGATGAGGGATGATTTTGCATGGTAAGGATGTAATTGTGATTTTCTAGGCTCGAACTAACAGCATAAACTTACTAAACTTGGAGATGATAAGTGAGGGGATGGAATTCTCAATTTATAGGAGGAGAAGAAAAATAAAGGGCTAGGATTGACCCAAGATGGAAGTTCAAAGGTTTCTTGTGAGCCCACACAAGGCCCAAGAGGAGGTGTGGAGACCAAGAGGTACATTGGGAAGACTTCCCAATGTGCCTTGAGAAGAGCAAGGGATGGGACATTTCTTGAAGAATGGAGAGGAAGAATTAAAAATTCTTCAAAAAGGGATGATCATGGGGATTGGAGGAATAAGAAGGAATTAAAAATTCCTCGGAAGATGAGATGCTTAGAGGAATGTGAGATTTTGAAAATCTCACATTCACCTAGGAAAAGGGCATTTAAGGAGAGTGGTTGGATGGAAGGGACAAGGAGTTGACTTTGTGGCTAATCATGATGATTAGCCACTAGAAACTCATTAGGAGGGGGATTAGAGGAAAGGTTAGGTGGGATTAGGATAGATAAGATTTGTAGGAGGATTTGACTAAGAGAGAGAATGAGTGGAGGGAATTAAAAATTAGAAGAATAATACTAAGTGAGCTTAGGGAATTTCTAGAAGAATTTATTAGGTTAATGATGGATTAAGAAAAGATGATTTGTAGGAATCACTTAAGTTAACTAACTAATTGAAATTAATTAGTTAAGAGGAGGATTTTGAGAAGATTTAATTTTAGAAGAATAAAAAAGGGGGTTGATTTATTAAATAAATCAAACACGGACTATAGCGACAATATTAATTATAATTAATTAATATTGAGGAGAATTAAAATCTACACAATTAATAAATTAATTATGTGTAGAATTAAAAATAATTAAAATAATTATTTTTAAGTGTCTACAGATGTCACATGTAAGTGTAATGGTAATTATGTGTCTAGAATATATGCATAATATAGTTAGGCTTAATATAGACTTGTTAGTCTATATTTATCCTTTTCATCCTCATTATCATTTTTTTACATGGCTACCCTACATTCATAGCACTTAGGGTGCTCAAGGGACAATGCCGCTACAATATGGTGTTGGGCATTCGACCGAGTTGGAAGAAAAAACAAAAGCGTTCCTAGGGTAAAAATCCCTAACCGAACATGTTGGAACTGACAATTCATGCCCATGATGAACAAAACAAGAATTTGGCTCTGTTGCAACTTTTCATTGAATGCATCTGATGATTTTTGTGTCAACTAAAAAATTGATGCCTTAGGAAAACTACTTTGAATCTTGAAAATTTGAGAAAGGCTATTGTAGAGGGTCCTCACATGACCCTGTAGGTTTAGATGGATCATTCACAGGTGCCATGGGTTCCGAGAAATAGCCTATCAAAGTTTGACAATTTTTCACACTTAGGGTGCTCAAGGGATGACACCACTATGGTATGGCCTTGAGTGTTCAACCAAGTAGGGAGGAAAAACAAGAGCATGGCTACGGTAAAAATGCCTAACTGAACATTTTGGATCTGATGGTTTATGCCCACGATGAACAAGAATGAGAATTTGGCTCCATTGCAACTTTTCATTTAATGCATCTAGTGATTTTTGAGTCAATCAAAAAATCACTGCCCTAGGAAAACCGCTCTGAATCTTGAAAATCCAAGATAGGCTATTGTAGAGGGCCCTCACATGACCTTGTAGGTTTAGGTGGATCATTTTTAAGTGCCATGGATTCTAAGAAATATCATGTCAAAGTTTGACATTTTTTTGCACTTAGGGTGCTCAAGGGACGACACCTCTACGATATGGCCCTGAGTGTTCGGCTGAGTAGGGAGGCAAAACAAGAGCATAGCTAGGGTAAAAATGCCTAACCAAATGTGTTATAACTAATGGTTCATACCCATGATGAACAAAATGATAATTTGGCTCCGTTGCAACTTTTAATTGAGTGAATTTGATGATTTTTGTGTCAACTGAAAAATCATTGTCCTAGAATAACTGCTTTGAATCTTGAAAATATGAGACAAACTATTATAGAGAGCCCTCACGTGACCCCTATAGGCTCAGATAGATCATTTGAAAGTGCCAAGGATTTTGAGAAATGACCTATCAAAGTTTGATAATTTTTCGCACGTAGGGCACTCAAGGGATGACATTGTTGCGGTATGGTCCTGAGAATTCGAACAAATAGGGAGGCAAAATAGGCGCATGGCTAGGGTAAAAATGCCTAACGGGACATCTTGGAATTGACAGCTAATGCCCATGATAAACATAATAGGAATTTGTCTCTATTGCAACTTTTCATTGAATGCATTTGACAATTTTTGCGTTAACTAAAAAATCATTGCCCTAGGAAAACCGCTCCAAAACTTGAAAATCTGAGAAAGGCTATTGTAGAGGACCCTCATGTGACCCTGTAGGTTCATATGGATAATTTTTAAGTGCCACATATTCTGAGAAACAACCTATCAAGGTTTGACAATTTTTCGCACTTAGGGCGCTTAAGGGACGACACTGCTACTGAATAGCATTGAGCGTTCAACTGAGTAGGGAGGCAAAACAAGAGCATGGATAGGGTAAAAACTCCTAATCGGACATATTGGAACCAACAATTCACACCCAAGATCACTTTTGAAATTTTATAATTACTTGTATAACTAACATACGAAGTTAACATTTAAATTGTATTTTTAGGAGAGAGTTGTTATAACCAAAAAGTAAAATGTTTTGTAGGAAAATCATCCAAGAACCCTATACATTGTTTCTCCTATCAGAAGAACATGGCAATGGAGGCTTCTTCTCTCCAATCGGATAAACCGTTTCATAGAATAGTTATGAAATCATATAAAATTAGTGAACCATACTAAGCATCCTCTTTACTACTTTCCATTTAATATTAGTAAACCATATAATAATATTAGTGAATCATATTTAATATTAGCTAACCATAAAATAATATATAGAATGGTTATGAAATCATATAATATTAGCGAACCATATATTGTTGTAGAAGATTCTTTGCAACTTTTCATTTGTCATTACTAAGCATCCATGTTGTGATTAATAACAATACCAGTTTGGTCATTAAATTGGGTGAAGTTACCCAAGGCAACCAAATTTAACACTTAAGATTTAGCCAAACAAAATATATCGAGTCTCGAGATTATACAAATAACATACTATTGTTTATTATTTAACCATTTTTCATTATTACATTCAGGATTAAAGTTTCAAAGAATGAATCCATGCACATGAGGAACAAATTATATCAAATCTCAACTTCTATATATCAAATTATCGAATAATTACAAGTGTATGTCCATATACAAAAATGGCACAAACGCCAACTCAAACAAAATATATGTCCATATAAGTAAATGTATGTGACCCATATACAATATATACATTCCAACTAGATATGTATGTATATCCCATAATGTCTCTATCACATCCTAAACTATCGATGGATCATCAAAATCGATCCTCTTTGAAGCACTCCTTGCCTCTGAAGGATCCTGCATAAGAATAATTCAAACCATAATTGAGATTAGTTATATTATATATATAATTTACATTCGAAAAGTTAACATCAAAATCAATATACATTGAACTATAATTGAACTCTAAAATTGAATTCTTGATTACCTCAAGTCCATGTCTTCTCTTAGGATGGTTGGGAGTCCTAGAATATGTTTGTGGTGGAGAAGGGATGTCATCAAGATTTTTGTAGATGACCTATATATGTTCACAAACATAAAATTGATAAAAGTTGTCATATAATTATCGATGATAGGAACATATCTACTAAACATAAAATAAAATAAACACATGTACTTAAGGCATCTCTTCTTCTACTTCTTTAGGTATTGTGGAAGCAGTCAATAAGGATGTGAAGCCAACAATTCTCTATACATAAAGACGACAAGTATGTGAAACTATCAATCTATATAGACATGTATAATCATTATAAGTTATTTAAACTCTTAATTCAATTATATTTGCATTCAATTACCTTTCCCTTGTCTCTCATTGTCCTTCCAGAGTTTGGATCATGTCGCACCACACTCGCATTAGGTGTGTCCTACAAGAGTAAAATAAGATAAACATGTAAGTTAATGTATAATTTAATTAATGGCAATTTAAATGACAAGCATATATACAAATATCTGGATGTTGTATTGTAGGTGGGAAATCAACGGGAGGAGGGTGAACATATGGGTGCTACAATACTCGAAATGCCTCAGGTCTATCTTGAGGCATACCTCCCCCAATGCCCTGGAAATGCTTGATGTCAAAATTGTTGACATGCTTGCCCAAAACAAACTCAGCATACAATTTGTAGAATGGCACATCGAGATTTTTGTTGGGTGGTCTATCAAAAACCATCCACCAACAATCCCAAAAGTGTTTTACAATGTCTTTATTTTGACACCATTTGACGGAAAGTTTAGTTTTTTTCACATCTACAAGTTGTTTGGTGCAAGGATTAATAAAAAGGGTGGCAATATCATCTTTGGATATCTTGAGGTTCTTCACCTCTTCATAGGACAAGCCATTTGTGTATTTATTCCTCATGGCTTTTCACCACAAAAGAACGACATTGTGCTCAGTGGTGACGATTTTTGCATTAGCTATTTTTACATTTAGTGTGGTTAACATCTAGGATAGACAAGGGATTATATTATAAACATTAGCAATCCCCCTCAATTGGTTCAAATTTTGACCAATTAAATCTTGAATTGAGAGGGGGGTTTGGGAATGGAGGTTTTGGTAACAGAGGGTTTGGTGATTGTGGCAGTTGTGGTGGTTGTGGATTGTCATTAGTATCACCCATTTAAACTGATTGAAGTTGAAAATTTTGATTTAATTAACAAATTTCAAACAACAGTGTATTTGAAATAAATAAAAACTAGTTTATATAAAAAAAATTGAAAAACAAATCAAAAAATGTGAATAAATAATAAAAAGACAAAGAAATCGAAAAAAATTCATACCTAATGTCAAGATTTTATGAAAATATGCTCCAAGAATTAGATATCTGATTTTAATAGGATATTGAATTGTCCAAATCGCCAAACTTGTGGATAAAAATCACCCACGGGTGGCCACAGCCAAGTATAAAAATACCCACTGGTATTGGATATCCGATACCTTTACCTTTTTCCATTTGAACATACAATCAATATTATATATTATATAATGTATAATATAATATTAATATATATTATATAATATATAACATAATATATTGATATATATTATCTATAATATATAATATATATTATTCATTTAAATTATATTTATTTATTTATTTGATCGGTAAAAGGCTGAAGCCAGAGAGATTTTATTAATTAAAAAAGATAATTACAACTCCATTCAGTGTGGGCACCGATAGGAAAGAATGGAGGGAAGAAAACCTCCGGTCTAGCCCAGATCCATTAATGGATCAGAAAACTAATGCTACAGAAAGCTAATAATAAAGAACAAGATACATGAATCCCTGGATAATTCACATCTAGGTTAATCTATTTGAAAGAATACTTAAAGATCATCCAAAATTTCCTTTTCATTGCTATTCGGCCCTTCCCTAAAAAATGATGTCCTCGATAATGATGACCAAACACAGCTCTAACCTGAATTCTTATCTTGCCAGATTTGGATCAAACCATTCCATTGTTCTGCATAAGAACCTTATCGCAGCTTACAGCCAAGATCGACGTTGGAATGTTTAAAATTATTATATTTTATAAAAAAATTGACAGCAACTTGAAACATAACTTCTTATTTGATTATTAATGTCAACCTCCCTCAAAAGGTATCGAACCCTTAATCTTGTCGAGATAATATCTACAAGAAACCCTCATCCCTGTTGTAGACACCTAAAAAATGGTCAACGCTTGCGAAGTCATGCTTTAACATTTGCGCATTGCCTCATTTTAGGTTTTTGCGTCGCATTAACATTTCTCCTATGTCACGCGCTTGATCTTTATCATTTGCGAGCATCAAGTCATTCTTCTACATTCTTCATCTGTCTCATTTTCGAATTTGGTCTTGTCGACAACAATCTTCAATCATGATTTTGGTCAATCTTTGTCCTTGTCAATCTTGTCATATTACGATCGATTTGTCATCGATCCTTGTCCTTTTCAATCATGTCAATTTGGTCAATTTGTCATTGATTTTTGTCAACCAATCTCAATCAAATCATTTATCAACACTGTTCATTTATCAATTCAAAATCATGATCGAATCGATATTAACTATCATTTGTCAAGACCTAATTGTCATCCTTGCATTTCTAATTCATCTTCCAAGGTTTTATGATTTATTCATTTAATCTTGTTTGGCATTTTCCCTCTAGGTTAAATAATTTATTTATTTATCCTAAGTCTTCTTGTCACAATTAAATGTTCATTTAATTGGCTAATTATTCCTCTTTTTGTGAATTAATTAATAAATGACAAATTATTAATTAATTTACCTAATTTTCTAATTTCCATTATTTCTAATTTTCTAAATTTCTAATTTCCTATTTTCATTATTTCTAATTCTTAAATTCCACCTATTTTCTAATTTCCTAATTGCAATTCCACCTAATTAAATTGTCTCTAGTTCTCCCTATTTTTGTGCTTCGGTGGAAGCATGAATTTCTCATGCGTCATACTCTTGGCATAGCAAGATGTCATAAGCTTTTAGTCCTCTAACCATTGCATTGGAAATATGTCATAATTCATGACATAGAAGGTGTCATAACCTTCCTCTTTCCACTCAATTGTGCCATTTTCGAAATCAATTGCCAAAATAACAATGTCATGCTAATCTTGTCTTTTCTCCAATTTCTCTATAAATTGGACGATTTTCTTCAATCAATCCCTAGCCCCTAATCAGATTATCGAATTTCTAATCAATCACGCTTCGAGTACTTTTGAGCAATTTTCTTACCTACTTGCTTTCAATCATGTATGTGCACTTGTAGGTGAGATCCACAACAAAACTATTTGAAAAGGAAAGAAGAACAATGGAGCCACATGAAGAAGCATTCATATCCATGTTTGGTTTGCATAGTATTTACTTTTGAATGTTTTATCTTTATGTCTCTATTGATAGTGTTGTTTAGGATAGATCATTGCAATGAGCTTTTGTGATTGAGCTAATGATTAATATTTTTTATATTGTTTGTGATGATTTCCTATTTCCTAACGTACATTAATTGGTGAACCCGACGTGAACACTAACCATCTAACCCCTTTATGGTGTTTTTGAGTGCTTTCAAGTTGATTTGCAGGCTAAAAACCCAAAAATAGGGTCGTGCAGGGTTTTCTAGAGACTTTTGCGCCTGTGTAAGGCACATAATTGCATTTTTTATGAGTTTTGCGCCTGTGTCAGTGCATTCTGCGCTTCTGTACAAAAAAAAAAAAAAAAAAAAAACTGCGCTTGTGTAATGAATCCTGTGCTTGTGTAAAGCAACCTGCGCCTGTGTAATCTTGCGCCTGTGTCATGGCTTCTGCGCCTATGTTCTAAGTTCTGCGCCTGTGTAAAGTCCAGAACATAGGTAAAAATGCAGTGTTTTACTTGAAAATTGTCTTGTTTTTGCATTCTGTTTTCTGTGCTTTGGATTTTGGTACTAATTATTTGTGCAGAATCTTGGCATACGTATGGAAAAGACAACAAATCAAACTACTAACATGTTTTATGCAGGTTCGATAGTCAAAGAATGAACACCTCAAACTTCTAACTTGGGTTTTTTGCAGGTTGCCTTGGAGAAACAACCAAATCTTGTGTTTGCAATTAATTTTTAGGCACCTAGTGATTTCTAAATAGGTTGGAATGAACATTTGTTTGCTTTGATTTTTGAGTGTGACATTGGAGTAGGAGAGTATGCTCTCATCCTTCTTAGGGTGATCAAAAATCCAGATCTTCGATACCATGCTTGTGTTGTTGATTGTGTGTCACATTTAGAGGGCCTGCCTTCCCGACCACTTTGCTTTTGCAAGCAAGTGATAATCGTGAGAAGGGAATGACCTAAAGTGAGTACGGCTAGAATTCCTTAGCATTCTAACTCACTATAAAAAAATACCTGATGGGCGAAAGCTTTGAAGGAAGTGTTACGTGGGAATTGCATTTACTTGGGAAGTGATGACCCTTGAACTCTTTCTTATATCAACATCTAAGTAGGGCCTCTTGGTCTAAATCGTGCTTGCGTGACTACATTTGTTTGGTATCTTGATGGGCTTAATGTCTCAATCACGCTTGCATGACATCAAGGAGTAATGCTTAACAAAAATCCTTACTACATACCTTGTTTTTAGAGGCCAAAAACCCTTCTCGTTGCTTGAGAAGGACAAATTCGGATACTTGGAAGAGATACTAAGTTCGCCATGGGGAGATTTCCATGGGGACTAATGCTTGACTGCCCTAAGAAGTGAGTGTCGTGGAGGGGAGCCCGTGGGGTCAAGCATCTATGTATTCTCCCTGAATCCCATAATGAGTCTACCTCTCAAGTACCTAATGTCCTTGCTATCCATAAGAAATGTGTCAATGAGCATGATTGTCTTGAGTCTAAGTTGAAATATCTTTGTATTCTTTGCTTGTCAAAAGTTGAATTGTATCTCATTTCAAGAACAAGACAAATTGATCTAACATAAGATTAAACACGAGACATTCATCCAACAAACGTTCAACAAGGTTCAAAACACACCTTCAAGCATGATGAGCAAACATTGTTCCAAATCTTGTCTTAACATTCATGTCACTTACATTTAGGTTCATCCTAGGTTGCATTTTGGAAAGTCATTGTCAAGTACCAAGGTTAGTTTTCACCTAAGTCATACTCCTTTCAATAGGGGTCATCCATTTGCATGTGTCCTCTTGCATTAAAGTCATACTATTGTCATACATTCATATTTCCATACCCTAGGTCTCTTTATTAAGCTTGGGTCATTGTCATATCATATTAGGGTCATTTGCATACTAATTGTCCCTTTTGCATATAGTCTCAAAAACTAGGTTTTGTCATCCTTGAGTAATCCAAATCTTTGGTAAACCCTAAGTTATTGTTAAGAAGTCTTGACCTTATCAAACTTTTATCTTTTATCATTTCGTCAAACCTAGCTTAGTATCCAAGCATATAAGGGAGACATTGTCATCTTGTCCTTTTGTCATTTGGTCTTTTTGTCCTTTTGAGGTCTAGACATCATTTCAATTTCCTAAGGGTCTCTTTTAGATTTGCATTCCAAAAATTTTGTCAAAATCTTCAAAAACAACCAAAAACATAGGTTGCATTCTTTCCATAGATTTGCATCTTCATTTATTTGGTTTGCATTTAGTTGCATATCATACATTATCCTTGAAAATTTCCAAAAATATTGCATTTGCATAGTGACATGTCTATTGAAACAAGGTTCCAAGCACCAATGATGCAACAAAGTTTGACATATCAACCGACAATGCAATCACACTTCTATCCAACCCAACAACAAGGCTATATTGATCAAACTCTTTATGATGAAACAAGTCTCCAAATACAAAAACTAGAGGAAAAGCTAGCTCAAGAACAAGAGATATTGGAACAAAGAGTGAGAAACATTCAGAAGAATAGATCACAAACATCCAAAATGTTTCAAAAATTTCCAGGTCAAAATCTAAAGATTGAGCCAATTGATGTAAGATCTCTTCTTGAACGATCAGACATACCAGCTCTCCTCTCCCAAATAGAGATGATGAAACAATTTCAAGAAAAGAGACAACATCAATTTCAACATTATGTGCCTCCACAACAAGAACAAGAAGGTGTTTACTATCAATCAGATTTTCAACCAATACAACCAATGGTTCAACCTATGGTCCAACATATACAACCAACACAATCAATGGTCCAATTTCAACAATATGTCCAACCAACTATACAATGTCCACAAATAGTTCAACCAATGGTGGAATATCAACAAGTTCAATCAACATATCAATGTCAACAACCACAATTACAAATTCAAAAAAAAAGGTTGCAGCACACACCAACCCAAGTTTCAAACATGTCAGAACAATTGAACCAAGTCCAATATCAAAACATGACATCAAACCAAAAACAAGTTCAAACTCCAGGTACAACCATGTCAAAACCTCGAAAGAAAGGTGGCTTTATTGCAATGATCTTAAGGAAACAACCAAGTGAGTTCTTTGAGGAAGATAAAGATAATACACTTATGTCTAGCAATGCCTCATCCCCCCGCAAGCAAATTGACTCTCCAGTGGCATCTATCCCTACACCTTTAGAAGTTCCACAAGAACCTTCTATATTGTCCTCATCAAACAATACACCCAAGGATGCAATTATCCAAGGACTATCCATAATTGATTGCCAAGATAATCCAATTCATGATGCGCATCCTTGTCATGTTTCAGAAATACAAGACCCAATGCCACCATGCACTTTATTGCCATTACCTATTTTAGAGGACCCCATTCCAAGTCCCTCTTCCTCATGTTCAAGCATTGATTCCTTGCCAGAACCCATCACGAATGTTCAAAGTGCATTTCCTTCATGCCAAAACATTGATCCCTTGTCAGAATCCTCCATGCATATCCAAAGTCCAACCTCATGTGAAGAGGATAATTTAGAGCACAAAGAAATGAGTCCTAAAGCAAATCAAGCTCAAGATCCTGAAACCTTTTCATCCCATCCAATTGTTGACCAGGACCCCATGTTCCCACACACTCATGATGATTCCCCTATTCTTGTCCATCCTATCCAAAGTCCTATTGACACTCCATTCCCTCAGCAAGATCAAGATATCCCAGTCCATCCAATCCCAAACAATCCCCTTCCATTTCAAGAACACAATGTCCTTTCAAATCCCATTACATTCCACTTCCCGAGCAAGATCAAGATATCCCTTCCATTCTTTCCAATGATCCCATTAAAAGTCAAGAGCAAAGCACCTTTAAAGAGGATTCCAATGATCTTCCTCCTTGTCAAGATCAAATTATCCCTTCAGATCCTCCACAAGATCCTTTTTTTCCTCCATCTCCTTGTCTTAATGCTCCATATACACTCCAAGATCGCATTTATTGTGATGATCCCATTATTTCTCCCATTTCATCTCTTGAAGAGCCTGTCATTGAACCATGTCTACTACACAATCCTAGTCCCCCTCATGATCTTGATACCCCTCATGATTCTAACGTGTCAGTGCAAGATGTTCATGAACCCTCGACATGCATAATGGGTTCTTCCACTTTGGTGCAATCCGATCCACTTCAAGATCTCATTATTTCTCTCATATCATATCCACCTCATAATGGACTAGCGTCTTCTTCCCAAAGAAAAGAGTATCCTACAAGTCAAAATATTCATAAAGGCAAAGGAGTAGATCTTCATGAGAAAGAATCTCTCCATATCAAAGAAGATCTTAATGGTCATGGCTACAGAGCTCACACTCAAGGGATTGGTATCCCTTCAAAATCAAAATCCCAATGTCCACCTTCCCCATCATCGCTTCCATCCATTCTAGGTCCCTATATCCCTCCATCTCCTATGCAACATCAGCAAAGGCACACATCTTGGAGAACCTTCCATCCATCTCACATGCCTCCATATCATTCCCATCCACACCGACATTCATTCCCTCTTCCAAGCAATTTGGATGCCAAGTATAAAAGTCATAAGTCTAGCAATCCACATGTATTCAAGGATCAACATGTCCAATATAAACGACATGTCAAAACCAAGAACAATGTGATCTATAAAGAAAAAGAAATATCCAAAAGGCCACAAAGGCCCACTGAGCAAAATAAAGAAAATTCAAAATATATATGGGTTCCTAAATCCCTTGTGCAAGCAATGCACTCCAAGGAACCACAAAAGCATGAAAAATCAAAAACCATGTGGATTCCTAAGCGGCTCCATGAAGCACAAAAGCCTAAAGAAACATCCAACTTGGCATCCAAAATTGCTATTCCTCCATCCAAACATTCCAAGTCTATTCCTCCATCACCTTCTTTATCCATTTTGGGCCCTTATGTCCCAAAATCCATAGTTGTTCCTCCATCCAAATCTCAATATCCAAAATACATCTTTCCTCCATCAGTCCATCACCCCTCAAGGTGTGTGCCAATGTCGATCTTGCCTTCATTTCCATCCAGTGAAGCCCAATTCTTCCAGTACCCTATCCATTATCCAATGCATATTTTCCATCCTTCGATCCCTTTGATCCAATCCTTTGCATAAATCCTTGCCTTAGTTTCATCTTATTTTCCATGTCCTTATCCTACCAATGTCTTTGAGCATACTTTTAAAGGTCATGGTCCATTTTTTTTTCAAGGCTACTATCCAAACAAAAAAGACGCTTGAGTCCTTCTTCCATCCCCTATCATGTGTCCATCTTCTCTTGAAAAAGTCAAAATACAAAAAAAATAAAAAGAAAAAGAAAAAGAAAAAGACAAAAGAAAAGAAAAAAAGTAAAGCAAAAATAATTCGTCCATTGGTGAAAACTTGGCAAACAGGCACCTTGGGCAAGTACCATGATGAAAACCTGGCAAACAGGCGTCATGCGTAATCTATGAACTTCTTGCACACCACATTTGGGGGCAGGTTTCCTCCTTCATATCCTATTGCCCTTCATTATCCTATCCTACCCCTGTCATTACCCTTCATATCCTATTGTCCCTCATGTCCAGATTCCCTTTCCACCTTTGATCTTGACAAGGCTAAGGATCTTCATAAGCATCATGCATCTTGTTTGCAGCTTTTAGTCCATCATAGCTTTTGGTCATTTATCCATTTGCTTATTATAACTTTTCATCCATATTCCCTGTCTTATTGCAACTTTCTGCCACTATCCCGTATCCTATCTTGACTTTTAGTCCATGTCCCTTATCCATTCTTGGTCTTGTTTATCCTATCCATATCTTATCACTATCCATACACTCTTTCTGTCCCTTGATCTTGATCTAACATAAGGACGTGAAATGCAAAATATAGTTTCAAATCCTCTTGACATGTCCCTCATCCCATGTTCTTCCTTTACATTGTCATATCCAGTCTCTGGTCCCATCATGCCATAGCCCTTGAAAATTGCATCTGCGTTGTCTCCATAATAAAAGGCCTTTGTCTTCCCTCTATCCACCATTATTTCAGAAAGCCTATTTATTCACCTGTCATATTCCTTGCCTTGCTAGACACTGGGGGAAAAAATTCAAAAAAAATTTGAAAAATGTCCTGAAAAAATTCATAAAAATTGAAAAATGTCCTGAAAAAATTCATAAAAATCAAAAAAATGTCCTGAAAAAAAATCCTAAAAATTGAAAAATGTCTTGAAAAAATTCTTAAAAATCAAATAACGTCCTGAAAAAAATACTCTAAAAATCAAATAAAGTTCTAAAAAAATGAACACAAAAAAATTGTAAACACTCGAAAAAAAAAAAAAAACAATAAATAAATATCCCCTTTGTGCATAGACAGATCACTGAGTATCCCTCCAACGTCATGCAATCAAACATTGTGCTTTAATGAAATCATGCGTTAATAGATGAACTTTTTCGATCAAAACCGAACTTTCAAACTAATCACAATTGTCATATCAATCGAATATCAGCATCAAAATCATTTGTCCTTGTTCCTACTATCATGGGTCTTATACAAGGTGTGGTATACTCGAAACCAGACTGTGTCCTGTCTTATACGGGGTACCGCATATCCTGAAACCAGACAGCATGATCATCCTATCAGCACTTTCAACTTTTGACAATGAAGATCAAGATGTTTGTTTGACTTGGTTGAATTTTTGCATCTTATCTTTTTATTGATTTATCTTTGGCTTCGATCATGTTCTTATGTTGCTCGATGATGTCACTGAGTGACTTAGAGTGACTAGGATGGTTCATGGTCCCTTTCTTTTTTGTTGTGATTGTTGTTTGTCTGTGATATGTCTGTCTTTTGCAAAAAGGGTTGCATTTCAGCTCTGGCCTTCAATGCCATGATGCTACGCATCCATTTTGCTATATCAAATAAAGGTTCTCACCTACTTATGTGCATATGTGAAAGCATGTTTTCCTTCATCTCTAACTATCCTTTGTCTAATTTCTGCTTACTAACATTTCTTCGATCCATCTTGGCAGTCCGTTTGATCCTATCATTTTCTATCATTCTTATCGATCAATTGGCCTCTTTTCTGCATGTTTCTGGCCAATTCCTCGAGGGGGCATGCATATGTCATTGTTATTGTCTGGGGCATTTTCATATGTCATTGTCAGCGTCCGGGGCATTTTTATTTTTCTTTAAAACAACGCTTAAAATCGCATTGACTCAAAGAGAGGCAAAATGTAGACACCTAAAAATGGTCAACGCTTGCGAAGTCATGCTTTAACATTTGCGCATTGCCTCATTTTAGGTTTTTGCGTCGCATTAACATTTCTCCTATGTCACGCGCTTGATCTTTATCATTTGCGAGCATCGAGTCATTCTTCTACATTCTTCATCTGTCTCGTTTTCGAATTTGGCCTTGTCGACAACAATCTTCAATCATGATTTTGGTCGATCTTTGTCCTTGTCAATCTTGTCATATTGCGATCGATTATTGAATTTCTAATCACTTTGTCAAATCACGCTTCTAGTATTCTTGTGTCAATGTCAATCTTGCTTTCTCAATTAGGTTTATGCACTTGAAGGTGAGATCTACAACAAAACTATTTGGAGAAGAAAGAAGAACAATGGAGCTGCATGAAGGGAACATCTGGTTTGCATAATCTTTTTACATGTTTTGTCTTTATGTCTCTATTGAGTGTGCTTAGGATAGATTGTTGCAATGAATGTTTTTGTGATTGAGCTATTACGTTTATCTTGTTTTGTGATGATTTCCTATTTCCTAACGTACACCTGCCATACAGCAGATCACTACAAAAAATGTTAGCCAATAAATAAACCCCCATCCATAATGCCCAACCTATACCAAAACAGTCGCTAAAGGTCAATAGCTTTAAAATTGTAAGAACTAACTTCAAATCCAATATACTGCCTACATTTTTATCATAATTTGTCGCCAGGAGGATCTCAAAATCACCTCACTCCTAGTAGAGATACTGATGGATATGAAAATTAGAGACAAAACCTTTTAAGAAGATTGATCAGATAATTATTTCTAGATAGTCCACCAATTTAAAACACTAGAAAGATTAAACAGAGAGAATCCTTTCAACCTTCACAGATCTTATTCAAAAAAGTGAAACTAGGAGCGGTCATCCTTCTCAATTCGGTAAACCTTCCTTTCAGAAGACAAAAACATCTTTGCTTATGAAAAACTCCTACCAATAGAAGTGTGAATACAAGAAGATGACCACATATATATATATATATATGGCTTGGCTTGTGGTTCATGGCTAAGGCTCCTATATATATATATATATATATATATATATATATATATATATATATATATATATATATATATATATATATATATATCTTTGTGTATAAATGTGTGTGTGTGTGTGTGTGTGTGTGTGTGTGTGTGTGTGTGTGTGTGTGTGTGTGTGTGTGTGAATATATGAATTTATGTATATATATATAGGCATAAAATTAAGAGAATAAAAGTAGAGAGAAAATATTTATCATATCTAGCCAAGAGCTAAAAGAGCTTCAAGATGAGCATACTCTTTCGTCGAAAGGATCTAAAAATCACCTAACTCCTTACAGAGATACCTAATTTAAAATGCTAAAGAGAGATTTCAAAATGATGGGTTCCCACAAAACAAAGACAAGCACCGAAAGCAGGAAAGAAGACAAAGAGAAGAGAGAAACCTTCCATACTTCATAGATCTCTTTCAAAAAAGTGAAACCAGAGGCGGTCGTCCTCCCCAATACTATAAACCTTCCATTTAGAAGAAATAACATCTATGCTTATGAATAAAATACTGCCAATAGAAGTTCGTATATAAGAAGATAAACATATATATATATATATATACATATATATACATATATATATGTATATATATATATATACATATATATATGTATATATATATGTATATGTATATATGTGTGTGTGTGTGTGTATGTGTGTGTGTGTGTGTGTATTTATATATATGTATATTTATATATATAGTGTTGGAGCCGATTTAACCATAAATTAAGAGAGTAGAATAAATGTGAGCATACAATTAAGAGAGCGGTAAATATGAATATATATATATATATATGCATGACATTAAGAGAGCAGTGCTTTATCAAAAAGAACTTCAGGTGGCTGAGATGACAAACATAATCAGCTAAACCTAGAAGCAGGAACCATTAAATTCTACAAAGACGAGACCTTATAGGGCAGAGATGAAAAAGGAAATCAACGAGCTAAAGAGAGAAAATCATAACTAAAGCTAGAGCATATATTGACTAAGCATCCATAAGTCTTTAAAATATAAGTCTAAAATAAGATGAAAGTTAGACTAAAAATCCTTGAGAGTCAAAAAGGTGATGAAAGGGTAAACCCGAGACAAACACCCAACTATTATATGCTCTAATATATTATATATTATTTATTATATCATCTATTATATATAATTTATATTATAATATATTATATATCATATTTGATGCCTATTGGATATCTGATAATATATAATATCATATCTGATACCTATCAAATATCCGATATGCTTAGGATTTTGCCATGACTCAGTGTACTGACATCCAAGCCAAGCAAAAAGTCAACACGGATTTCTCATTTTTGGGCGAGTGGAAAACGCATTTTTTGTCATATCACCACTTTTTGGCCCCTCGTGATCTTGCATATACCACAGAGAGAGAGAGAGAGGGTGGGGAGATAGAGGTAGAGATATACATAGATTGGAAGAGAAAGAGAGATATATACATGAAGAGAAAGGGGCAAAGAGAGAGATATTTGGATAAATAGATAGATAGGGTTAGGGTTAGGGAGGAAATAAGAGAGAGAGGAGGGGGAGATAGAGAGAGAGAGAGAGAGGTCTTAGAGAGAGATGGAGAGGGATAAGGAAAGAAATAGAGAGAGAGGGAAAGAGATGGAGAGTTAAGGAGATAGAGGTGGAAAAAGAAAGAGATATAAAGAGATAGAGAAAGCAAAGGGGGATCAATAGATAGAGAGAGAGGGAGTGATATAGATAGATAGAGAGGGATAGAGAGATAGATATTAATATGTGAATACAAAGAGATAGAGAGAGAAGGAGCGGAAGAGAGAGGTAGAGAGAATTAGAGAGATGGAGATATTGTACAAGAGAGATGGGGTGAATAAGAGACAAGGAGAGGTGGAGATAATGATTAATAGATAGGGAGGAGGAGAAATATATGGAGAGCTAGAGATAGAGGGAAAGAGTGAGAGAGGAAGAAGGTAACAAACACAACTAATAGAGAGAAAGGTTTAAAAAAGGGATATAAAAGGAGGATTGATGGGGAGAGAGGGAGTGATAGGGACAAAAGGAGGGAGAGAGAGGGATATAAAAATATATATATATTTGAGGATAGAAAGAGGTAGAGATAGGGATAGAAAGGAGAGATAAAATAGATATAACTTGCGAAATATAAAAGAGGTGAGAGTGAAGTGATATAGAGAGAGGTAGAGAGGAATATAGAGAGAGTAGGAGAGATGAAGGGAGATGAGTGTATAAGAGAGTGATAGAGACAGAGATAGGGAGGGACAAACAGGGAGTGCATGTCTATGTGAGTGAGAGAGATATAGAGATAGAAATAGTGGGAAAAACATGGAATGTGTCTATGAGTGAGAGATATGGATATAGATATAGAGAGGGTGAAATATAGAGAAATAAATAGAGAGGGGGAGAGAGGGAGAGAGAGGATATAAAAGTAGAAAGATATAAAAGGAGGAGCAATAAGGAGAAAGGGAGAGAGGGAGAGATAGAGATAGCTACAATGATTGAAGGGGGAAAGAGAGACATAGGGAGAGGTAATGAGATATAAATAGGGGAGAGGGATAGAGATGGAGATAATAATCAAATTACATGCTACTCGAAGTATAACTCACCAAGGGCACATGATATCCTTCAATTATTGGCATGAAACAAATAATCAAAAGTTAGTTTCTTTCTCTTTCTTTAAACTTTTAATTTAGGTTTTAAGTTGATATTTATTTTATTATATAAATAAAAATATAATTATTTTACAATAAATAAAATTTTAATCAATAAATAAAATTTTAATAAGACAAAACTTTATAAAATTAATTAATTCTAATATCTTTTAATTATAATTTGTAATTCTATAAGAAAACATAAATGATTAAAATAAAATTTGATGAAAATTGATTCTTAAAAAAAAAGACGAAGAACTAGAATAAATTAAAAAACAAGATAGAATATTAAAAAAAGAAAACATAAATGGTATTCTTATCAAGACAATATAATAATAAATTAAAAAGTTATTTAATTCAAATATAATTATTTTAGAATAATTAAAATTTTAATAAGAAATAATTATGAAGTAAACTAATTTTAATAATAGTTTATTATTATTTATAATTTCATTAAAAGACATAAATAATTAAAATAAATTTTAAATTTAACGAAAAAATAAAAAATAAAAAATAAAGCTAATTTTTTAGAAACTAAAAAAAATCTTAATATTAAAAAAATATTATTAATAATATTCTTATTATATATATATATATATATATATATATATATATATATATATATATATATATATATATATATATATATATATATTTGATGTTAAAATCTGAATTGTTTAATCATAATGGTTTTATTCTAAAATTATATTTATATATTAGAGTGGGAGGTATGATGCACCGTACACCTACCCCGCACATGAAAATGGCAGTGGACAAAGGATAATGCCATGGTAGATTTCCCAACTATAATGAGAATCTCAAAATAATGTATTCCCAAACCTTTGGAATATATTTCAAAATAATATATTCCCAAACCTTACGGACCAAAGGATTGATCTCTTCAATTCCTTCTTTTCATTGGTGGGAAGCAAAGTTCCTTTCGGTGTGAGGAAATTTAGAATCTCTTTTCTCCTTGGATTCTTACAACAAAAGGACTTTTCATTCTATTACATGTGGACTTTATTGTAGGTTTGGTGAGTGATAATAATAATAAAAATCATGTTTCCTAATTTATGGAGGAAAAAGTGACTTTTTATATCATGATATTTAGGCATTTGTCTAGGAATTATTTTAAATGGGAAAAACAAATTCAAAAATATGAGCTAGGTGCAAGAATTTAGAATGTATTTTGATATTATTTAATATAAAATAAATCAACAATTAGATCTATAGATTTAGTGGGTATGTGATAATTTAGTGTAAATAGATTTCCACAATTCATTTCAAAATTATTTCTTATTTTGTGAATTTGTTTGTGTCTAAATTTTTGGATCAACGTTTCAAGACACACTTTGTGAACCATCATCAGAATGAAAGAAAGAGAGATTAAGGAGATGCAAAGTGACCATCACACTTCGTGAACCATCATCACGATTCAAAATGATCTTAAACGTAAGTTCAGACACAATCAAATCTAGAAATAAGAAATAAATGTGATAACTTTTTCAAATCTTTAATTACATTAAAATGAAATAAAATGTATGTAATTTATTAAATTTATTATTGATAAGATGAAAATCGGTAAAATAATATGATTACAAAAGAAAAACAAAATAGAACTAAAAAATATGTACTATAATTGAAATTTTGTCACATCTAAAATTTATCAAAATTAAATTGTATCATATCTAAAATTCCAAATTTGCTATCATCCTTTATCTTAGCATGAATGCACCTCAAAGGGTGTGTGGAATTGAAATATACTTAAGAGAATTTGAAAGTTTCATCATGAAAGGACTAGAAGGTTGTTAAGTTTTATGTAGTTCGAAAGGTGTGATTGTGGAAGTTGCTTAAGTGCAACTCATGTTGGATGTTCAGCAAGAGGATATTTTCTATTATGTATGTTTCTTAGAGTTGTGAGGTTATTTCCAAGAACGGTTTTATGTGTGGATAGTCTTAGTTGTGGAAGACAAGTTTCCTTTCTCTCGTGTCTGTTGGATTTTAGATCTCAGATTAATAGTAAGAACAAAAATCAGAATTGTATCTTTGACAACTTATATTAACATGAAGGTTAGCTAAACAATTAAACAAACATAGTCTAAATGAAATGCATAAACAATATAACACAAAACACAAGTTACTCTAGGAAACCTCCCTCTTGGAGGAAAACCCAGCAAGGAATGATCCTCAGATTTGATTGTCACCAATTGGATAGATTACAATACTTATCCCTTTAATGCTAATGATGATGAACAAACAACAATCTGTTTGTTCTAATATGATAACTAGGTCAGCACACAAGCTTGACCAAGACTGCACCAAATCAGATATAAATAGCCTTCTTCTTTAGATCTGCTCCAGGTCTGATATGATGTCTCGGAGCTTTGATAACTTGTCTTCAATATCAATATGAAGTACATAGGTCTGCACCTTTTGATGATGAAGTTTTCACTCTTTAATGGAGGTATTTGCATCTAGGATTATGCCCATGAATGGGATTCGCCTTTAGTCTATATAGCATTAGTTCTTCACATATAATGGATCAGATTCTTCAGGCATGGATTGCTCCTAACAGCAGAGATAGTTCACACCAAGTTGGCTCAGATTCTTCATATACTGATCGCACATAATAGCTGAGAAGGTTCACGCTGTACGACTGGAGAATTTCGCACCATAGGGCAAAGGTAGAGTTCGCATCAATATTTTGGAGCAGAATTATTTACTTGAAAAACTTATTTTATGCACTCCAAATGACACCATATATATATGGTGCTTGTTGACTTATTGGGTTGGCCCAATAAGTAATTGGCGCCAACTTCAAATTTGATTTCCCATGCTAATATATATATATATTTGAATGCTTCCACCTTATATCATATAGGGTCGGCCCTATATTGAATTTGGCGTCAGTGTTAGTTTGAATGCCCACGCTACCTTTGGGTGTGGATACAAGTAAGGGCATGCCCAACCCTATTTAGCAAAAAAATCAAATGTTGCCTTGGGTAATTTGATTTTTTGCTTTATAATTAATTTTCGAACTAGTTACAAACAACACTCCCTCTTAACTAGGGAGAAAAATAATCTTACAACCAAGTTACATGATTAGGGCCCGACCCTAAGTAATACATGCAATCTATATCTTGTATTCTGAACTTAGACAACACTCTTTTAGAGAGGATTACAACAAGTAGCCAGAAATAACATCACGAATAATAACCCATAGTATTCATCTTGCATTTCCATTCATTATCTGCTAAGGATGAAGGAGAACTTCCATTTTAATCTTCTTTATTTACATCTTGCACACAGTATTCTCCTTTAATCTTCACCTAGAGAAGAATGTAATACCTTTACCTCAATCTTCTCCCAGAGAAGAGTATAACATCAAAAATTCATAATCTTGCACACAAGCAAAGAAGGGAATAAACATAATCTTCCATCTAGCACACCTTCCATCCAGCACACAGGCATAGGATGAAGTTTCATCTGCCACACAAGCATAGAGTGGATCTAGCACATCTTTCATCTAGCACACAAGCATAGGATGAGATTCCATCTAGCACACAAGCATAGGATGAGATTCCGTCTAGCACACAAGCATAGATTGGATCCACCTTACATAGCCCGCGAAACGTGGTTGATGCAACACAATGCATCACTGAGGTTGAGACTTCTTCTCAACCAAGGTAGTGTTCTCCATAGCTCCAAGTCTATCTTATGAATTATTCAAGCTTCAAAAGACTTGGTGAGAACATCTACAACACAGGATTGACCTGACATAAGACACTGAATTGTCAGGTATCACTATACAACCCTGATAAGAAATAATTATAAGAAATAATTCAACAAGAATTTGAAAAGCCACACAGTTTCCTTGATACAGCTCATGCTCCAATGAATTCAGCTTCGGCAATACTCAGTACAACTGAGGACTGTTTATTGTAGTCCTAATAGATCATAGAGATTCCAAGCTGAAACAAGGTGTTTGAAGTGTCTTTCCTATTTGTGTCACTTCTTGTCCAATACTCTAGGTGATAACAGCTTCAACTCACAATCATCTATGCTTAGCAAAAATACTTTAGGGTATGCTTGGCAAGAACAACATACACAACCTTGATCATGAATTAGCTGAAGAACCCACCAATCAACTGCTTGTCTTCAAATGGATCTGTAAATCAGACTTAGCTACAGACATCCTCAAATTCTCTAAGTTAGTTTACATAAATGTTTACAATCCATCAAATATCAATAGTATACTTGACTTAGAATACTTGGTTAGATCTTGGACATACTTCTAACCCTAGAAAGTAAAGCATTAGATTTTAGATTCTTAATTCATCCACATCAGAAATAAGAATTCACAATATATTACAAAACCCTATGCTTAATAAATGATTGTCAATTCTTTTATACCAAGTATTCATTGAGGATTGTGGGAATCCTAGGAATCCCTCTTAATCCTTAACCAAATATAAGAATTAACAAAAGAACCAAACATCATATAAAACTAAAGATGCTAATTTGTTTTTCTCTTAGTTTCACATTCTGTGAAAGGACCTATGGCGTACCTTTGGACATCTTCTTCAGTAAGTAAATGAGTTGAAGGTTTGTATTGGCTTCCATACCTTTTTCAAGCTCCCTCTGAAACTTTGAAGCAAGAACTATCTTGAAGAGAAATCATCAAACACAAGGAAAGCTTATCTCTTTCATTGATTGGCAATCCTCCAGCATTCTTAACCCTAAGGACCTCTGAAGACTGAGAGGCCACCTTTATCTCAGCAAAGAGGCATAGCAACCTGTGAAGTATCAAACACATACACAGATTCATGGATTAAGAGATACTAATATTACTACAAAAAATGTAGTTATGAGTTTCATCCTGATTGTATTGATATCACGAGTGGAATTTTAATTTTCCTAAAGGATATAACTTGAACTCATAAGAGATCAATTACAACTCGAGTCATAAATTGTTAGAATCAACCTTACCAAGGAAATTTTTTTATTTTTAATTTTAAACAACCTTCACCTTTGACCCTGAGAGATGGATGAGGCTAATATATAACTTAGTCAATATCCGAATAGCCAAATGTGAAGGAGTCTTATAGATTAATCACAATGTGGTTGATCATGTACATATAATATCAAGTAGAACAAAGTCTTCATACTAGCTGGGCAAGAACCTAATTATATTCAGCTAGGATGGAAGAGGCCCAAAACTATCAAGTGAAATGCTTACCTCAACCTGAGGCATCTCAAAATCACAAGCATATGAATAAAGAAGAAGAAACCACTATTGTATTGAATCATTCATCTTTTACTGCATATGTTATTTTACTAAACACAGGCTAACTTCAACTATCAACACATCATCATAACTAATTAACAATGATATGTTGCACTCATGTATAGATAAATCATTGTCTAGAGAAGCACTATTCAACAATAATTGACATACCTTGCCAAGGTGAATAAATGATCAAGGCCAATTGAAAGAAGCCTTTCTATGACATTAGGAGCACAAGACAACAATAATGGAACAAGAGAAGATTTGCAATTTATGTCCAGCAACACCTAGGTCCAATAATAGATGTTTCATAGCTAGAAGCAAAATAAGTCTATCATTTAAAAGACTTCAACCATTGTCAATATTCGATCATATCACATCAGGGGTTAAGGATCATGAAAAATATGTCAATCTAGGGTTTGGACAAGAATACTTATCACAAGGAAAATTACAAAGCCTAGAAAATATGCAAACCCTCAATAATACTCTTAATGTGAAAGAAAACAAGTTAGAATGACCTTATCTTTAGATAGGACCCCAACTAGGGTCATAATAGCAAAGTACATCAAAGCAAATGTTCAAGAGAAGTGATCCTTTCTTGAAGGCATCTCTTGAATCCTGCATACCCATGATGTGGACCTGCCAATGCCCTTACTCTTCAACTTGATTCCCAACCTTTAGTAAAATATTCTCCTTAAGGGTGAAAGTAGTACGAACCTTTCGAGAGGCAAAGTTGAGTGCCCCATCAAGTCTCTCTTCAACCCTGCTATCATCTGAATCTGAAAAAAAAAAAAAAAAAAACTTTACTGAAATCTGAATGTTAGTATGACCTTAGCTCTGATACCATGTTGGATTTTAGGTCTCAGATTAACATTAAGAACAAAAATCAGAATTGTATCTTTGACAACTTATATTAACATGAAGGTTAGCTAAACAATTAAACAAACATAGTCTAAATGAAATGCATAAACAATATAACACAAAACACAAGTTACTCTAGGAAACCTCCCTCTTGGAGGAAAACCCAGCAAGGAATGATCCTCAGATTTGATTGTCACCAATTGGATAGATTACAATACTTATCCCTTTAATGCTAATGATGATGAACAAACAACAATCTGTTTGTTCTAATATGATAACTAGGTCAGCACACAAGCTTGACCAAGACTGCACCAAATCAGATATAAATAGCCTTCTTCTTTAGATCTGCTCCAGGTCTGATATGATGTCTCGGAGCTTTGATAACTTGTCTTCAATATCAATATGAAGTACATAGGTCTGCACCTTTTGATGATGAAGTTTTCACTCTTTAATGGAGGTATTTGCATCTAGGATTATGCCCATGAATGGGATTCGCCTTTAGTCTATATAGCATTAGTTCTTCACATACAATGGATCAGATTCTTCAGGCATGGATTGCTCCTAACAGCAGAGATAGTTCACACCAAGTTGGCTCAGATTCTTCATATACTGATCGCACATAATAGCTGAGAAGGTTCACGTTGTACGACTGGAGAATTTCGCACCATAGGGCAAAGGTAGAGTTCGCATCAATATTTTGGAGCAGAATTATTTACTTGAAAAACTTATTTTATGCACTCCAAATGACACCATATATATATGGTGCTTGTTGACTTATTGGGTCGGCCCAATAAGTAATTGGCGCCAACTTCAAATTTGATTTCCCATGCTAATATATATATATATTTGAATGCTTCCACCTTATATCATATAGGGTCGGCCCTATATTGAATTTGGCGTCAGTGTTAGTTTGAATGCCCACGCTACCTTTGGGTGTGGATACAAGTAAGGGCATGCCCAACCCTATTTAGCAAAAAATCAAATGTTGCCTTGGGCAATTTGATTTTTTGCTTTATAATTAATTTTCGAACTAGTTACAAACAACAGTGTCAGGTAAGGAAACTTCCAGTTTGCATGTCATGTAAGGAAAGTTCCTTTCCCGAGTGATGTAAGGAATGTTTCTCTTAGGATGTGTTGTGTGAGGAAAGTTTCACTTACCGTGCATAGTTTATGTTTTCATCAAGAAGGCTGTATATGTAAGATCATTGTAGCAACTAGTATGAGATTCCTTTGAGATTGGAAGATTCGTGAAGTGATTTCTTGAGGGAAAGTTTTCTCTTGAAGCTGAATAGAAGGTTCAACATTTGCAGGTTTTCCCCGCATTGGAGTTTCCTGGGTATATCGCTGTTATCTGTGTTTATGTGTTTGGTTTCTTTTGAATTTGCTTCCGCAGTTCATTTAGTTAAATAATCCAGAGTATTAATTGTTACAAATCAAATAGTTTACTTTCTGTGATATTTGTTATGCAATTAATCAATTGCTGGGTTATAGAAATTAACATGGTATCAGAGCTGGAAACTTTGATTACAAAGCCAAGTTTTATATCACAAATTTCTTCAGTATTCAATTTTCAATTCCTTCAAGATATCTCTGAGGCACAGTTGATTTAGCAAGTTGGAGTGAAGCTCGAGGGGTTTTCCGATGCAGATTGGGCAGATTGTACAACTGATAGGAAAAGCACTTCTGGATATGGCAGCCAGTATGTCTCCATGTGATGATATCTGGCTTCGAAACCTTCTAGCTGGGCTCTTTGATCAAGAGCTAGATCCTTCAATCAAGTTACAATACATTCCTACATATGGGCAGATAGCAGACATCTTGATGAAGGCTTTGATGAAGAGTAAGTTTGTATTCTTCATGAATAAGCTGGGTGTTGTGCAGAACACCTTCCTCACTAAGAGGGAGTGTTAAGTTTTATGTAGTTTGGAAGGTGTGATTATGGAAGTTGCTTAAGTGCAGCTCGTGTTGGATGTTCAACAAGAGGATATTTTCTATTTTGTATGTTTCGTAGAGTTGTGAGGTTATTTCCAAGAATGGTTTTATGCGTGGATAGTCTTAGTTGTGTAAGACAAGTTTCATTTCTCATGTGTCATGTAAGGAAACTTCCAGTTTGCATGTCATGTAAGGAATATTTCTCTTAGGATGTGTTGTGTGAGGAAAGTTTCACTTATCTTGCATAGTTGATGTTTTCATCAAGAAGGCTATATATGTAAGATTGTTGTAGCAACTAGTATGAGATTCTTTTGAGATTGGAAGATTCATGAAGTGATTTCTTGAAGGAAAGTTTTCTCTTGAAGCTGAATAGAAGATTCAACATTTGCAATTTTTTCCCCGCATTGGGGTTTCCTGGGTATATCAGTGTTATTTGTGTTTATGTGCTTGGTTTCTTTTGAATTTTCTTCTGTTGTTCATTTAGTTAAATAATCCAGAGTATTAATTGTTACAAATCATATAGTTTATTTTTTGTGATATTTGTTGAGTAATTAATCAGTTGTTGGGTTATAGAAATTAACAAAGGTTCTATTAAATAATTAAAATTAAATTTTTTGTCTATGTCAAAATACCCAAAATTGCTAGAATAAGTCATGTATATGTGATGATATGCATACATTACAAGCTCTTGGGAATGAATCTACACATTTACATAGTTCAATAATGTGATGTCCTTTAATGAACGCCATATTATTGGATATTTAAGAAATAAATGGACTTCATTAATTACCACTTTTTGTTAGGGATGAAGTGTAAAATTGATATAAGTTATATGATCACTGAAGAGTGATATTTAAGTAGAGTGTAGAGACATGAAACACCTTATGCACAAAACCTCTTTGTATAATCTATTATATTTATATCATGATTGTCATAGTAATATGAAAATGACTAAATAAAAAATATTCTGAAATTTTAAAAATGTTCTATTTTTTTTTAAATATTGATGTTGAGATTAAAATTAGTATAACATCAAAGAATATTAAAGTTGAGAATAGCATCCTAAGCAAACCAGCACTCTTCCAACTAGGTTCCTAACTCCTCAAAAGTCTCCAAATCCATCCAATTATCCTTGGAAA